>NC_083732.1:39161256-39466598 GCF_028564815.1 Eubalaena glacialis | reverse complement strand
AAGCGTACTAACGTTAAAAGAAAGGAGAACTGCAAGTAACGCCTCAAGGCAACTGCTCCACGTTCCGCTGCAGCAGGGATATTCAAGGCTTTACCTGGAGGAAAGGACTCACGTCAAGTTTCCTTGTAGCTCTAGAGCGTCTCAGGAGGAGCTCCCACCCAGGCTATGAAAGCACCCTGTTGATTTAGAAACAACTCGTTCCCTGCCCAGAGCCCTGCCTACAGTGACTAGATACTTGTCCAAAACACTGGTATTTAGGTAGGTTCAAGGCGGCATGAATGGAGCTTTCAAAATGGGAAAGCAAGCCTTGTGCCATCAGGTCTCCGTTTCCAGTGAACACGCAGCCTACCTCCTTGTGATTTCTACCAAGTTACTATACACTCTAGCTACACACTGGTCCCTTCCCTGAATAACGTGTTCTTGGCACGGAGTTCTGCATGTAGCGAACTGCCTCTCCCAAGGAATGCTCTAGGTTCGCTATAGGGGCTTAGCCTCTTGTAAATCCCTGCAGTGTAAGAGGAAGAACTGTGCTTTGGTTACAGCAGGAACGCAAGGCAACTTTCTCCTGTAAGTATGGGGTCTTAAGGTATGACTTTGTAGAAGGAATGTGAAACAGTATTGGTTTCTCAGTGCCGCTCAGCCTAGGGCATTGAGGCAGATATGCATGACATGTAGGACGTGAGACAACCGATTGCCCGGAGCTGTTGGAGTGCTGAGGAAATCTAGCTCTCCCAAGGAGGCGTGCAGTGTGTTGCCCTACACTTAGCATATTGAGAGTGACTGGGAAAGGTTTCCGGGCCTGGATGTTTCTTAGCTTCCCAGTCGAGCATGCCGGTCCTCGGTGTTCTTGCAGGGAATAGGGTGCCCACGAGAGTTACTAGGTGTCTTCATAAGCGTACTAAGGTTAAAAGAAAGCCGAACTGCAAGTCATGTCTCCAGGAAACTGCTCCACGCTTCGGCTTCAGCAGGGCTATTCAAGGCTTTACCTTGAGGAAACGACTCACGTCAAGTTTCCTTTGAGCTCTAGAGCGGCTCAGGTGGAGCTCCCACCCAGGCTACGAAAGCACCCTGTTGATTTAGAAAAAACTCGTTCCCTTCCCAGAGCCCTGCCTACAGTGACTAGAAACTCGTCCAAAACACTGGTATTTAGGTAGGTTCAAGGCGGCATGAATGGAGCTTTCAAAATGGGAAAGCAAGCCTTGTGCCATCAGGTCCCCGTTTCCAGTGAACACGCAGCCTACCCCCTTGTGATTTCTACCAAGTAAATATTCCCTCAAACTACACAGTGGTCCCTTCCCTGAAGAATGTTTTCTTGGCACGGAGTTCTGCATGTAGCGAACTGCCTCTCCCAAGGAACGCTTTGGTAACGCTATCGGGGCTTAGGCTCTTCTAAAACCCTGCCGTGTAAGAGGAAGAACTGTGCTTTGGTTACAGGAGGAACGCAAGCCGAGTTTCTCCTGTAAGTGTGGGGCCTCAAGGTATGACTTTGTGGAAGGAATGCGAAGCAGTTTTGATTTCTCAGTGCCGCTCAGCCTAGGGCATTGAGGCAATTTGCATGACATGTAGGACGTGAGAGAACAGATTACATGGAGCTGTTGGAGTGCTGAGGAAATGTAGCTCTCCCAAGGAAGAGTGCAGTGTGTTGCCCTACACTTAACATACACAGAGTGACTGGGAAAGGTATCCGGGCCTGGAGGTTTCTTAGCAACCCAGTGGAGCCTGCCGGTACTCGGTGTTCTTGCACGGAATCGGGTGCCCAGCGAGATCCTAGGTGTCTTGCAAAGCGTACTAACGTTAAAAGAAAGGAGAACTGCAAGTAACGCATCAAGGCAACTGCTCCACGTTCCGCTTCAGCAGGGATATTCAAGGCTTTACCTGGAGGAAAGGACTCACGTCAAGTTTCCTTGTAGCTCTAGAGCGTCTCAGGAGGAGCTCCCACCCAGGCTATGAAAGCACCCTGTTGATTTAGAAACAACTCGTTCCCTGCCCAGAGCCCTGCCTACAGTGACTAGAAACTTGTCAAAACACTGGTATTTAGGTAGGTTCAAGGCGGCATGAATGGAGCTTTCAAAATGGGAAAGCAAGCCTTGTGCCATCAGGTCTCCGTTTCCAGTGAACACGCAGCCTACCTCCTTGTGATTTCTACCAAGTTACTATACACTCTAGCTACACACTGGTCCCTTCCCTGAATAACGTGTTCTTGGCACGGAGTTCTGCATGTAGCGAACTGCCTCTCCCAAGGAATGCTCTAGGTTCGCTATAGGGGCTTAGCCTCTTGTAAATCCCTGCAGTGTAAGAGGAAGAACTGTGCTTTGGTTTCAGCAGGAACGCAAGGCAACTTTCTCCTGTAAGTATGGGGTCTTAAGGTATGACTTTGTAGAAGGAATGTGAAACAGTATTGGTTTCTCAGTGCCGCTCAGCCTAGGGCATTGAGGCAGATATGCATGACATGTAGGACGTGAGACAACCGATTGCCCGGAGCTGTTGGAGTGCTGAGGAAATCTAGCTCTCCCAAGGAGGCGTGCAGTGTGTTGCCCTACACTTAGCATATTGAGAGTGACTGGGAAAGGTTTCCGGGCCTGGATGTTTCTTAGCTTCCCAGTCGAGCATGCCGGTCCTCGGTGTTCTTGCAGGGAATAGGGTGCCCACGAGAGTTACTAGGTGTCTTCATAAGCGTACTAAGGTTAAAAGAAAGCCGAACTGCAAGTCATGTCTCCAGGAAACTGCTCCACGCTTCGGCTTCAGCAGGGCTATTCAAGGCTTTACCTTGAGGAAACGACTCACGTCAAGTTTCCTTTGAGCTCTAGAGCGGCTCAGGTGGAGCTCCCACCCAGGCTACGAAAGCACCCTGTTGATTTAGAAAAAACTCGTTCCCTTCCCAGAGCCCTGCCTACAGTGACTAGAAACTCGTCCAAAACACTGGTATTTAGGTAGGTTCAAGGCGGCATGAATGGAGCTTTCAAAATGGGAAAGCAAGCCTTGTGCCATCAGGTCCCCGTTTCCAGTGAACACGCAGCCTACCCCCTTGTGATTTCTACCAAGTAAATATTCCCTCAAACTACACAGTGGTCCCTTCCCTGAAGAATGTTTTCTTGGCACGGAGTTCTGCATGTAGCGAACTGCCTCTCCCAAGGAACGCTTTGGTAACGCTATCGGGGCTTAGGCTCTTCTAAAACCCTGCCGTGTAAGAGGAAGAACTGTGCTTTGGTTACAGGAGGAACGCAAGCCGAGTTTCTCCTGTAAGTGTGGGGCCTCAAGGTATGACTTTGTGGAAGGAATGCGAAGCAGTTTTGATTTCTCCGTGCCACTCAGCCTAGGGCATTGAGGCAATTTGCATGACATGTAGGACGTGAGAGAACAGATTACATGGAGCTGTTGGAGTGCTGAGGAAATGTAGCTCTCCCAAGGAAGAGTGCAGTGTGTTGCCCTACACTTAACATACACAGAGTGACTGGGAAAGGTATCCGGGCCTGGAGGTTTCTTAGCAACCCAGTGGAGCCTGCCGGTACTCGGTGTTCTTGCACGGAATCGGGTGCCCAGCGAGATCCTAGGTGTCTTGCAAAGCGTACTAACGTTAAAAGAAAGGAGAACTGCAAGTAACGCCTCAAGGCAACTGCTCCACGTTCCGCTGCAGCAGGGATATTCAAGGCTTTACCTGGAGGAAAGGACTCACGTCAAGTTTCCTTGTAGCTCTAGAGCGTCTCAGGAGGAGCTCCCACCCAGGCTATGAAAGCACCCTGTTGATTTAGAAACAACTCGTTCCCTGCCCAGAGCCCTGCCTACAGTGACTAGAAACTTGTCCAAAACACTGGTATTTAGGTAGGTTCAAGGTGGCATGAATGGAGCTTTCAAAATGGGAAAGCAAGCCTTGTGCCATCAGGTCTCCGTTTCCAGTGAACACGCAGCCTACCTCCTTGTGATTTCTACCAAGTTACTATACACTCTAGCTACACACTGGTCCCTTCCCTGAATAACGTGTTCTTGGCACGGAGTTCTGCATGTAGCGAACTGCCTCTCCCAAGGAATGCTCTAGGTTCGCTATAGGGGCTTAGCCTCTTGTAAATCCCTGCAGTGTAAGAGGAAGAACTGTGCTTTGGTTACAGCAGGAACGCAAGGCAACTTTCTCCTGTAAGTATGGGGTCTTAAGGTATGACTTTGTAGAAGGAATGTGAAACAGTATTGGTTTCTCAGTGCCGCTCAGCCTAGGGCATTGAGGCAGATATGCATGACATGTAGGACGTGAGACAACCGATTGCCCGGAGCTGTTGGAGTGCTGAGGAAATCTAGCTCTCCCAAGGAGGCGTGCAGTGTGTTGCCCTACACTTAGCATATTGAGAGTGACTGGGAAAGGTTTCCGGGCCTGGATGTTTCTTAGCTTCCCAGTCGAGCATGCCGGTCCTCGGTGTTCTTGCAGGGAATAGGGTGCCCACGAGAGTTACTAGGTGTCTTCATAAGCGTACTAAGGTTAAAAGAAAGCCGAACTGCAAGTCATGTCTCCAGGAAACTGCTCCACGCTTCGGCTTCAGCAGGGCTATTCAAGGCTTTACCTTGAGGAAACGACTCACGTCAAGTTTCCTTTGAGCTCTAGAGCGGCTCAGGTGGAGCTCCCACCCAGGCTACGAAAGCACCCTGTTGATTTAGAAAAAACTCGTTCCCTTCCCAGAGCCCTGCCTACAGTGACTAGAAACTCGTCCAAAACACTGGTATTTAGGTAGGTTCAAGGCGGCATGAATGGAGCTTTCAAAATGGGAAAGCAAGCCTTGTGCCATCAGGTCCCCGTTTCCAGTGAACACGCAGCCTACCCCCTTGTGATTTCTACCAAGTAAATATTCCCTCAAACTACACAGTGGTCCCTTCCCTGAAGAATGTTTTCTTGGCACGGAGTTCTGCATGTAGCGAACTGCCTCTCCCAAGGAACGCTTTGGTAACGCTATCGGGGCTTAGGCTCTTCTAAAACCCTGCCGTGTAAGAGGAAGAACTGTGCTTTGGTTACAGGAGGAACGCAAGCCGAGTTTCTCCTGTAAGTGTGGGGCCTCAAGGTATGACTTTGTGGAAGGAATGCGAAGCAGTTTTGATTTCTCCGTGCCACTCAGCCTAGGGCATTGAGGCAATTTGCATGACATGTAGGACGTGAGAGAACAGATTACATGGAGCTGTTGGAGTGCTGAGGAAATGTAGCTCTCCCAAGGAAGAGTGCAGTGTGTTGCCCTACACTTAACATACACAGAGTGACTGGGAAAGGTATCCGGGCCTGGAGGTTTCTTAGCAACCCAGTGGAGCCTGCCGGTACTCGGTGTTATTGCACGGAATCGGGTGCCCAGCGAGATCCTAGGTGTCTTGAAAAGCGTACTAACGTTAAAAGAAAGGAGAACTGCAAGTAACGCCTCAAGGCAACTGCTCCACGTTCCGCTGCAGCAGGGATATTCAAGGCTTTACCTGGAGGAAAGGACTCACGTCAAGTTTCCTTGTAGCTCTAGAGCGTCTCAGGAGGAGCTCCCACCCAGGCTATGAAAGCACCCTGTTGATTTAGAAACAACTCGTTCCCTGCCCAGAGCCCTGCCTACAGTGACTAGAAACTTGTCAAAACACTGGTATTTAGGTAGGTTCAAGGCGGCATGAATGGAGCTTTCAAAATGGGAAAGCAAGCCTTGTGCCATCAGGTCTCCGTTTCCAGTGAACACGCAGCCTACCTCCTTGTGATTTCTACCAAGTTACTATACACTCTAGCTACACACTGGTCCCTTCCCTGAATAACGTGTTCTTGGCACGGAGTTCTGCATGTAGCGAACTGCCTCTCCCAAGGAATGCTCTAGGTTCGCTATAGGGGCTTAGCCTCTTGTAAATCCCTGCAGTGTAAGAGGAAGAACTGTGCTTTGGTTTCAGCAGGAACGCAAGGCAACTTTCTCCTGTAAGTATGGGGTCTTAAGGTATGACTTTGTAGAAGGAATGTGAAACAGTATTGGTTTCTCAGTGCCGCTCAGCCTAGGGCATTGAGGCAGATATGCATGACATGTAGGACGTGAGACAACCGATTGCCCGGAGCTGTTGGAGTGCTGAGGAAATCTAGCTCTCCCAAGGAGGCGTGCAGTGTGTTGCCCTACACTTAGCATATTGAGAGTGACTGGGAAAGGTTTCCGGGCCTGGATGTTTCTTAGCTTCCCAGTCGAGCATGCCGGTCCTCGGTGTTCTTGCAGGGAATAGGGTGCCCACGAGAGTTACTAGGTGTCTTCATAAGCGTACTAAGGTTAAAAGAAAGCCGAACTGCAAGTCATGTCTCCAGGAAACTGCTCCACGCTTCGGCTTCAGCAGGGCTATTCAAGGCTTTACCTTGAGGAAACGACTCACGTCAAGTTTCCTTTGAGCTCTAGAGCGGCTCAGGTGGAGCTCCCACCCAGGCTACGAAAGCACCCTGTTGATTTAGAAAAAACTCGTTCCCTTCCCAGAGCCCTGCCTACAGTGACTAGAAACTCGTCCAAAACACTGGTATTTAGGTAGGTTCAAGGCGGCATGAATGGAGCTTTCAAAATGGGAAAGCAAGCCTTGTGCCATCAGGTCCCCGTTTCCAGTGAACACGCAGCCTACCCCCTTGTGATTTCTACCAAGTAAATATTCCCTCAAACTACACAGTGGTCCCTTCCCTGAAGAATGTTTTCTTGGCACGGAGTTCTGCATGTAGCGAACTGCCTCTCCCAAGGAACGCTTTGGTAACGCTATCGGGGCTTAGGCTCTTCTAAAACCCTGCCGTGTAAGAGGAAGAACTGTGCTTTGGTTACAGGAGGAACGCAAGCCGAGTTTCTCCTGTAAGTGTGGGGCCTCAAGGTATGACTTTGTGGAAGGAATGCGAAGCAGTTTTGATTTCTCCGTGCCACTCAGCCTAGGGCATTGAGGCAATTTGCATGACATGTAGGACGTGAGAGAACAGATTCCATGGAGCTGTTGGAGTGCTGAGGAAATGTAGCTCTCCCAAGGAAGAGTGCAGTGTGTTGCCCTACACTTAACATACACAGAGTGACTGGGAAAGGTATCCGGGCCTGGAGGTTTCTTAGCAACCCAGTGGAGCCTGCCGGTACTCGGTGTTCTTGCACGGAATCGGGTGCCCAGCGAGATCCTAGGTGTCTTGAAAAGCGTACTAACGTTAAAAGAAAGGAGAACTGCAAGTAACGCCTCAAGGCAACTGCTCCACGTTCCGCTTCAGCAGGGATATTCAAGGCTTTACCTGGAGGAAAGGACTCACGTCAAGTTTCCTTGTAGCTCTAGAGCGTCTCAGGAGGAGCTCCCACCCAGGCTATGAAAGCACCCTGTTGATTTAGAAACAACTCGTTCCCTGCCCAGAGCCCTGCCTACAGTGACTAGATACTTGTCCAAAACACTGGTATTTAGGTAGGTTCAAGGCGGCATGAATGGAGCTTTCAAAATGGGAAAGCAAGCCTTGTGCCATCAGGTCTCCGTTTCCAGTGAACACGCAGCCTACCTCCTTGTGATTTCTACCAAGTTACTATACACTCTAGCTACACACTGGTCCCTTCCCTGAATAACGTGTTCTTGGCACGGAGTTCTGCATGTAGCGAACTGCCTCTCCCAAGGAATGCTCTAGGTTCGCTATAGGGGCTTAGCCTCTTGTAAATCCCTGCAGTGTAAGAGGAAGAACTGTGCTTTGGTTACAGCAGGAACGCAAGGCAACTTTCTCCTGTAAGTATGGGGTCTTAAGGTATGACTTTGTAGAAGGAATGTGAAACAGTATTGGTTTCTCAGTGCCGCTCAGCCTAGGGCATTGAGGCAGATATGAATGACATGTAGGACGTGAGACAACCGATTGCCCGGAGCTGTTGGAGTGCTGAGGAAATCTAGCTCTCCCAAGGAGGCGTGCAGTGTGTTGCCCTACACTTAGCATATTGAGAGTGACTGGGAAAGGTTTCCGGGCCTGGATGTTTCTTAGCTTCCCAGTCGAGCATGCCGGTCCTCGGTGTTCTTGCAGGGAATAGGGTGCCCACGAGAGTTACTAGGTGTCTTCATAAGCGTACTAAGGTTAAAAGAAAGCCGAACTGCAAGTCATGTCTCCAGGAAACTGCTCCACGCTTCGGCTTCAGCAGGGCTATTCAAGGCTTTACCTTGAGGAAACGACTCACGTCAAGTTTCCTTTGAGCTCTAGAGCGGCTCAGGTGGAGCTCCCACCCAGGCTACGAAAGCACCCTGTTGATTTAGAAAAAACTCGTTCCCTTCCCAGAGCCCTGCCTACAGTGACTAGAAACTCGTCCAAAACACTGGTATTTAGGTAGGTTCAAGGCGGCATGAATGGAGCTTTCAAAATGGGAAAGCAAGCCTTGTGCCATCAGGTCCCCGTTTCCAGTGAACACGCAGCCTACCCCCTTGTGATTTCTACCAAGTAAATATTCCCTCAAACTACACAGTGGTCCCTTCCCTGAAGAATGTTTTCTTGGCACGGAGTTCTGCATGTAGCGAACTGCCTCTCCCAAGGAACGCTTTGGTAACGCTATCGGGGCTTAGGCTCTTCTAAAACCCTGCCGTGTAAGAGGAAGAACTGTGCTTTGGTTACAGGAGGAACGCAAGCCGAGTTTCTCCTGTAAGTGTGGGGCCTCAAGGTATGACTTTGTGGAAGGAATGCGAAGCAGTTTTGATTTCTCAGTGCCGCTCAGCCTAGGGCATTGAGGCAATTTGCATGACATGTAGGACGTGAGAGAACAGATTACATGGAGCTGTTGGAGTGCTGAGGAAATGTAGCTCTCCCAAGGAAGAGTGCAGTGTGTTGCCCTACACTTAACATACACAGAGTGACTGGGAAAGGTATCCGGGCCTGGAGGTTTCTTAGCAACCCAGTGGAGCCTGCCGGTACTCGGTGTTCTTGCACG
The DNA here is from genome assembly GCF_028564815.1 of Eubalaena glacialis. Classification (NCBI taxonomy): domain Eukaryota; kingdom Metazoa; phylum Chordata; class Mammalia; order Artiodactyla; family Balaenidae; genus Eubalaena; species Eubalaena glacialis. The sequence goes on along the minus strand of NC_083732.1, from coordinate 39,457,731 downwards.
GAATCGGGTGCCCAGCGAGATCCTAGGTGTCTTGCAAAGCGTACTAACGTTAAAAGAAAGGAGAACTGCAAGTAACGCCTCAAGGCAACTGCTCCACGTTCCGCTTCAGCAGGGATATTCAAGGCTTTACCTGGAGGAAAGGACTCACGTCAAGTTTCCTTGTAGCTCTAGAGCGTCTCAGGAGGAGCTCCCACCCAGGCTATGAAAGCACCCTGTTGATTTAGAAACAACTCGTTCCCTGCCCAGAGCCCTGCCTACAGTGACTAGAAACTTGTCAAAACACTGGTATTTAGGTAGGTTCAAGGCGGCATGAATGGAGCTTTCAAAATGGGAAAGCAAGCCTTGTGCCATCAGGTCTCCGTTTCCAGTGAACACGCAGCCTACCTCCTTGTGATTTCTACCAAGTTACTATACACTCTAGCTACACACTGGTCCCTTCCCTGAATAACGTGTTCTTGGCACGGAGTTCTGCATGTAGCGAACTGCCTCTCCCAAGGAATGCTCTAGGTTCGCTATAGGGGCTTAGCCTCTTGTAAATCCCTGCAGTGTAAGAGGAAGAACTGTGCTTTGGTTTCAGCAGGAACGCAAGGCAACTTTCTCCTGTAAGTATGGGGTCTTAAGGTATGACTTTGTAGAAGGAATGTGAAACAGTATTGGTTTCTCAGTGCCGCTCAGCCTAGGGCATTGAGGCAGATATGCATGACATGTAGGACGTGAGACAACCGATTGCCCGGAGCTGTTGGAGTGCTGAGGAAATCTAGCTCTCCCAAGGAGGCGTGCAGTGTGTTGCCCTACACTTAGCATATTGAGAGTGACTGGGAAAGGTTTCCGGGCCTGGATGTTTCTTAGCTTCCCAGTCGAGCATGCCGGTCCTCGGTGTTCTTGCAGGGAATAGGGTGCCCACGAGAGTTACTAGGTGTCTTCATAAGCGTACTAAGGTTAAAAGAAAGCCGAACTGCAAGTCATGTCTCCAGGAAACTGCTCCACGCTTCGGCTTCAGCAGGGCTATTCAAGGCTTTACCTTGAGGAAACGACTCACGTCAAGTTTCCTTTGAGCTCTAGAGCGGCTCAGGTGGAGCTCCCACCCAGGCTACGAAAGCACCCTGTTGATTTAGAAAAAACTCGTTCCCTTCCCAGAGCCCTGCCTACAGTGACTAGAAACTCGTCCAAAACACTGGTATTTAGGTAGGTTCAAGGCGGCATGAATGGAGCTTTCAAAATGGGAAAGCAAGCCTTGTGCCATCAGGTCCCCGTTTCCAGTGAACACGCAGCCTACCCCCTTGTGATTTCTACCAAGTAAATATTCCCTCAAACTACACAGTGGTCCCTTCCCTGAAGAATGTTTTCTTGGCACGGAGTTCTGCATGTAGCGAACTGCCTCTCCCAAGGAACGCTTTGGTAACGCTATCGGGGCTTAGCCTCTTCTAAAACCCTGCCGTGTAAGAGGAAGAACTGTGCTTTGGTTACAGGAGGAACGCAAGCCGAGTTTCTCCTGTAAGTGTGGGGCCTCAAGGTATGACTTTGTGGAAGGAATGCGAAGCAGTTTTGATTTCTCCGTGCCACTCAGCCTAGGGCATTGAGGCAATTTGCATGACATGTAGGACGTGAGAGAACAGATTACATGGAGCTGTTGGAGTGCTGAGGAAATGTAGCTCTCCCAAGGAAGAGTGCAGTGTGTTGCCCTACACTTAACATACACAGAGTGACTGGGAAAGGTATCCGGGCCTGGAGGTTTCTTAGCAACCCAGTGGAGCCTGCCGGTACTCGGTGTTCTTGCACGGAATCGGGTGCCCAGCGAGATCCTAGGTGTCTTGAAAAGCGTACTAACGTTAAAAGAAAGGAGAACTGCAAGTAACGCCTCAAGGCAACTGCTCCACGTTCCGCTGCAGCAGGGATATTCAAGGCTTTACCTGGAGGAAAGGACTCACGTCAAGTTTCCTTGTAGCTCTAGAGCGTCTCAGGAGGAGCTCCCACCCAGGCTATGAAAGCACCCTGTTGATTTAGAAACAACTCGTTCCCTGCCCAGAGCCCTGCCTACAGTGACTAGATACTTGTCCAAAACACTGGTATTTAGGTAGGTTCAAGGCGGCATGAATGGAGCTTTCAAAATGGGAAAGCAAGCCTTGTGCCATCAGGTCTCCGTTTCCAGTGAACACGCAGCCTACCTCCTTGTGATTTCTACCAAGTTACTATACACTCTAGCTACACACTGGTCCCTTCCCTGAATAACGTGTTCTTGGCACGGAGTTCTGCATGTAGCGAACTGCCTCTCCCAAGGAATGCTCTAGGTTCGCTATAGGGGCTTAGCCTCTTGTAAATCCCTGCAGTGTAAGAGGAAGAACTGTGCTTTGGTTACAGCAGGAACGCAAGGCAACTTTCTCCTGTAAGTATGGGGTCTTAAGGTATGACTTTGTAGAAGGAATGTGAAACAGTATTGGTTTCTCAGTGCCGCTCAGCCTAGGGCATTGAGGCAGATATGAATGACATGTAGGACGTGAGACAACCGATTGCCCGGAGCTGTTGGAGTGCTGAGGAAATCTAGCTCTCCCAAGGAGGCGTGCAGTGTGTTGCCCTACACTTAGCATATTGAGAGTGACTGGGAAAGGTTTCCGGGCCTGGATGTTTCTTAGCTTCCCAGTCGAGCATGCCGGTCCTCGGTGTTCTTGCAGGGAATAGGGTGCCCACGAGAGTTACTAGGTGTCTTCATAAGCGTACTAAGGTTAAAAGAAAGCCGAACTGCAAGTCATGTCTCCAGGAAACTGCTCCACGCTTCGGCTTCAGCAGGGCTATTCAAGGCTTTACCTTGAGGAAACGACTCACGTCAAGTTTCCTTTGAGCTCTAGAGCGGCTCAGGTGGAGCTCCCACCCAGGCTACGAAAGCACCCTGTTGATTTAGAAAAAACTCGTTCCCTTCCCAGAGCCCTGCCTACAGTGACTAGAAACTCGTCCAAAACACTGGTATTTAGGTAGGTTCAAGGCGGCATGAATGGAGCTTTCAAAATGGGAAAGCAAGCCTTGTGCCATCAGGTCCCCGTTTCCAGTGAACACGCAGCCTACCCCCTTGTGATTTCTACCAAGTAAATATTCCCTCAAACTACACAGTGGTCCCTTCCCTGAAGAATGTTTTCTTGGCACGGAGTTCTGCATGTAGCGAACTGCCTCTCCCAAGGAACGCTTTGGTAACGCTATCGGGGCTTAGGCTCTTCTAAAACCCTGCCGTGTAAGAGGAAGAACTGTGCTTTGGTTACAGGAGGAACGCAAGCCGAGTTTCTCCTGTAAGTGTGGGGCCTCAAGGTATGACTTTGTGGAAGGAATGCGAAGCAGTTTTGATTTCTCAGTGCCGCTCAGCCTAGGGCATTGAGGCAATTTGCATGACATGTAGGACGTGAGAGAACAGATTACATGGAGCTGTTGGAGTGCTGAGGAAATGTAGCTCTCCCAAGGAAGAGTGCAGTGTGTTGCCCTACACTTAACATACACAGAGTGACTGGGAAAGGTATCCGGGCCTGGAGGTTTCTTAGCAACCCAGTGGAGCCTGCCGGTACTCGGTGTTCTTGCACGGAATCGGGTGCCCAGCGAGATCCTAGGTGTCTTGCAAAGCGTACTAACGTTAAAAGAAAGGAGAACTGCAAGTAACGCCTCAAGGCAACTGCTCCACGTTCCGCTTCAGCAGGGATATTCAAGGCTTTACCTGGAGGAAAGGACTCACGTCAAGTTTCCTTGTAGCTCTAGAGCGTCTCAGGAGGAGCTCCCACCCAGGCTATGAAAGCACCCTGTTGATTTAGAAACAACTCGTTCCCTGCCCAGAGCCCTGCCTACAGTGACTAGAAACTTGTCCAAAACACTGGTATTTAGGTAGGTTCAAGGCGGCATGAATGGAGCTTTCAAAATGGGAAAGCAAGCCTTGTGCCATCAGGTCTCCGTTTCCAGTGAACACGCAGCCTACCTCCTTGTGATTTCTACCAAGTTACTATACACTCTAGCTACACACTGGTCCCTTCCCTGAATAACGTGTTCTTGGCACGGAGTTCTGCATGTAGCGAACTGCCTCTCCCAAGGAATGCTCTAGGTTCGCTATAGGGGCTTAGCCTCTTCTAAATCCCTGCAGTGTAAGAGGAAGAACTGTGCTTTGGTTACAGCAGGAACGCAAGGCAACTTTCTCCTGTAAGTATGGGGTCTTAAGGTATGACTTTGTAGAAGGAATGTGAAACAGTATTGGTTTCTCAGTGCCGCTCAGCCTAGGGCATTGAGGCAGATATGCATGACATGTAGGACGTGAGACAACCGATTGCCCGGAGCTGTTGGAGTGCTGAGGAAATCTAGCTCTCCCAAGGAGGCGTGCAGTGTGTTGCCCTACACTTAGCATATTGAGAGTGACTGGGAAAGGTTTCCGGGCCTGGATGTTTCTTAGCTTCCCAGTCGAGCATGCCGGTCCTCGGTGTTCTTGCAGGGAATAGGGTGCCCACGAGAGTTACTAGGTGTCTTCATAAGCGTACTAAGGTTAAAAGAAAGCCGAACTGCAAGTCATGTCTCCAGGAAACTGCTCCACGCTTCGGCTTCAGCAGGGCTATTCAAGGCTTTACCTTGAGGAAACGACTCACGTCAAGTTTCCTTTGAGCTCTAGAGCGGCTCAGGTGGAGCTCCCACCCAGGCTACGAAAGCACCCTGTTGATTTAGAAAAAACTCGTTCCCTTCCCAGAGCCCTGCCTACAGTGACTAGAAACTCGTCCAAAACACTGGTATTTAGGTAGGTTCAAGGCGGCATGAATGGAGCTTTCAAAATGGGAAAGCAAGCCTTGTGCCATCAGGTCTCCGTTTCCAGTGAACACGCAGCCTACCTCCTTGTGATTTCTACCAAGTTACTATACACTCTAGCTACACACTGGTCCCTTCCCTGAAGAACGTGTTCTTGGCACGGAGTTCTGCATGTAGCGAACTGCCTCTCCCAAGGAATGCTCTAGGTTCGCTATAGGGGCTTAGCCTCTTCTAAATCCCTGCAGTGTAAGAGGAAGAACTGTGCTTTGGTTACAGCAGGAACGCAAGGCAACTTTCTCCTGTAAGTATGGGGTCTTAAGGTATGACTTTGTAGAAGGAATGTGAAACAGTATTGGTTTCTCAGTGCCGCTCAGCCTAGGGCATTGAGGCAGATATGCATGACATGTAGGACGTGAGACAACCGATTGCCCGGAGCTGTTGGAGTGCTGAGGAAATCTAGCTCTCCCAAGGAGGCGTGCAGTGTGTTGCCCTACACTTAGCATATTGAGAGTGACTGGGAAAGGTTTCCGGGCCTGGATGTTTCTTAGCTTCCCAGTCGAGCATGCCGGTCCTCGGTGTTCTTGCAGGGAATAGGGTGCCCACGAGAGTTACTAGGTGTCTTCATAAGCGTACTAAGGTTAAAAGAAAGCCGAACTGCAAGTCATGTCTCCAGGAAACTGCTCCACGCTTCGGCTTCAGCAGGGCTATTCAAGGCTTTACCTTGAGGAAACGACTCACGTCAAGTTTCCTTTGAGCTCTAGAGCGGCTCAGGTGGAGCTCCCACCCAGGCTACGAAAGCACCCTGTTGATTTAGAAAAAACTCGTTCCCTTCCCAGAGCCCTGCCTACAGTGACTAGAAACTCGTCCAAAACACTGGTATTTAGGTAGGTTCAAGGCGGCATGAATGGAGCTTTCAAAATGGGAAAGCAAGCCTTGTGCCATCAGGTCTCCGTTTCCAGTGAACACGCAGCCTACCTCCTTGTGATTTCTACCAAGTTACTATACACTCTAGCTACACACTGGTCCCTTCCCTGAAGAACGTGTTCTTGGCACGGAGTTCTGCATGTAGCGAACTGCCTCTCCCAAGGAATGCTCTAGGTTCGCTATAGGGGCTTAGCCTCTTCTAAATCCCTGCAGTGTAAGAGGAAGAACTGTGCTTTGGTTACAGCAGGAACGCAAGGCAACTTTCTCCTGTAAGTATGGGGTCTTAAGGTATGACTTTGTAGAAGGAATGTGAAACAGTATTGGTTTCTCAGTGCCGCTCAGCCTAGGGCATTGAGGCAGATATGCATGACATGTAGACGTGAGACAACCGATGGCCCGGAGCTGTTGGAGTGCTGAGGAAATCTAGCTCTCCCAAGGAGGCGTGCAGTGTGTTGCCCTACACTTAGCATATTGAGAGTGACTGGGAAAGGTTTCCGGGCCTGGATGTTTCTTAGCTTCCCAGTCGAGCATGCCGGTCCTCGGTGTTCTTGCAGGGAATAGGGTGCCCACGAGAGTTACTAGGTGTCTTCATAAGCGTACTAAGGTTAAAAGAAAGCCGAACTGCAACTCATGTCTCCAGGAAACTGCTCCACGCTTCGGCTTCAGCGGGGCTATTCAAGGCTTTACCTTGAGGAAACGACTCACGTCAAGTTTCCTTTGAGCTCTAGAGCGGCTCAGGTGGAGCTCCCACCCAGGCTACGAAAGCACCCTGTTGATTTAGAAAAAACTCGTTCCCTTCCCAGAGCCCTGCCTACAGTGACTAGAAACTCGTCCAAAACACTGGTATTTAGGTAGGTTCAAGGCGGCATGAATGGAGCTTTCAAAATGGGAAAGCAAGCCTTGTGCCATCAGGTCCCCGTTTCCAGTGAACACGCAGCCTACCCCCTTGTGGTTTCTACCAAGTAAATATTCCCTCAAACTACACAGTGGTCCCTTCCCTGAAGAATGTTTTCTTGGCACGGAGTTCTGCATGTAGCGAACTGCCTCTCCCAAGGAATGCTCTAGGTTCGCTATAGGGGCTTAGCCTCTTCTAAATCCCTGCAGTGTAAGAGGAAGAACTGTGCTTTGGTTACAGCAGGAACGCAAGGCAACTTTCTCCTGTAAGTATGGGGTCTTAAGGTATGACTTTGTAGAAGGAATGTGAAACAGTATTGGTTTCTCAGTGCCGCTCAGCCTAGGGCATTGAGGCAGATATGCATGACATGTATACGTGAGACAACCGATGGCCCGGAGCTGTTGCAGTGCTGAGGAAATCTAGCTCTCCCAAGGAGGCGTGCAGTGTGTTGCCCTACACTTAGCATATTGAGAGTGACTGGGAAAGGTTTCCGGGCCTGGATGTTTCTTAGCTTCCCAGTCGAGCATGCCGGTCCTCGGTGTTCTTGCAGGGAATAGGGTGCCCACGAGAGTTACTAGGTGTCTTCATAAGCGTACTAAGGTTAAAAGAAAGCCGAACTGCAACTCATGTCTCCAGGAAACTGCTCCACGCTTCGGCTTCAGCGGGGCTATTCAAGGCTTTACCTTGAGGAAACGACTCACGTCAAGTTTCCTTTGAGCTCTAGAGCGGCTCAGGTGGAGCTCCCACCCAGGCTACGAAAGCACCCTGTTGATTTAGAAAAAACTCGTTCCCTTCCCAGAGCCCTGCCTACAGTGACTAGAAACTCGTCCAAAACACTGGTATTTAGGTAGGTTCAAGGCGGCATGAATGGAGCTTTGAAAATGGGAAAGCAAGCCTTGTGCCATCAGGTCCCCGTTTCCAGTGAACACGCAGCCTACCCCCTTGTGGTTTCTACCAAGTAAATATTCCCTCAAACTACACAGTGGTCCCTTCCCTGAAGAATGTTTTCTTGGCACGGAGTTCTGCATGTAGCGAACTGCCTCTCCCAAGGAACGCTTTGGTAACGCTATCGGGGCTTAGGCTCTTCTAAAACCCTGCCGTGTAAGAGGAAGAACTGTGCTTTGGTTACAGGAGGAACGCAAGCCGAGTTTCTCCTGTAAGTGTGGGGCCTCAAGGTATGACTTTGTGGAAGGAATGCGAAGCAGTTTTGATTTCTCCGTGCCGCTCAGTCTAGGGCATTGAGGCAATTTGCATGACATGTAGGACGTGAGAGAACAGATTACATGGAGCTGTTGGAGTGCTGAGGAAATGTAGCTCTCCCAAGGAAGAGTGCAGTGTGTTGCCCTACACTTAACATACACAGAGTGACTGGGAAAGGTATCCGGGCCTGGAGGTTTCTTAGCAACCCAGTGGAGCCTGCCGGTACTCGGTGTTCTTGCACGGAATCGGGTGCCCAGCGAGATCCTAGGTGTCTTGCAAAGCGTACTAACGTTAAAAGAAAGGAGAACTGCAAGTAATGTCTCAAGGCAACTGCTCCACGTTCCGCTTCAGCAGGGATATTCAAGGCTTTACCTGGAGGAAAGGACTCACGTCAAGTTTCCTTGTAGCTCTAGAGCGTCTCAGGAGGAGCTCCCACCCAGGCTATGAAAGCACCCTGTTGATTTAGAAAAAACTCGTTCCCTGCCCAGAGCCCTGCCTACAGTGACTAGAAACTTGTCCAAAACACTGGTATTTAGGTAGGTTCAAGGCGGCATGAATGGAGCTTTCAAAATGGGAAAGCAAGCCTTGTGCCATCAGGTCTCCGTTTCCAGTGAACACGCAGCCTACCTCCTTGTGATTTCTACCAAGTTACTATACACTCTAGCTACACACTGGTCCCTTCCCTGAAGAACGTGTTCTTGGCACGGAGTTCTGCATGTAGCGAACTGCCTCTCCCAAGGAATGCTCTAGGTTCGCTATAGGGGCTTAGCCTCTTCTAAATCCCTGCAGTGTAAGAGGAAGAACTGTGCTTTGGTTACAGCAGGAACGCAAGGCAACTTTCTCCTGTAAGTATGGGGTCTTAAGGTATGACTTTGTAGAAGGAATGTGAAACAGTATTGGTTTCTCAGTGCCGCTCAGCCTAGGGCATTGAGGCAGATATGCATGACATGTAGACGTGAGACAACCGATGGCCCGGAGCTGTTGGAGTGCTGAGGAAATCTAGCTCTCCCAAGGAGGCGTGCAGTGTGTTGCCCTACACTTAGCATATTGAGAGTGACTGGGAAAGGTTTCCGGGCCTGGATGTTTCTTAGCTTCCCAGTCGAGCATGCCGGTCCTCGGTGTTCTTGCAGGGAATAGGGTGCCCACGAGAGTTACTAGGTGTCTTCATAAGCGTACTAAGGTTAAAAGAAAGCCGAACTGCAACTCATGTCTCCAGGAAACTGCTCCACGCTTCGGCTTCAGCGGGGCTATTCAAGGCTTTACCTTGAGGAAACGACTCACGTCAAGTTTCCTTTGAGCTCTAGAGCGGCTCAGGTGGAGCTCCCACCCAGGCTACGAAAGCACCCTGTTGATTTAGAAAAAACTCGTTCCCTTCCCAGAGCCCTGCCTACAGTGACTAGAAACTCGTCCAAAACACTGGTATTTAGGTAGGTTCAAGGCGGCATGAATGGAGCTTTCAAAATGGGAAAGCAAGCCTTGTGCCATCAGGTCCCCGTTTCCAGTGAACACGCAGCCTACCCCCTTGTGGTTTCTACCAAGTAAATATTCCCTCAAACTACACAGTGGTCCCTTCCCTGAAGAATGTTTTCTTGGCACGGAGTTCTGCATGTAGCGAACTGCCTCTCCCAAGGAACGCTTTGGTAACGCTATCGGGGCTTAGGCTCTTCTAAATCCCTGCAGTGTAAGAGGAAGAACTGTGCTTTGGTTACAGCAGGAACGCAAGGCAACTTTCTCCTGTAAGTGTGGGGTCTTAAGGTATGACTTTGTAGAAGGAATGTGAAACAGTATTGGTTTCTCAGTGCCGCTCAGCCTAGGGCATTGAGGCAGATATGCATGACATGTAGACGTGAGACAACCGATGGCCCGGAGCTGTTGGAGTGCTGAGGAAATCTAGCTCTCCCAAGGAGGCGTGCAGTGTGTTGCCCTACACTTAGCATATTGAGAGTGACTGGGAAAGGTTTCCGGGCCTGGATGTTTCTTAGCTTCCCAGTCGAGCATGCCAGTCCTCGGTGTTCTTGCAGGGAATAGGGTGCCCACGAGAGTTACTAGGTGTCTTCATAAGCGTACTAAGGTTAAAAGAAAGCCGAACTGCAACTCATGTCTCCAGGAAACTGCTCCACGCTTCGGCTTCAGCGGGGCTATTCAAGGCTTTACCTTGAGGAAACGACTCACGTCAAGTTTCCTTTGAGCTCTAGAGCGGCTCAGGTGGAGCTCCCACCCAGGCTACGAAAGCACCCTGTTGATTTAGAAAAAACTCGTTCCCTTCCCAGAGCCCTGCCTACAGTGACTAGAAACTCGTCCAAAACACTGGTATTTAGGTAGGTTCAAGGCGGCATGAATGGAGCTTTCAAAATGGGAAAGCAAGCCTTGTGCCATCAGGTCCCCGTTTCCAGTGAACACGCAGCCTACCCCCTTGTGGTTTCTACCAAGTAAATATTCCCTCAAACTACACAGTGGTCCCTTCCCTGAAGAATGTTTTCTTGGCACGGAGTTCTGCATGTAGCGAACTGCCTCTCCCAAGGAACGCTTTGGTAACGCTATCGGGGCTTAGGCTCTTCTAAAACCCTGCCGTGTAAGAGGAAGAACTGTGCTTTGGTTACAGGAGGAACGCAAGCCGAGTTTCTCCTGTAAGTGTGGGGCCTCAAGGTATGACTTTGTGGAAGGAATGCGAAGCAGTTTTGATTTCTCCGTGCCGCTCAGCCTAGGGCATTGAGGCAATTTGCATGACATGTAGGACGTGAGAGAACAGATTACATGGAGCTGTTGGAGTGCTGAGGAAATGTAGCTCTCCCAAGGAAGAGTGCAGTGTGTTGCCCTACACTTAACATACACAGAGTGACTGGGAAAGGTATCCGGGCCTGGAGGTTTCTTAGCAACCCAGTGGAGCCTGCCGGTACTCGGTGTTCTTGCACGGAATCGGGTGCCCAGCGAGATCCTAGGTGTCTTGCAAAGCGTACTAACGTTAAAAGAAAGGAGAACTGCAAGTAATGTCTCAAGGCAACTGCTCCACGTTCCGCTTCAGCAGGGATATTCAAGGCTTTACCTGGAGGAAAGGACTCACGTCAAGTTTCCTTGTAGCTCTAGAGCGTCTCAGGAGGAGCTCCCACCCAGGCTATGAAAGCACCCTGTTGATTTAGAAAAAACTCGTTCCCTGCCCAGAGCCCTGCCTACAGTGACTAGAAACTTGTCCAAAACACTGGTATTTAGGTAGGTTCAAGGCGGCATGAATGGAGCTTTCAAAATGGGAAAGCAAGCCTTGTGCCATCAGGTCTCCGTTTCCAGTGAACACGCAGCCTACCTCCTTGTGATTTCTACCAAGTTACTATACACTCTAGCTACACACTGGTCCCTTCCCTGAATAACGTGTTCTTGGCACGGAGTTCTGCATGTAGCGAACTGCCTCTCCCAAGGAATGCTCTAGGTTCGCTATAGGGGCTTAGCCTCTTCTAAATCCCTGCAGTGTAAGAGGAAGAACTGTGCTTTGGTTACAGCAGGAACGCAAGGCAACTTTCTCCTGTAAGTATGGGGTCTTAAGGTATGACTTTGTAGAAGGAATGTGAAACAGTATTGGTTTCTCAGTGCCGCTCAGCCTAGGGCATTGAGGCAGATATGCATGACATGTAGACGTGAGACAACCGATGGCCCGGAGCTGTTGGAGTGCTGAGGAAATCTAGCTCTCCCAAGGAGGCGTGCAGTGTGTTGCCCTACACTTAGCATATTGAGAGTGACTGGGAAAGGTTTCCGGGCCTGGATGTTTCTTAGCTTCCCAGTCGAGCATGCCGGTCCTCGGTGTTCTTGCAGGGAATAGGGTGCCCACGAGAGTTACTAGGTGTCTTCATAAGCGTACTAAGGTTAAAAGAAAGCCGAACTGCAACTCATGTCTCCAGGAAACTGCTCCACGCTTCGGCTTCAGCGGGGCTATTCAAGGCTTTACCTTGAGGAAACGACTCACGTCAAGTTTCCTTTGAGCTCTAGAGCGGCTCAGGTGGAGCTCCCACCCAGGCTACGAAAGCACCCTGTTGATTTAGAAAAAACTCGTTCCCTTCCCAGAGCCCTGCCTACAGTGACTAGAAACTCGTCCAAAACACTGGTATTTAGGTAGGTTCAAGGCGGCATGAATGGAGCTTTCAAAATGGGAAAGCAAGCCTTGTGCCATCAGGTCCCCGTTTCCAGTGAACACGCAGCCTACCCCCTTGTGGTTTCTACCAAGTAAATATTCCCTCAAACTACACAGTGGTCCCTTCCCTGAAGAATGTTTTCTTGGCACGGAGTTCTGCATGTAGCGAACTGCCTCTCCCAAGGAACGCTTTGGTAACGCTATCGGGGCTTAGGCTCTTCTAAAACCCTGCCGTGTAAGAGGAAGAACTGTGCTTTGGTTACAGCAGGAACGCAAGACGAGTTTCTCCTGTAAGTGTGGGGCCTCAAGGTATGACTTTGTGGAAGGAATGCGAAGCAGTTTTGATTTCTCCGTGCCGCTCAGCCTAGGGCATTGAGGCAATTTGCATGACATGTAGGACGTGAGAGAACAGATTCCATGGAGCTGTTGGAGTGCTGAGGAAATGTAGCTCTCCCAAGGAAGAGTGCAGTGTGTTGCCCTACACTTAACATACACAGAGTGACTGGGAAAGGTATCCGGGCCTGGAGGTTTCTTAGCAACCCAGTGGAGCCTGCCGGTACTCGGTGTTCTTGCACGGAATAGGGTGCCCAGCGAGATCCTAGGTGTCTTGCAAAGCGTACTAACGTTAAAAGAAAGGAGAACTGCAAGTAATGTCTCAAGGCAACTGCTCCACGTTCCGCTTCAGCAGGGATATTCAAGGCTTTACCTGGAGGAAAGGACTCACGTCAAGTTTCCTTGTAGCTCTAGAGCGTCTCAGGAGGAGCTCCCACCCAGGCTATGAAAGCACCCTGTTGATTTAGAAACAACTCGTTCCCTGCCCAGAGCCCTGCCTACAGTGACTAGAAACTTGTCCAAAACACTGGTATTTAGGTAGGTTCAAGGCGGCATGAATGGAGCTTTCAAAATGGGAAAGCAAGCCTTGTGCCATCAGGTCTCCGTTTCCAGTGAACACGCAGCCTACCTCCTTGTGATTTCTACCAAGTTACTATACACTCTAGCTACACACTGGTCCCTTCCCTGAAGAACGTGTTCTTGGCACGGAGTTCTGCATGTAGCGAACTGCCTCTCCCAAGGAATGCTCTAGGTTCGCTATAGGGGCTTAGCCTCTTCTAAATCCCTGCAGTGTAAGAGGAAGAACTGTGCTTTGGTTACAGCAGGAACGCAAGGCAACTTTCTCCTGTAAGTATGGGGTCTTAAGGTATGACTTTGTAGAAGGAATGTGAAACAGTATTGGTTTCTCAGTGCCGCTCAGCCTAGGGCATTGAGGCAGATATGCATGACATGTAGACGTGAGACAACCGATGGCCCGGAGCTGTTGGAGTGCTGAGGAAATCTAGCTCTCCCAAGGAGGCGTGCAGTGTGTTGCCCTACACTTAGCATATTGAGAGTGACTGGGAAAGGTTTCCGGGCCTGGATGTTTCTTAGCTTCCCAGTCGAGCATGCCGGTCCTCGGTGTTCTTGCAGGGAATAGGGTGCCCACGAGAGTTACTAGGTGTCTTCATAAGCGTACTAAGGTTAAAAGAAAGCCGAACTGCAACTCATGTCTCCAGGAAACTGCTCCACGCTTCGGCTTCAGCGGGGCTATTCAAGGCTTTACCTTGAGGAAACGACTCACGTCAAGTTTCCTTTGAGCTCTAGAGCGGCTCAGGTGGAGCTCCCACCCAGGCTACGAAAGCACCCTGTTGATTTAGAAAAAACTCGTTCCCTTCCCAGAGCCCTGCCTACAGTGACTAGAAACTCGTCCAAAACACTGGTATTTAGGTAGGTTCAAGGCGGCATGAATGGAGCTTTGAAAATGGGAAAGCAAGCCTTGTGCCATCAGGTCCCCGTTTCCAGTGAACACGCAGCCTACCCCCTTGTGGTTTCTACCAAGTAAATATTCCCTCAAACTACACAGTGGTCCCTTCCCTGAAGAATGTTTTCTTGGCACGGAGTTCTGCATGTAGCGAACTGCCTCTCCCAAGGAACGCTTTGGTAACGCTATCGGGGCTTAGGCTCTTCTAAAACCCTGCCGTGTAAGAGGAAGAACTGTGCTTTGGTTACAGGAGGAACGCAAGCCGAGTTTCTCCTGTAAGTGTGGGGCCTCAAGGTATGACTTTGTGGAAGGAATGCGAAGCAGTTTTGATTTCTCCGTGCCGCTCAGCCTAGGGCATTGAGGCAATTTGCATGACATGTAGGACGTGAGAGAACAGATTACATGGAGCTGTTGGAGTGCTGAGGAAATGTAGCTCTCCCAAGGAAGAGTGCAGTGTGTTGCCCTACACTTAACATACACAGAGTGACTGGGAAAGGTATCCGGGCCTGGAGGTTTCTTAGAAACCCAGTGGAGCCAGCCGGTACTCGGTGTTCTTGCACGGACTCGCGTGCCCAGCGAGATCCTAGGTGTCTTGAAAAGCGTACTAACGTTAAAAGAAAGGAGAACTGCAAGTAACGCCTCAAGGCAACTGCTCCACGTTCCGCTTCAGCAGGGATATTCAAGGCTTTACCTGGAGGAAAGGACTCACGTCAAGTTTCCTTGTAGCTCTAGAGCGTCTCAGGAGGAGCTCCCACCCAGGCTATGAAAGCACCCTGTTGATTTAGAAAAAACTCGTTCCCTGCCCAGAGCCCTGCCTACAGTGACTAGAAACTTGTCCAAAACACTGGTATTTAGGTAGGTTCAAGGCGGCATGAATGGAGCTTTCAAAATGGGAAAGCAAGCCTTGTGCCATCAGGTCTCCGTTTCCAGTGAACACGCAGCCTACCTCCTTGTGATTTCTACCAAGTTACTATACACTCTAGCTACACACTGGTCCCTTCCCTGAAGAACGTGTTCTTGGCACGGAGTTCTGCATGTAGCGAACTGCCTCTCCCAAGGAATGCTCTAGGTTCGCTATAGGGGCTTAGCCTCTTCTAAATCCCTGCAGTGTAAGAGGAAGAACTGTGCTTTGGTTACAGCAGGAACGCAAGGCAACTTTCTCCTGTAAGTATGGGGTCTTAAGGTATGACTTTGTAGAAGGAATGTGAAACAGTATTGGTTTCTCAGTGCCGCTCAGCCTAGGGCATTGAGGCAGATATGCATGACATGTAGACGTGAGACAACCGATGGCCCGGAGCTGTTGGAGTGCTGAGGAAATCTAGCTCTCCCAAGGAGGCGTGCAGTGTGTTGCCCTACACTTAGCATATTGAGAGTGACTGGGAAAGGTTTCCGGGCCTGGATGTTTCTTAGCTTCCCAGTCGAGCATGCCGGTCCTCGGTGTTCTTGCAGGGAATAGGGTGCCCACGAGAGTTACTAGGTGTCTTCATAAGCGTACTAAGGTTAAAAGAAAGCCGAACTGCAACTCATGTCTCCAGGAAACTGCTCCACGCTTCGGCTTCAGCGGGGCTATTCAAGGCTTTACCTTGAGGAAACGACTCACGTCAAGTTTCCTTTGAGCTCTAGAGCGGCTCAGGTGGAGCTCCCACCCAGGCTACGAAAGCACCCTGTTGATTTAGAAAAAACTCGTTCCCTTCCCAGAGCCCTGCCTACAGTGACTAGAAACTCGTCCAAAACACTGGTATTTAGGTAGGTTCAAGGCGGCATGAATGGAGCTTTCAAAATGGGAAAGCAAGCCTTGTGCCATCAGGTCCCCGTTTCCAGTGAACACGCAGCCTACCCCCTTGTGGTTTCTACCAAGTAAATATTCCCTCAAACTACACAGTGGTCCCTTCCCTGAAGAATGTTTTCTTGGCACGGAGTTCTGCATGTAGCGAACTGCCTCTCCCAAGGAATGCTCTAGGTTCGCTATAGGGGCTTAGCCTCTTCTAAATCCCTGCAGTGTAAGAGGAAGAACTGTGCTTTGGTTACAGCAGGAACGCAAGGCAACTTTCTCCTGTAAGTATGGGGTCTTAAGGTATGACTTTGTAGAAGGAATGTGAAACAGTATTGGTTTCTCAGTGCCGCTCAGCCTAGGGCATTGAGGCAGATATGCATGACATGTAGACGTGAGACAACCGATGGCCCGGAGCTGTTGCAGTGCTGAGGAAATCTAGCTCTCCCAAGGAGGCGTGCAGTGTGTTGCCCTACACTTAGCATATTGAGAGTGACTGGGAAAGGTTTCCGGGCCTGGATGTTTCTTAGCTTCCCAGTCGAGCATGCCGGTCCTCGGTGTTCTTGCAGGGAATAGGGTGCCCACGAGAGTTACTAGGTGTCTTCATAAGCGTACTAAGGTTAAAAGAAAGCCGAACTGCAAGTCATGTCTCCAGGAAACTGCTCCACGCTTCGGCTTCAGCAGGGCTATTCAAGGCTTTACCTTGAGGAAACGACTCACGTCAAGTTTCCTTTGAGCTCTAGAGCGGCTCAGGTGGAGCTCCCACCCAGGCTACGAAAGCACCCTGTTGATTTAGAAAAAACTCGTTCCCTTCCCAGAGCCCTGCCTACAGTGACTAGAAACTCGTCCAAAACACTGGTATTTAGGTAGGTTCAAGGCGGCATGAATGGAGCTTTGAAAATGGGAAAGCAAGCCTTGTGCCATCAGGTCCCCGTTTCCAGTGAACACGCAGCCTACCCCCTTGTGGTTTCTACCAAGTAAATATTCCCTCAAACTACACAGTGGTCCCTTCCCTGAAGAATGTTTTCTTGGCACGGAGTTCTGCATGTAGCGAACTGCCTCTCCCAAGGAACGCTTTGGTAACGCTATCGGGGC
Source organism: Eubalaena glacialis (assembly GCF_028564815.1). Classification (NCBI taxonomy): domain Eukaryota; kingdom Metazoa; phylum Chordata; class Mammalia; order Artiodactyla; family Balaenidae; genus Eubalaena; species Eubalaena glacialis. The sequence goes on along the minus strand of NC_083732.1, from coordinate 39,441,179 downwards.
TTAGGCTCTTCTAAAACCCTGCCGTGTAAGAGGAAGAACTGTGCTTTGGTTACAGGAGGAACGCAAGCCGAGTTTCTCCTGTAAGTGTGGGGCCTCAAGGTATGACTTTGTGGAAGGAATGCGAAGCAGTTTTGATTTCTCCGTGCCGCTCAGTCTAGGGCATTGAGGCAATTTGCATGACATGTAGGACGTGAGAGAACAGATTACATGGAGCTGTTGGAGTGCTGAGGAAATGTAGCTCTCCCAAGGAAGAGTGCAGTGTGTTGCCCTACACTTAACATACACAGAGTGACTGGGAAAGGTATCCGGGCCTGGAGGTTTCTTAGCAACCCAGTGGAGCCTGCCGGTACTCGGTGTTCTTGCACGGAATAGGGTGCCCAGCGAGATCCTAGGTGTCTTGCAAAGCGTACTAACGTTAAAAGAAAGGAGAACTGCAAGTAATGTCTCAAGGCAACTGCTCCACGTTCCGCTTCAGCAGGGATATTCAAGGCTTTACCTGGAGGAAAGGACTCACGTCAAGTTTCCTTGTAGCTCTAGAGCGTCTCAGGAGGAGCTCCCACCCAGGCTATGAAAGCACCCTGTTGATTTAGAAACAACTCGTTCCCTGCCCAGAGCCCTGCCTACAGTGACTAGAAACTTGTCCAAAACACTGGTATTTAGGTAGGTTCAAGGCGGCATGAATGGAGCTTTCAAAATGGGAAAGCAAGCCTTGTGCCATCAGGTCTCCGTTTCCAGTGAACACGCAGCCTACCTCCTTGTGATTTCTACCAAGTTACTATACACTCTAGCTACACACTGGTCCCTTCCCTGAAGAACGTGTTCTTGGCACGGAGTTCTGCATGTAGCGAACTGCCTCTCCCAAGGAATGCTCTAGGTTCGCTATAGGGGCTTAGCCTCTTCTAAATCCCTGCAGTGTAAGAGGAAGAACTGTGCTTTGGTTACAGCAGGAACGCAAGGCAACTTTCTCCTGTAAGTATGGGGTCTTAAGGTATGACTTTGTAGAAGGAATGTGAAACAGTATTGGTTTCTCAGTGCCGCTCAGCCTAGGGCATTGAGGCAGATATGCATGACATGTAGACGTGAGACAACCGATGGCCCGGAGCTGTTGGAGTGCTGAGGAAATCTAGCTCTCCCAAGGAGGCGTGCAGTGTGTTGCCCTACACTTAGCATATTGAGAGTGACTGGGAAAGGTTTCCGGGCCTGGATGTTTCTTAGCTTCCCAGTCGAGCATGCCGGTCCTCGGTGTTCTTGCAGGGAATAGGGTGCCCACGAGAGTTACTAGGTGTCTTCATAAGCGTACTAAGGTTAAAAGAAAGCCGAACTGCAACTCATGTCTCCAGGAAACTGCTCCACGCTTCGGCTTCAGCGGGGCTATTCAAGGCTTTACCTTGAGGAAACGACTCACGTCAAGTTTCCTTTGAGCTCTAGAGCGGCTCAGGTGGAGCTCCCACCCAGGCTACGAAAGCACCCTGTTGATTTAGAAAAAACTCGTTCCCTTCCCAGAGCCCTGCCTACAGTGACTAGAAACTCGTCCAAAACACTGGTATTTAGGTAGGTTCAAGGCGGCATGAATGGAGCTTTGAAAATGGGAAAGCAAGCCTTGTGCCATCAGGTCCCCGTTTCCAGTGAACACGCAGCCTACCCCCTTGTGGTTTCTACCAAGTAAATATTCCCTCAAACTACACAGTGGTCCCTTCCCTGAAGAATGTTTTCTTGGCACGGAGTTCTGCATGTAGCGAACTGCCTCTCCCAAGGAACGCTTTGGTAACGCTATCGGGGCTTAGGCTCTTCTAAAACCCTGCCGTGTAAGAGGAAGAACTGTGCTTTGGTTACAGGAGGAACGCAAGCCGAGTTTCTCCTGTAAGTGTGGGGCCTCAAGGTATGACTTTGTGGAAGGAATGCGAAGCAGTTTTGATTTCTCCGTGCCGCTCAGCCTAGGGCATTGAGGCAATTTGCATGACATGTAGGACGTGAGAGAACAGATTCCATGGAGCTGTTGGAGTGCTGAGGAAATGTAGCTCTCCCAAGGAAGAGTGCAGTGTGTTGCCCTACACTTAACATACACAGAGTGACTGGGAAAGGTATCCGGGCCTGGAGGTTTCTTAGCAACCCAGTGGAGCCTGCCGGTACTCGGTGTTCTTGCACGGAATCGGGTGCCCAGCGAGATCCTAGGTGTCTTGCAAAGCGTACTAACGTTAAAAGAAAGGAGAACTGCAAGTAATGTCTCAAGGCAACTGCTCCACGTTCCGCTTCAGCAGGGATATTCAAGGCTTTACCTGGAGGAAAGGACTCACGTCAAGTTTCCTTGTAGCTCTAGAGCGTCTCAGGAGGAGCTCCCACCCAGGCTATGAAAGCACCCTGTTGATTTAGAAACAACTCGTTCCCTGCCCAGAGCCCTGCCTACAGTGACTAGAAACTTGTCCAAAACACTGGTATTTAGGTAGGTTCAAGGCGGCATGAATGGAGCTTTCAAAATGGGAAAGCAAGCCTTGTGCCATCAGGTCTCCGTTTCCAGTGAACACGCAGCCTACCTCCTTGTGATTTCTACCAAGTTACTATACACTCTAGCTACACACTGGTCCCTTCCCTGAAGAACGTGTTCTTGGCACGGAGTTCTGCATGTAGCGAACTGCCTCTCCCAAGGAATGCTCTAGGTTCGCTATAGGGGCTTAGCCTCTTCTAAATCCCTGCAGTGTAAGAGGAAGAACTGTGCTTTGGTTACAGCAGGAACGCAAGGCAACTTTCTCCTGTAAGTATGGGGTCTTAAGGTATGACTTTGTAGAAGGAATGTGAAACAGTATTGGTTTCTCAGTGCCGCTCAGCCTAGGGCATTGAGGCAGATATGCATGACATGTAGACGTGAGACAACCGATGGCCCGGAGCTGTTGGAGTGCTGAGGAAATCTAGCTCTCCCAAGGAGGCGTGCAGTGTGTTGCCCTACACTTAGCATATTGAGAGTGACTGGGAAAGGTTTCCGGGCCTGGATGTTTCTTAGCTTCCCAGTCGAGCATGCCGGTCCTCGGTGTTCTTGCAGGGAATAGGGTGCCCACGAGAGTTACTAGGTGTCTTCATAAGCGTACTAAGGTTAAAAGAAAGCCGAACTGCAACTCATGTCTCCAGGAAACTGCTCCACGCTTCGGCTTCAGCGGGGCTATTCAAGGCTTTACCTTGAGGAAACGACTCACGTCAAGTTTCCTTTGAGCTCTAGAGCGGCTCAGGTGGAGCTCCCACCCAGGCTACGAAAGCACCCTGTTGATTTAGAAAAAACTCGTTCCCTTCCCAGAGCCCTGCCTACAGTGACTAGAAACTCGTCCAAAACACTGGTATTTAGGTAGGTTCAAGGCGGCATGAATGGAGCTTTGAAAATGGGAAAGCAAGCCTTGTGCCATCAGGTCCCCGTTTCCAGTGAACACGCAGCCTACCCCCTTGTGGTTTCTACCAAGTAAATATTCCCTCAAACTACACAGTGGTCCCTTCCCTGAAGAATGTTTTCTTGGCACGGAGTTCTGCATGTAGCGAACTGCCTCTCCCAAGGAACGCTTTGGTAACGCTATCGGGGCTTAGGCTCTTCTAAAACCCTGCCGTGTAAGAGGAAGAACTGTGCTTTGGTTACAGGAGGAACGCAAGCCGAGTTTCTCCTGTAAGTGTGGGGCCTCAAGGTATGACTTTGTGGAAGGAATGCGAAGCAGTTTTGATTTCTCCGTGCCGCTCAGCCTAGGGCATTGAGGCAATTTGCATGACATGTAGGACGTGAGAGAACAGATTCCATGGAGCTGTTGGAGTGCTGAGGAAATGTAGCTCTCCCAAGGAAGAGTGCAGTGTGTTGCCCTACACTTAACATACACAGAGTGACTGGGAAAGGTATCCGGGCCTGGAGGTTTCTTAGCAACCCAGTGGAGCCTGCCGGTACTCGGTGTTCTTGCACGGAATCGGGTGCCCAGCGAGATCCTAGGTGTCTTGCAAAGCGTACTAACGTTAAAAGAAAGGAGAACTGCAAGTAATGTCTCAAGGCAACTGCTCCACGTTCCGCTTCAGCAGGGATATTCAAGGCTTTACCTGGAGGAAAGGACTCACGTCAAGTTTCCTTGTAGCTCTAGAGCGTCTCAGGAGGAGCTCCCACCCAGGCTATGAAAGCACCCTGTTGATTTAGAAACAACTCGTTCCCTGCCCAGAGCCCTGCCTACAGTGACTAGAAACTTGTCCAAAACACTGGTATTTAGGTAGGTTCAAGGCGGCATGAATGGAGCTTTCAAAATGGGAAAGCAAGCCTTGTGCCATCAGGTCTCCGTTTCCAGTGAACACGCAGCCTACCTCCTTGTGATTTCTACCAAGTTACTATACACTCTAGCTACACACTGGTCCCTTCCCTGAAGAACGTGTTCTTGGCACGGAGTTCTGCATGTAGCGAACTGCCTCTCCCAAGGAATGCTCTAGGTTCGCTATAGGGGCTTAGCCTCTTCTAAATCCCTGCAGTGTAAGAGGAAGAACTGTGCTTTGGTTACAGCAGGAACGCAAGGCAACTTTCTCCTGTAAGTATGGGGTCTTAAGGTATGACTTTGTAGAAGGAATGTGAAACAGTATTGGTTTCTCAGTGCCGCTCAGCCTAGGGCATTGAGGCAGATATGCATGACATGTAGACGTGAGACAACCGATGGCCCGGAGCTGTTGGAGTGCTGAGGAAATCTAGCTCTCCCAAGGAGGCGTGCAGTGTGTTGCCCTACACTTAGCATATTGAGAGTGACTGGGAAAGGTTTCCGGGCCTGGATGTTTCTTAGCTTCCCAGTCGAGCATGCCGGTCCTCGGTGTTCTTGCAGGGAATAGGGTGCCCACGAGAGTTACTAGGTGTCTTCATAAGCGTACTAAGGTTAAAAGAAAGCCGAACTGCAACTCATGTCTCCAGGAAACTGCTCCACGCTTCGGCTTCAGCGGGGCTATTCAAGGCTTTACCTTGAGGAAACGACTCACGTCAAGTTTCCTTTGAGCTCTAGAGCGGCTCAGGTGGAGCTCCCACCCAGGCTACGAAAGCACCCTGTTGATTTAGAAACAACTCGTTCCCTTCCCAGAGCCCTGCCTACAGTGACTAGAAACTCGTCCAAAACACTGGTATTTAGGTAGGTTCAAGGCGGCATGAATGGAGCTTTGAAAATGGGAAAGCAAGCCTTGTGCCATCAGGTCCCCGTTTCCAGTGAACACGCAGCCTACCCCCTTGTGGTTTCTACCAAGTAAATATTCCCTCAAACTACACAGTGGTCCCTTCCCTGAAGAATGTTTTCTTGGCACGGAGTTCTGCATGTAGCGAACTGCCTCTCCCAAGGAACGCTTTGGTAACGCTATCGGGGCTTAGGCTCTTCTAAAACCCTGCCGTGTAAGAGGAAGAACTGTGCTTTGGTTACAGGAGGAACGCAAGCCGAGTTTCTCCTGTAAGTGTGGGGCCTCAAGGTATGACTTTGTGGAAGGAATGCGAAGCAGTTTTGATTTCTCCGTGCCGCTCAGCCTAGGGCATTGAGGCAATTTGCATGACATGTAGGACGTGAGAGAACAGATTCCATGGAGCTGTTGGAGTGCTGAGGAAATGTAGCTCTCCCAAGGAAGAGTGCAGTGTGTTGCCCTACACTTAACATACACAGAGTGACTGGGAAAGGTATCCGGGCCTGGAGGTTTCTTAGCAACCCAGTGGAGCCTGCCGGTACTCGGTGTTCTTGCACGGAATCGGGTGCCCAGCGAGATCCTAGGTGTCTTGCAAAGCGTACTAACGTTAAAAGAAAGGAGAACTGCAAGTAATGTCTCAAGGCAACTGCTCCACGTTCCGCTTCAGCAGGGATATTCAAGGCTTTACCTGGAGGAAAGGACTCACGTCAAGTTTCCTTGTAGCTCTAGAGCGTCTCAGGAGGAGCTCCCACCCAGGCTATGAAAGCACCCTGTTGATTTAGAAACAACTCGTTCCCTGCCCAGAGCCCTGCCTACAGTGACTAGAAACTTGTCCAAAACACTGGTATTTAGGTAGGTTCAAGGCGGCATGAATGGAGCTTTCAAAATGGGAAAGCAAGCCTTGTGCCATCAGGTCTCCGTTTCCAGTGAACACGCAGCCTACCTCCTTGTGATTTCTACCAAGTTACTATACACTCTAGCTACACACTGGTCCCTTCCCTGAAGAACGTGTTCTTGGCACGGAGTTCTGCATGTAGCGAACTGCCTCTCCCAAGGAATGCTCTAGGTTCGCTATAGGGGCTTAGCCTCTTCTAAATCCCTGCAGTGTAAGAGGAAGAACTGTGCTTTGGTTACAGCAGGAACGCAAGGCAACTTTCTCCTGTAAGTATGGGGTCTTAAGGTATGACTTTGTAGAAGGAATGTGAAACAGTATTGGTTTCTCAGTGCCGCTCAGCCTAGGGCATTGAGGCAGATATGCATGACATGTAGACGTGAGACAACCGATGGCCCGGAGCTGTTGGAGTGCTGAGGAAATCTAGCTCTCCCAAGGAGGCGTGCAGTGTGTTGCCCTACACTTAGCATATTGAGAGTGACTGGGAAAGGTTTCCGGGCCTGGATGTTTCTTAGCTTCCCAGTCGAGCATGCCGGTCCTCGGTGTTCTTGCAGGGAATAGGGTGCCCACGAGAGTTACTAGGTGTCTTCATAAGCGTACTAAGGTTAAAAGAAAGCCGAACTGCAACTCATGTCTCCAGGAAACTGCTCCACGCTTCGGCTTCAGCGGGGCTATTCAAGGCTTTACCTTGAGGAAACGACTCACGTCAAGTTTCCTTTGAGCTCTAGAGCGGCTCAGGTGGAGCTCCCACCCAGGCTACGAAAGCACCCTGTTGATTTAGAAACAACTCGTTCCCTTCCCAGAGCCCTGCCTACAGTGACTAGAAACTCGTCCAAAACACTGGTATTTAGGTAGGTTCAAGGCGGCATGAATGGAGCTTTCAAAATGGGAAAGCAAGCCTTGTGCCATCAGGTCCCCGTTTCCAGTGAACACGCAGCCTACCCCCTTGTGGTTTCTACCAAGTAAATATTCCCTCAAACTACACAGTGGTCCCTTCCCTGAAGAATGTTTTCTTGGCACGGAGTTCTGCATGTAGCGAACTGCCTCTCCCAAGGAACGCTTTGGTAACGCTATCGGGGCTTAGGCTCTTCTAAAACCCTGCCGTGTAAGAGGAAGAACTGTGCTTTGGTTACAGGAGGAACGCAAGCCGAGTTTCTCCTGTAAGTGTGGGGCCTTAAGGTATGACTTTGTGGAAGGAATGCGAAGCAGTTTTGATTTCTCCGTGCCGCTCAGCCTAGGGCATTGAGGCAATTTGCATGACATGTAGGACGTGAGAGAACAGATTCCATGGAGCTGTTGGAGTGCTGAGGAAATGTAGCTCTCCCAAGGAAGAGTGCAGTGTGTTGCCCTACACTTAACATACACAGAGTGACTGGGAAAGGTATCCGGGCCTGGAGGTTTCTTAGCAACCCAGTGGAGCCTGCCGGTACTCGGTGTTCTTGCACGGAATCGGGTGCCCAGCGAGATCCTAGGTGTCTTGCAAAGCGTACTAACGTTAAAAGAAAGGAGAACTGCAAGTAATGTCTCAAGGCAACTGCTCCACGTTCCGCTTCAGCAGGGATATTCAAGGCTTTACCTGGAGGAAAGGACTCACGTCAAGTTTCCTTGTAGCTCTAGAGCGTCTCAGGAGGAGCTCCCACCCAGGCTATGAAAGCACCCTGTTGATTTAGAAACAACTCGTTCCCTGCCCAGAGCCCTGCCTACAGTGACTAGAAACTTGTCCAAAACACTGGTATTTAGGTAGGTTCAAGGCGGCATGAATGGAGCTTTCAAAATGGGAAAGCAAGCCTTGTGCCATCAGGTCTCCGTTTCCAGTGAACACGCAGCCTACCTCCTTGTGATTTCTACCAAGTTACTATACACTCTAGCTACACACTGGTCCCTTCCCTGAAGAACGTGTTCTTGGCACGGAGTTCTGCATGTAGCGAACTGCCTCTCCCAAGGAATGCTCTAGGTTCGCTATAGGGGCTTAGCCTCTTCTAAATCCCTGCAGTGTAAGAGGAAGAACTGTGCTTTGGTTACAGCAGGAACGCAAGGCAACTTTCTCCTGTAAGTATGGGGTCTTAAGGTATGACTTTGTAGAAGGAATGTGAAACAGTATTGGTTTCTCAGTGCCGCTCAGCCTAGGGCATTGAGGCAGATATGCATGACATGTAGACGTGAGACAACCGATGGCCCGGAGCTGTTGGAGTGCTGAGGAAATCTAGCTCTCCCAAGGAGGCGTGCAGTGTGTTGCCCTACACTTAGCATATTGAGAGTGACTGGGAAAGGTTTCCGGGCCTGGATGTTTCTTAGCTTCCCAGTCGAGCATGCCGGTCCTCGGTGTTCTTGCAGGGAATAGGGTGCCCACGAGAGTTACTAGGTGTCTTCATAAGCGTACTAAGGTTAAAAGAAAGCCGAACTGCAACTCATGTCTCCAGGAAACTGCTCCACGCTTCGGCTTCAGCGGGGCTATTCAAGGCTTTACCTTGAGGAAACGACTCACGTCAAGTTTCCTTTGAGCTCTAGAGCGGCTCAGGTGGAGCTCCCACCCAGGCTACGAAAGCACCCTGTTGATTTAGAAAAAACTCGTTCCCTTCCCAGAGCCCTGCCTACAGTGACTAGAAACTCGTCCAAAACACTGGTATTTAGGTAGGTTCAAGGCGGCATGAATGGAGCTTTGAAAATGGGAAAGCAAGCCTTGTGCCATCAGGTCCCCGTTTCCAGTGAACACGCAGCCTACCCCCTTGTGGTTTCTACCAAGTAAATATTCCCTCAAACTACACAGTGGTCCCTTCCCTGAAGAATGTTTTCTTGGCACGGAGTTCTGCATGTAGCGAACTGCCTCTCCCAAGGAACGCTTTGGTAACGCTATCGGGGCTTAGGCTCTTCTAAAACCCTGCCGTGTAAGAGGAAGAACTGTGCTTTGGTTACAGGAGGAACGCAAGCCGAGTTTCTCCTGTAAGTGTGGGGCCTCAAGGTATGACTTTGTGGAAGGAATGCGAAGCAGTTTTGATTTGTCCGTGCCGCTCAGCCTAGGGCATTGAGGCAATTTGCATGACATGTAGGACGTGAGAGAACAGATTCCATGGAGCTGTTGGAGTGCTGAGGAAATGTAGCTCTCCCAAGGAAGAGTGCAGTGTGTTGCCCTACACTTAACATACACAGAGTGACTGGGAAAGGTATCCGGGCCTGGAGGTTTCTTAGCAACCCAGTGGAGCCTGCCGGTACTCGGTGTTCTTGCACGGAATCGGGTGCCCAGCGAGATCCTAGGTGTCTTGCAAAGCGTACTAACGTTAAAAGAAAGGAGAACTGCAAGTAATGTCTCAAGGCAACTGCTCCACGTTCCGCTTCAGCAGGGATATTCAAGGCTTTACCTGGAGGAAAGGACTCACGTCAAGTTTCCTTGTAGCTCTAGAGCGTCTCAGGAGGAGCTCCCACCCAGGCTATGAAAGCACCCTGTTGATTTAGAAACAACTCGTTCCCTGCCCAGAGCCCTGCCTACAGTGACTAGAAACTTGTCCAAAACACTGGTATTTAGGTAGGTTCAAGGCGGCATGAATGGAGCTTTCAAAATGGGAAAGCAAGCCTTGTGCCATCAGGTCTCCGTTTCCAGTGAACACGCAGCCTACCTCCTTGTGATTTCTACCAAGTTACTATACACTCTAGCTACACACTGGTCCCTTCCCTGAAGAACGTGTTCTTGGCACGGAGTTCTGCATGTAGCGAACTGCCTCTCCCAAGGAATGCTCTAGGTTCGCTATAGGGGCTTAGCCTCTTCTAAATCCCTGCAGTGTAAGAGGAAGAACTGTGCTTTGGTTACAGCAGGAACGCAAGGCAACTTTCTCCTGTAAGTATGGGGTCTTAAGGTATGACTTTGTAGAAGGAATGTGAAACAGTATTGGTTTCTCAGTGCCGCTCAGCCTAGGGCATTGAGGCAGATATGCATGACATGTAGACGTGAGACAACCGATGGCCCGGAGCTGTTGGAGTGCTGAGGAAATCTAGCTCTCCCAAGGAGGCGTGCAGTGTGTTGCCCTACACTTAGCATATTGAGAGTGACTGGGAAAGGTTTCCGGGCCTGGATGTTTCTTAGCTTCCCAGTCGAGCATGCCGGTCCTCGGTGTTCTTGCAGGGAATAGGGTGCCCACGAGAGTTACTAGGTGTCTTCATAAGCGTACTAAGGTTAAAAGAAAGCCGAACTGCAACTCATGTCTCCAGGAAACTGCTCCACGCTTCGGCTTCAGCGGGGCTATTCAAGGCTTTACCTTGAGGAAACGACTCACGTCAAGTTTCCTTTGAGCTCTAGAGCGGCTCAGGTGGAGCTCCCACCCAGGCTACGAAAGCACCCTGTTGATTTAGAAACAACTCGTTCCCTTCCCAGAGCCCTGCCTACAGTGACTAGAAACTCGTCCAAAACACTGGTATTTAGGTAGGTTCAAGGCGGCATGAATGGAGCTTTCAAAATGGGAAAGCAAGCCTTGTGCCATCAGGTCCCCGTTTCCAGTGAACACGCAGCCTACCCCCTTGTGGTTTCTACCAAGTAAATATTCCCTCAAACTACACAGTGGTCCCTTCCCTGAAGAATGTTTTCTTGGCACGGAGTTCTGCATGTAGCGAACTGCCTCTCCCAAGGAACGCTTTGGTAACGCTATCGGGGCTTAGGCTCTTCTAAAACCCTGCCGTGTAAGAGGAAGAACTGTGCTTTGGTTACAGGAGGAACGCAAGCCGAGTTTCTCCTGTAAGTGTGGGGCCTCAAGGTATGACTTTGTGGAAGGAATGCGAAGCAGTTTTGATTTCTCCGTGCCGCTCAGCCTAGGGCATTGAGGCAATTTGCATGACATGTAGGACGTGAGAGAACAGATTCCATGGAGCTGTTGGAGTGCTGAGGAAATGTAGCTCTCCCAAGGAAGAGTGCAGTGTGTTGCCCTACACTTAACATACACAGAGTGACTGGGAAAGGTATCCGGGCCTGGAGGTTTCTTAGCAACCCAGTGGAGCCTGCCGGTACTCGGTGTTCTTGCACGGAATCGGGTGCCCAGCGAGATCCTAGGTGTCTTGCAAAGCGTACTAACGTTAAAAGAAAGGAGAACTGCAAGTAATGTCTCAAGGCAACTGCTCCACGTTCCGCTTCAGCAGGGATATTCAAGGCTTTACCTGGAGGAAAGGACTCACGTCAAGTTTCCTTGTAGCTCTAGAGCGTCTCAGGAGGAGCTCCCACCCAGGCTATGAAAGCACCCTGTTGATTTAGAAACAACTCGTTCCCTGCCCAGAGCCCTGCCTACAGTGACTAGAAACTTGTCCAAAACACTGGTATTTAGGTAGGTTCAAGGCGGCATGAATGGAGCTTTCAAAATGGGAAAGCAAGCCTTGTGCCATCAGGTCTCCGTTTCCAGTGAACACGCAGCCTACCTCCTTGTGATTTCTACCAAGTTACTATACACTCTAGCTACACACTGGTCCCTTCCCTGAAGAACGTGTTCTTGGCACGGAGTTCTGCATGTAGCGAACTGCCTCTCCCAAGGAATGCTCTAGGTTCGCTATAGGGGCTTAGCCTCTTCTAAATCCCTGCAGTGTAAGAGGAAGAACTGTGCTTTGGTTACAGCAGGAACGCAAGGCAACTTTCTCCTGTAAGTATGGGGTCTTAAGGTATGACTTTGTAGAAGGAATGTGAAACAGTATTGGTTTCTCAGTGCCGCTCAGCCTAGGGCATTGAGGCAGATATGCATGACATGTAGACGTGAGACAACCGATGGCCCGGAGCTGTTGGAGTGCTGAGGAAATCTAGCTCTCCCAAGGAGGCGTGCAGTGTGTTGCCCTACACTTAGCATATTGAGAGTGACTGGGAAAGGTTTCCGGGCCTGGATGTTTCTTAGCTTCCCAGTCGAGCATGCCGGTCCTCGGTGTTCTTGCAGGGAATAGGGTGCCCACGAGAGTTACTAGGTGTCTTCATAAGCGTACTAAGGTTAAAAGAAAGCCGAACTGCAACTCATGTCTCCAGGAAACTGCTCCACGCTTCGGCTTCAGCGGGGCTATTCAAGGCTTTACCTTGAGGAAACGACTCACGTCAAGTTTCCTTTGAGCTCTAGAGCGGCTCAGGTGGAGCTCCCACCCAGGCTACGAAAGCACCCTGTTGATTTAGAAACAACTCGTTCCCTTCCCAGAGCCCTGCCTACAGTGACTAGAAACTCGTCCAAAACACTGGTATTTAGGTAGGTTCAAGGCGGCATGAATGGAGCTTTGAAAATGGGAAAGCAAGCCTTGTGCCATCAGGTCCCCGTTTCCAGTGAACACGCAGCCTACCCCCTTGTGGTTTCTACCAAGTAAATATTCCCTCAAACTACACAGTGGTCCCTTCCCTGAAGAATGTTTTCTTGGCACGGAGTTCTGCATGTAGCGAACTGCCTCTCCCAAGGAACGCTTTGGTAACGCTATCGGGGCTTAGGCTCTTCTAAAACCCTGCCGTGTAAGAGGAAGAACTGTGCTTTGGTTACAGGAGGAACGCAAGCCGAGTTTCTCCTGTAAGTGTGGGGCCTCAAGGTATGACTTTGTGGAAGGAATGCGAAGCAGTTTTGATTTCTCCGTGCCGCTCAGCCTAGGGCATTGAGGCAATTTGCATGACATGTAGGACGTGAGAGAACAGATTCCATGGAGCTGTTGGAGTGCTGAGGAAATGTAGCTCTCCCAAGGAAGAGTGCAGTGTGTTGCCCTACACTTAACATACACAGAGTGACTGGGAAAGGTATCCGGGCCTGGAGGTTTCTTAGCAACCCAGTGGAGCCTGCCGGTACTCGGTGTTCTTGCACGGAATCGGGTGCCCAGCGAGATCCTAGGTGTCTTGCAAAGCGTACTAACGTTAAAAGAAAGGAGAACTGCAAGTAATGTCTCAAGGCAACTGCTCCACGTTCCGCTTCAGCAGGGATATTCAAGGCTTTACCTGGAGGAAAGGACTCACGTCAAGTTTCCTTGTAGCTCTAGAGCGTCTCAGGAGGAGCTCCCACCCAGGCTATGAAAGCACCCTGTTGATTTAGAAACAACTCGTTCCCTGCCCAGAGCCCTGCCTACAGTGACTAGAAACTTGTCCAAAACACTGGTATTTAGGTAGGTTCAAGGCGGCATGAATGGAGCTTTCAAAATGGGAAAGCAAGCCTTGTGCCATCAGGTCTCCGTTTCCAGTGAACACGCAGCCTACCTCCTTGTGATTTCTACCAAGTTACTATACACTCTAGCTACACACTGGTCCCTTCCCTGAAGAACGTGTTCTTGGCACGGAGTTCTGCATGTAGCGAACTGCCTCTCCCAAGGAATGCTCTAGGTTCGCTATAGGGGCTTAGCCTCTTCTAAATCCCTGCAGTGTAAGAGGAAGAACTGTGCTTTGGTTACAGCAGGAACGCAAGGCAACTTTCTCCTGTAAGTATGGGGTCTTAAGGTATGACTTTGTAGAAGGAATGTGAAACAGTATTGGTTTCTCAGTGCCGCTCAGCCTAGGGCATTGAGGCAGATATGCATGACATGTAGACGTGAGACAACCGATGGCCCGGAGCTGTTGGAGTGCTGAGGAAATCTAGCTCTCCCAAGGAGGCGTGCAGTGTGTTGCCCTACACTTAGCATATTGAGAGTGACTGGGAAAGGTTTCCGGGCCTGGATGTTTCTTAGCTTCCCAGTCGAGCATGCCGGTCCTCGGTGTTCTTGCAGGGAATAGGGTGCCCACGAGAGTTACTAGGTGTCTTCATAAGCGTACTAAGGTTAAAAGAAAGCCGAACTGCAACTCATGTCTCCAGGAAACTGCTCCACGCTTCGGCTTCAGCGGGGCTATTCAAGGCTTTACCTTGAGGAAACGACTCACGTCAAGTTTCCTTTGAGCTCTAGAGCGGCTCAGGTGGAGCTCCCACCCAGGCTACGAAAGCACCCTGTTGATTTAGAAACAACTCGTTCCCTTCCCAGAGCCCTGCCTACAGTGACTAGAAACTCGTCCAAAACACTGGTATTTAGGTAGGTTCAAGGCGGCATGAATGGAGCTTTGAAAATGGGAAAGCAAGCCTTGTGCCATCAGGTCCCCGTTTCCAGTGAACACGCAGCCTACCCCCTTGTGGTTTCTACCAAGTAAATATTCCCTCAAACTACACAGTGGTCCCTTCCCTGAAGAATGTTTTCTTGGCACGGAGTTCTGCATGTAGCGAACTGCCTCTCCCAAGGAACGCTTTGGTAACGCTATCGGGGCTTAGGCTCTTCTAAAACCCTGCCGTGTAAGAGGAAGAACTGTGCTTTGGTTACAGGAGGAACGCAAGCCGAGTTTCTCCTGTAAGTGTGGGGCCTCAAGGTATGACTTTGTGGAAGGAATGCGAAGCAGTTTTGATTTCTCCGTGCCGCTCAGCCTAGGGCATTGAGGCAATTTGCATGACATGTAGGACGTGAGAGAACAGATTCCATGGAGCTGTTGGAGTGCTGAGGAAATGTAGCTCTCCCAAGGAAGAGTGCAGTGTGTTGCCCTACACTTAACATACACAGAGTGACTGGGAAAGGTATCCGGGCCTGGAGGTTTCTTAGCAACCCAGTGGAGCCTGCCGGTACTCGGTGTTCTTGCACGGAATCGGGTGCCCAGCGAGATCCTAGGTGTCTTGCAAAGCGTACTAACGTTAAAAGAAAGGAGAACTGCAAGTAATGTCTCAAGGCAACTGCTCCACGTTCCGCTTCAGCAGGGATATTCAAGGCTTTACCTGGAGGAAAGGACTCACGTCAAGTTTCCTTGTAGCTCTAGAGCGTCTCAGGAGGAGCTCCCACCCAGGCTATGAAAGCACCCTGTTGATTTAGAAACAACTCGTTCCCTGCCCAGAGCCCTGCCTACAGTGACTAGAAACTTGTCCAAAACACTGGTATTTAGGTAGGTTCAAGGCGGCATGAATGGAGCTTTCAAAATGGGAAAGCAAGCCTTGTGCCATCAGGTCTCCGTTTCCAGTGAACACGCAGCCTACCTCCTTGTGATTTCTACCAAGTTACTATACACTCTAGCTACACACTGGTCCCTTCCCTGAAGAACGTGTTCTTGGCACGGAGTTCTGCATGTAGCGAACTGCCTCTCCCAAGGAATGCTCTAGGTTCGCTATAGGGGCTTAGCCTCTTCTAAATCCCTGCAGTGTAAGAGGAAGAACTGTGCTTTGGTTACAGCAGGAACGCAAGGCAACTTTCTCCTGTAAGTATGGGGTCTTAAGGTATGACTTTGTAGAAGGAATGTGAAACAGTATTGGTTTCTCAGTGCCGCTCAGCCTAGGGCATTGAGGCAGATATGCATGACATGTAGACGTGAGACAACCGATGGCCCGGAGCTGTTGGAGTGCTGAGGAAATCTAGCTCTCCCAAGGAGGCGTGCAGTGTGTTGCCCTACACTTAGCATATTGAGAGTGACTGGGAAAGGTTTCCGGGCCTGGA
Source organism: Eubalaena glacialis (assembly GCF_028564815.1). NCBI lineage: Eukaryota > Metazoa > Chordata > Mammalia > Artiodactyla > Balaenidae > Eubalaena > Eubalaena glacialis. Next base: position 39,425,734 of record NC_083732.1, on the reverse strand, counting down.
TGTTTCTTAGCTTCCCAGTCGAGCATGCCGGTCCTCGGTGTTCTTGCAGGGAATAGGGTGCCCACGAGAGTTACTAGGTGTCTTCATAAGCGTACTAAGGTTAAAAGAAAGCCGAACTGCAACTCATGTCTCCAGGAAACTGCTCCACGCTTCGGCTTCAGCGGGGCTATTCAAGGCTTTACCTTGAGGAAACGACTCACGTCAAGTTTCCTTTGAGCTCTAGAGCGGCTCAGGTGGAGCTCCCACCCAGGCTACGAAAGCACCCTGTTGATTTAGAAAAAACTCGTTCCCTTCCCAGAGCCCTGCCTACAGTGACTAGAAACTCGTCCAAAACACTGGTATTTAGGTAGGTTCAAGGCGGCATGAATGGAGCTTTCAAAATGGGAAAGCAAGCCTTGTGCCATCAGGTCCCCGTTTCCAGTGAACACGCAGCCTACCCCCTTGTGGTTTCTACCAAGTAAATATTCCCTCAAACTACACAGTGGTCCCTTCCCTGAAGAATGTTTTCTTGGCACGGAGTTCTGCATGTAGCGAACTGCCTCTCCCAAGGAACGCTTTGGTAACGCTATCGGGGCTTAGGCTCTTCTAAAACCCTGCCGTGTAAGAGGAAGAACTGTGCTTTGGTTACAGGAGGAACGCAAGCCGAGTTTCTCCTGTAAGTGTGGGGCCTCAAGGTATGACTTTGTGGAAGGAATGCGAAGCAGTTTTGATTTCTCCGTGCCGCTCAGCCTAGGGCATTGAGGCAATTTGCATGACATGTAGGACGTGAGAGAACAGATTCCATGGAGCTGTTGGAGTGCTGAGGAAATGTAGCTCTCCCAAGGAAGAGTGCAGTGTGTTGCCCTACACTTAACATACACAGAGTGACTGGGAAAGGTATCCGGGCCTGGAGGTTTCTTAGCAACCCAGTGGAGCCTGCCGGTACTCGGTGTTCTTGCACGGAATCGGGTGCCCAGCGAGATCCTAGGTGTCTTGCAAAGCGTACTAACGTTAAAAGAAAGGAGAACTGCAAGTAATGTCTCAAGGCAACTGCTCCACGTTCCGCTTCAGCAGGGATATTCAAGGCTTTACCTGGAGGAAAGGACTCACGTCAAGTTTCCTTGTAGCTCTAGAGCGTCTCAGGAGGAGCTCCCACCCAGGCTATGAAAGCACCCTGTTGATTTAGAAACAACTCGTTCCCTGCCCAGAGCCCTGCCTACAGTGACTAGAAACTTGTCCAAAACACTGGTATTTAGGTAGGTTCAAGGCGGCATGAATGGAGCTTTCAAAATGGGAAAGCAAGCCTTGTGCCATCAGGTCTCCGTTTCCAGTGAACACGCAGCCTACCTCCTTGTGATTTCTACCAAGGTACTATACACTCTAGCTACACACTGGTCCCTTCCCTGAAGAACGTGTTCTTGGCACGGAGTTCTGCATGTAGCGAACTGCCTCTCCCAAGGAATGCTCTAGGTTCGCTATAGGGGCTTAGCCTCTTCTAAATCCCTGCAGTGTAAGAGGAAGAACTGTGCTTTGGTTACAGCAGGAACGCAAGGCAACTTTCTCCTGTAAGTATGGGGTCTTAAGGTATGACTTTGTAGAAGGAATGTGAAACAGTATTGGTTTCTCAGTGCCGCTCAGCCTAGGGCATTGAGGCAGATATGCATGACATGTAGACGTGAGACAACCGATGGCCCGGAGCTGTTGGAGTGCTGAGGAAATCTAGCTCTCCCAAGGAGGCGTGCAGTGTGTTGCCCTACACTTAGCATATTGAGAGTGACTGGGAAAGGTTTCCGGGCCTGGATGTTTCTTAGCTTCCCAGTCGAGCATGCCGGTCCTCGGTGTTCTTGCAGGGAACAGGGTGCCCACGAGAGTTACTAGGTGTCTTCATAAGCGTACTAAGGTTAAAAGAAAGCCGAACTGCAACTCATGTCTCCAGGAAACTGCTCCACGCTTCGGCTTCAGCGGGGCTATTCAAGGCTTTACCTTGAGGAAACGACTCACGTCAAGTTTCCTTTGAGCTCTAGAGCGGCTCAGGTGGAGCTCCCACCCAGGCTACGAAAGCACCCTGTTGATTTAGAAACAACTCGTTCCCTGCCCAGAGCCCTGCCTACAGTGACTAGAAACTCGTCCAAAACACTGGTATTTAGGTAGGTTCAAGGCGGCATGAATGGAGCTTTGAAAATGGGAAAGCAAGCCTTGTGCCATCAGGTCCCCGTTTCCAGTGAACACGCAGCCTACCCCCTTGTGGTTTCTACCAAGTAAATATTCCCTCAAACTACACAGTGGTCCCTTCCCTGAAGAATGTTTTCTTGGCACGGAGTTCTGCATGTAGCGAACTGCCTCTCCCAAGGAACGCTTTGGTAACGCTATCGGGGCTTAGGCTCTTCTAAAACCCTGCCGTGTAAGAGGAAGAACTGTGCTTTGGTTACAGGAGGAACGCAAGCCGAGTTTCTCCTGTAAGTGTGGGGCCTCAAGGTATGACTTTGTGGAAGGAATGCGAAGCAGTTTTGATTTCTCCGTGCCGCTCAGCCTAGGGCATTGAGGCAATTTGCATGACATGTAGGACGTGAGAGAACAGATTCCATGGAGCTGTTGGAGTGCTGAGGAAATGTAGCTCTCCCAAGGAAGAGTGCAGTGTGTTGCCCTACACTTAACATACACAGAGTGACTGGGAAAGGTATCCGGGCCTGGAGGTTTCTTAGCAACCCAGTGGAGCCTGCCGGTACTCGGTGTTCTTGCACGGAATCGGGTGCCCAGCGAGATCCTAGGTGTCTTGAAAAGCGTACTAACGTTAAAAGAAAGGAGAACTGCAAGTAATGTCTCAAGGCAACTGCTCCACGTTCCGCTTCAGCAGGGATATTCAAGGCTTTACCTGGAGGAAAGGACTCACGTCAAGTTTCCTTGTAGCTCTAGAGCGTCTCAGGAGGAGCTCCCACCCAGGCTATGAAAGCACCCTGTTGATTTAGAAACAACTCGTTCCCTGCCCAGAGCCCTGCCTACAGTGACTAGAAACTTGTCCAAAACACTGGTATTTAGGTAGGTTCAAGGCGGCATGAATGGAGCTTTCAAAATGGGAAAGCAAGCCTTGTGCCATCAGGTCTCCGTTTCCAGTGAACACGCAGCCTACCTCCTTGTGATTTCTACCAAGGTACTATACACTCTAGCTACACACTGGTCCCTTCCCTGAAGAACGTGTTCTTGGCACGGAGTTCTGCATGTAGCGAACTGCCTCTCCCAAGGAATGCTCTAGGTTCGCTATAGGGGCTTAGCCTCTTCTAAATCCCTGCAGTGTAAGAGGAAGAACTGTGCTTTGGTTACAGCAGGAACGCAAGGCAACTTTCTCCTGTAAGTATGGGGTCTTAAGGTATGACTTTGTAGAAGGAATGTGAAACAGTATTGGTTTCTCAGTGCCGCTCAGCCTAGGGCATTGAGGCAGATATGCATGACATGTAGACGTGAGACAACCGATGGCCCGGAGCTGTTGGAGTGCTGAGGAAATCTAGCTCTCCCAAGGAGGCGTGCAGTGTGTTGCCCTACACTTAGCATATTGAGAGTGACTGGGAAAGGTTTCCGGGCCTGGATGTTTCTTAGCTTCCCAGTCGAGCATGCCGGTCCTCGGTGTTCTTGCAGGGAACAGGGTGCCCACGAGAGTTACTAGGTGTCTTCATAAGCGTACTAAGGTTAAAAGAAAGCCGAACTGCAACTCATGTCTCCAGGAAACTGCTCCACGCTTCGGCTTCAGCGGGGCTATTCAAGGCTTTACCTTGAGGAAACGACTCACGTCAAGTTTCCTTTGAGCTCTAGAGCGGCTCAGGTGGAGCTCCCACCCAGGCTACGAAAGCACCCTGTTGATTTAGAAACAACTCGTTCCCTGCCCAGAGCCCTGCCTACAGTGACTAGAAACTCGTCCAAAACACTGGTATTTAGGTAGGTTCAAGGCGGCATGAATGGAGCTTTGAAAATGGGAAAGCAAGCCTTGTGCCATCAGGTCCCCGTTTCCAGTGAACACGCAGCCTACCCCCTTGTGGTTTCTACCAAGTAAATATTCCCTCAAACTACACAGTGGTCCCTTCCCTGAAGAATGTTTTCTTGGCACGGAGTTCTGCATGTAGCGAACTGCCTCTCCCAAGGAACGCTTTGGTAACGCTATCGGGGCTTAGGCTCTTCTAAAACCCTGCCGTGTAAGAGGAAGAACTGTGCTTTGGTTACAGGAGGAACGCAAGCCGAGTTTCTCCTGTAAGTGTGGGGCCTCAAGGTATGACTTTGTGGAAGGAATGCGAAGCAGTTTTGATTTCTCCGTGCCGCTCAGCCTAGGGCATTGAGGCAATTTGCATGACATGTAGGACGTGAGAGAACAGATTACATGGAGCTGTTGGAGTGCTGAGGAAATGTAGCTCTCCCAAGGAAGAGTGCAGTGTGTTGCCCTACACTTAACATACACAGAGTGACTGGGAAAGGTATCCGGGCCTGGAGGTTTCTTAGCAACCCAGTGGAGCCTGCCGGTACTCGGTGTTCTTGCACGGAATCGGGTGCCCAGCGAGATCCTAGGTGTCTTGCAAAGCGTACTAACGTTAAAAGAAAGGAGAACTGCAAGTAATGTCTCAAGGCAACTGCTCCACGTTCCGCTTCAGCAGGGATATTCAAGGCTTTACCTGGAGGAAAGGACTCACGTCAAGTTTCCTTGTAGCTCTAGAGCGTCTCAGGAGGAGCTCCCACCCAGGCTATGAAAGCACCCTGTTGATTTAGAAACAACTCGTTCCCTGCCCAGAGCCCTGCCTACAGTGACTAGAAACTTGTCCAAAACACTGGTATTTAGGTAGGTTCAAGGCGGCATGAATGGAGCTTTCAAAATGGGAAAGCAAGCCTTGTGCCATCAGGTCTCCGTTTCCAGTGAACACGCAGCCTACCTCCTTGTGATTTCTACCAAGTTACTATACACTCTAGCTACACACTGGTCCCTTCCCTGAATAACGTGTTCTTGGCACGGAGTTCTGCATGTAGCGAACTGCCTCTCCCAAGGAATGCTCTAGGTTCGCTATAGGGGCTTAGCCTCTTCTAAATCCCTGCAGTGTAAGAGGAAGAACTGTGCTTTGGTTACAGCAGGAACGCAAGGCAACTTTCTCCTGTAAGTATGGGGTCTTAAGGTATGACTTTGTAGAAGGAATGTGAAACAGTATTGGTTTCTCAGTGCCGCTCAGCCTAGGGCATTGAGGCAGATATGCATGACATGTAGACGTGAGACAACCGATGGCCCGGAGCTGTTGGAGTGCTGAGGAAATCTAGCTCTCCCAAGGAGGCGTGCAGTGTGTTGCCCTACACTTAGCATATTGAGAGTGACTGGGAAAGGTTTCCGGGCCTGGATGTTTCTTAGCTTCCCAGTCGAGCATGCCGGTCCTCGGTGTTCTTGCAGGGAATAGGGTGCCCACGAGAGTTACTAGGTGTCTTCATAAGCGTACTAAGGTTAAAAGAAAGCCGAACTGCAACTCATGTCTCCAGGAAACTGCTCCACGCTTCGGCTTCAGCGGGGCTATTCAAGGCTTTACCTTGAGGAAACGACTCACGTCAAGTTTCCTTTGAGCTCTAGAGCGGCTCAGGTGGAGCTCCCACCCAGGCTACGAAAGCACCCCGTTGATTTAGAAAAAACTCGTTCCCTTCCCAGAGCCCTGCCTACAGTGACTAGAAACTCGTCCAAAACACTGGTATTTAGGTAGGTTCAAGGCGGCATGAATGGAGCTTTCAAAATGGGAAAGCAAGCCTTGTGCCATCAGGTCCCCGTTTCCAGTGAACACGCAGCCTACCCCCTTGTGGTTTCTACCAAGTAAATATTCCCTCAAACTACACAGTGGTCCCTTCCCTGAAGAATGTTTTCTTGGCACGGAGTTCTGCATGTAGCGAACTGCCTCTCCCAAGGAACGCTTTGGTAACGCTATCGGGGCTTAGGCTCTTCTAAAACCCTGCCGTGTAAGAGGAAGAACTGTGCTTTGGTTACAGGAGGAACGCAAGCCGAGTTTCTCCTGTAAGTGTGGGGCCTCAAGGTATGACTTTGTGGAAGGAATGCGAAGCAGTTTTGATTTCTCCGTGCCGCTCAGCCTAGGGCATTGAGGCAATTTGCATGACATGTAGGACGTGAGAGAACAGATTCCATGGAGCTGTTGGAGTGCTGAGGAAATGTAGCTCTCCCAAGGAAGAGTGCAGTGTGTTGCCCTACACTTAACATACACAGAGTGACTGGGAAAGGTATCCGGGCCTGGAGGTTTCTTAGCAACCCAGTGGAGCCTGCCGGTACTCGGTGTTCTTGCACGGAATCGGGTGCCCAGCGAGATCCTAGGTGTCTTGCAAAGCGTACTAACGTTAAAAGAAAGGAGAACTGCAAGTAATGTCTCAAGGCAACTGCTCCACGTTCCGCTTCAGCAGGGATATTCAAGGCTTTACCTGGAGGAAAGGACTCACGTCAAGTTTCCTTGTAGCTCTAGAGCGTCTCAGGAGGAGCTCCCACCCAGGCTATGAAAGCACCCTGTTGATTTAGAAACAACTCGTTCCCTGCCCAGAGCCCTGCCTACAGTGACTAGAAACTTGTCCAAAACACTGGTATTTAGGTAGGTTCAAGGCGGCATGAATGGAGCTTTCAAAATGGGAAAGCAAGCCTTGTGCCATCAGGTCTCCGTTTCCAGTGAACACGCAGCCTACCTCCTTGTGATTTCTACCAAGTTACTATACACTCTAGCTACACACTGGTCCCTTCCCTGAATAACGTGTTCTTGGCACGGAGTTCTGCATGTAGCGAACTGCCTCTCCCAAGGAATGCTCTAGGTTCGCTATAGGGGCTTAGCCTCTTCTAAATCCCTGCAGTGTAAGAGGAAGAACTGTGCTTTGGTTACAGCAGGAACGCAAGGCAACTTTCTCCTGTAAGTATGGGGTCTTAAGGTATGACTTTGTAGAAGGAATGTGAAACAGTATTGGTTTCTCAGTGCCGCTCAGCCTAGGGCATTGAGGCAATTTGCATGACATGTAGGACGTGAGAGAACAGATTCCATGGAGCTGTTGGAGTGCTGAGGAAATGTAGCTCTCCCAAGGAAGAGTGCAGTGTGTTGCCCTACACTTAACATACACAGAGTGACTGGGAAAGGTATCCGGGCCTGGAGGTTTCTTAGCAACCCAGTGGAGCCTGCCGGTACTCGGTGTTCTTGCACGGAATCGGGTGCCCAGCGAGATCCTAGGTGTCTTGCAAAGCGTACTAACGTTAAAAGAAAGGAGAACTGCAAGTAATGTCTCAAGGCAACTGCTCCACGTTCCGCTTCAGCAGGGATATTCAAGGCTTTACCTGGAGGAAAGGACTCACGTCAAGTTTCCTTGTAGCTCTAGAGCGTCTCAGGAGGAGCTCCCACCCAGGCTATGAAAGCACCCTGTTGATTTAGAAACAACTCGTTCCCTGCCCAGAGCCCTGCCTACAGTGACTAGAAACTTGTCCAAAACACTGGTATTTAGGTAGGTTCAAGGCGGCATGAATGGAGCTTTCAAAATGGGAAAGCAAGCCTTGTGCCATCAGGTCTCCGTTTCCAGTGAACACGCAGCCTACCTCCTTGTGATTTCTACCAAGTTACTATACACTCTAGCTACACACTGGTCCCTTCCCTGAATAACGTGTTCTTGGCACGGAGTTCTGCATGTAGCGAACTGCCTCTCCCAAGGAATGCTCTAGGTTCGCTATAGGGGCTTAGCCTCTTCTAAATCCCTGCAGTGTAAGAGGAAGAACTGTGCTTTGGTTACAGCAGGAACGCAAGGCAACTTTCTCCTGTAAGTATGGGGTCTTAAGGTATGACTTTGTAGAAGGAATGTGAAACAGTATTGGTTTCTCAGTGCCGCTCAGCCTAGGGCATTGAGGCAGATATGCATGACATGTAGACGTGAGACAACCGATGGCCCGGAGCTGTTGGAGTGCTGAGGAAATCTAGCTCTCCCAAGGAGGCGTGCAGTGTGTTGCCCTACACTTAGCATATTGAGAGTGACTGGGAAAGGTTTCCGGGCCTGGATGTTTCTTAGCTTCCCAGTCGAGCATGCCGGTCCTCGGTGTTCTTGCAGGGAATAGGGTGCCCACGAGAGTTACTAGGTGTCTTCATAAGCGTACTAAGGTTAAAAGAAAGCCGAACTGCAACTCATGTCTCCAGGAAACTGCTCCACGCTTCGGCTTCAGCGGGGCTATTCAAGGCTTTACCTTGAGGAAACGACTCACGTCAAGTTTCCTTTGAGCTCTAGAGCGGCTCAGGTGGAGCTCCCACCCAGGCTACGAAAGCACCCTGTTGATTTAGAAAAAACTCGTTCCCTTCCCAGAGCCCTGCCTACAGTGACTAGAAACTCGTCCAAAACACTGGTATTTAGGTAGGTTCAAGGCGGCATGAATGGAGCTTTCAAAATGGGAAAGCAAGCCTTGTGCCATCAGGTCCCCGTTTCCAGTGAACACGCAGCCTACCCCCTTGTGGTTTCTACCAAGTAAATATTCCCTCAAACTACACAGTGGTCCCTTCCCTGAAGAATGTTTTCTTGGCACGGAGTTCTGCATGTAGCGAACTGCCTCTCCCAAGGAACGCTTTGGTAACGCTATCGGGGCTTAGGCTCTTCTAAAACCCTGCCGTGTAAGAGGAAGAACTGTGCTTTGGTTACAGGAGGAACGCAAGCCGAGTTTCTCCTGTAAGTGTGGGGCCTCAAGGTATGACTTTGTGGAAGGAATGCGAAGCAGTTTTGATTTCTCCGTGCCGCTCAGCCTAGGGCATTGAGGCAATTTGCATGACATGTAGGACGTGAGAGAACAGATTACATGGAGCTGTTGGAGTGCTGAGGAAATGTAGCTCTCCCAAGGAAGAGTGCAGTGTGTTGCCCTACACTTAACATACACAGAGTGACTGGGAAAGGTATCCGGGCCTGGAGGTTTCTTAGCAACCCAGTGGAGCCTGCCGGTACTCGGTGTTCTTGCACGGAATCGGGTGCCCAGCGAGATCCTAGGTGTCTTGCAAAGCGTACTAACGTTAAAAGAAAGGAGAACTGCAAGTAATGTCTCAAGGCAACTGCTCCACGTTCCGCTTCAGCAGGGATATTCAAGGCTTTACCTGGAGGAAAGGACTCACGTCAAGTTTCCTTGTAGCTCTAGAGCGTCTCAGGAGGAGCTCCCACCCAGGCTATGAAAGCACCCTGTTGATTTAGAAACAACTCGTTCCCTGCCCAGAGCCCTGCCTACAGTGACTAGAAACTTGTCCAAAACACTGGTATTTAGGTAGGTTCAAGGCGGCATGAATGGAGCTTTCAAAATGGGAAAGCAAGCCTTGTGCCATCAGGTCTCCGTTTCCAGTGAACACGCAGCCTACCTCCTTGTGATTTCTACCAAGTTACTATACACTCTAGCTACACACTGGTCCCTTCCCTGAATAACGTGTTCTTGGCACGGAGTTCTGCATGTAGCGAACTGCCTCTCCCAAGGAATGCTCTAGGTTCGCTATAGGGGCTTAGCCTCTTCTAAATCCCTGCAGTGTAAGAGGAAGAACTGTGCTTTGGTTACAGCAGGAACGCAAGGCAACTTTCTCCTGTAAGTATGGGGTCTTAAGGTATGACTTTGTAGAAGGAATGTGAAACAGTATTGGTTTCTCAGTGCCGCTCAGCCTAGGGCATTGAGGCAGATATGCATGACATGTAGACGTGAGACAACCGATGGCCCGGAGCTGTTGGAGTGCTGAGGAAATCTAGCTCTCCCAAGGAGGCGTGCAGTGTGTTGCCCTACACTTAGCATATTGAGAGTGACTGGGAAAGGTTTCCGGGCCTGGATGTTTCTTAGCTTCCCAGTCGAGCATGCCGGTCCTCGGTGTTCTTGCAGGGAATAGGGTGCCCACGAGAGTTACTAGGTGTCTTCATAAGCGTACTAAGGTTAAAAGAAAGCCGAACTGCAACTCATGTCTCCAGGAAACTGCTCCACGCTTCGGCTTCAGCGGGGCTATTCAAGGCTTTACCTTGAGGAAACGACTCACGTCAAGTTTCCTTTGAGCTCTAGAGCGGCTCAGGTGGAGCTCCCACCCAGGCTACGAAAGCACCCTGTTGATTTAGAAAAAACTCGTTCCCTTCCCAGAGCCCTGCCTACAGTGACTAGAAACTCGTCCAAAACACTGGTATTTAGGTAGGTTCAAGGCGGCATGAATGGAGCTTTCAAAATGGGAAAGCAAGCCTTGTGCCATCAGGTCCCCGTTTCCAGTGAACACGCAGCCTACCCCCTTGTGGTTTCTACCAAGTAAATATTCCCTCAAACTACACAGTGGTCCCTTCCCTGAAGAATGTTTTCTTGGCACGGAGTTCTGCATGTAGCGAACTGCCTCTCCCAAGGAACGCTTTGGTAACGCTATCGGGGCTTAGGCTCTTCTAAAACCCTGCCGTGTAAGAGGAAGAACTGTGCTTTGGTTACAGGAGGAACGCAAGCCGAGTTTCTCCTGTAAGTGTGGGGCCTCAAGGTATGACTTTGTGGAAGGAATGCGAAGCAGTTTTGATTTCTCCGTGCCGCTCAGCCTAGGGCATTGAGGCAATTTGCATGACATGTAGGACGTGAGAGAACAGATTCCATGGAGCTGTTGGAGTGCTGAGGAAATGTAGCTCTCCCAAGGAAGAGTGCAGTGTGTTGCCCTACACTTAACATACACAGAGTGACTGGGAAAGGTATCCGGGCCTGGAGGTTTCTTAGCAACCCAGTGGAGCCTGCCGGTACTCGGTGTTCTTGCACGGAATCGGGTGCCCAGCGAGATCCTAGGTGTCTTGAAAAGCGTACTAACGTTAAAAGAAAGGAGAACTGCAAGTAATGTCTCAAGGCAACTGCTCCACGTTCCGCTTCAGCAGGGATATTCAAGGCTTTACCTGGAGGAAAGGACTCACGTCAAGTTTCCTTGTAGCTCTAGAGCGTCTCAGGAGGAGCTCCCACCCAGGCTATGAAAGCACCCTGTTGATTTAGAAACAACTCGTTCCCTGCCCAGAGCCCTGCCTACAGTGACTAGAAACTTGTCCAAAACACTGGTATTTAGGTAGGTTCAAGGCGGCATGAATGGAGCTTTCAAAATGGGAAAGCAAGCCTTGTGCCATCAGGTCTCCGTTTCCAGTGAACACGCAGCCTACCTCCTTGTGATTTCTACCAAGTTACTATACACTCTAGCTACACACTGGTCCCTTCCCTGAATAACGTGTTCTTGGCACGGAGTTCTGCATGTAGCGAACTGCCTCTCCCAAGGAATGCTCTAGGTTCGCTATAGGGGCTTAGCCTCTTCTAAATCCCTGCAGTGTAAGAGGAAGAACTGTGCTTTGGTTACAGCAGGAACGCAAGGCAACTTTCTCCTGTAAGTATGGGGTCTTAAGGTATGACTTTGTAGAAGGAATGTGAAACAGTATTGGTTTCTCAGTGCCGCTCAGCCTAGGGCATTGAGGCAGATATGCATGACATGTAGACGTGAGACAACCGATGGCCCGGAGCTGTTGGAGTGCTGAGGAAATCTAGCTCTCCCAAGGAGGCGTGCAGTGTGTTGCCCTACACTTAGCATATTGAGAGTGACTGGGAAAGGTTTCCGGGCCTGGATGTTTCTTAGCTTCCCAGTCGAGCATGCCGGTCCTCGGTGTTCTTGCAGGGAATAGGGTGCCCACGAGAGTTACTAGGTGTCTTCATAAGCGTACTAAGGTTAAAAGAAAGCCGAACTGCAACTCATGTCTCCAGGAAACTGCTCCACGCTTCGGCTTCAGCGGGGCTATTCAAGGCTTTACCTTGAGGAAACGACTCACGTCAAGTTTCCTTTGAGCTCTAGAGCGGCTCAGGTGGAGCTCCCACCCAGGCTACGAAAGCACCCTGTTGATTTAGAAAAAACTCGTTCCCTTCCCAGAGCCCTGCCTACAGTGACTAGAAACTCGTCCAAAACACTGGTATTTAGGTAGGTTCAAGGCGGCATGAATGGAGCTTTCAAAATGGGAAAGCAAGCCTTGTGCCATCAGGTCCCCGTTTCCAGTGAACACGCAGCCTACCCCCTTGTGGTTTCTACCAAGTAAATATTCCCTCAAACTACACAGTGGTCCCTTCCCTGAAGAATGTTTTCTTGGCACGGAGTTCTGCATGTAGCGAACTGCCTCTCCCAAGGAACGCTTTGGTAACGCTATCGGGGCTTAGGCTCTTCCAAAACCCTGCCGTGTAAGAGGAAGAACTGTGCTTTGGTTACAGGAGGAACGCAAGCCGAGTTTCTCCTGTAAGTGTGGGGCCTCAAGGTATGACTTTGTGGAAGGAATGCGAAGCAGTTTTGATTTCTCCGTGCCGCTCAGCCTAGGGCATTGAGGCAATTTGCATGACATGTAGGACGTGAGAGAACAGATTCCAGGGAGCTGTTGGAGTGCTGAGGAAATGTAGCTCTCCCAAGGAAGAGTGCAGTGTGTTGCCCTACACTTAACATACACAGAGTGACTGGGAAAGGTATCCGGGCCTGGAGGTTTCTTAGCAACCCAGTGGAGCCTGCCGGTACTCGGTGTTCTTGCACGGAATCGGGTGCCCAGCGAGATCCTAGGTGTCTTGCAAAGCGTACTAACGTTAAAAGAAAGGAGAACTGCAAGTAATGTCTCAAGGCAACTGCTCCACGTTCCGCTTCAGCAGGGATATTCAAGGCTTTACCTGGAGGAAAGGACTCACGTCAAGTTTCCTTGTAGCTCTAGAGCGTCTCAGGAGGAGCTCCCACCCAGGCTATGAAAGCACCCTGTTGATTTAGAAACAACTCGTTCCCTGCCCAGAGCCCTGCCTACAGTGACTAGAAACTTGTCCAAAACACTGGTATTTAGGTAGGTTCAAGGCGGCATGAATGGAGCTTTCAAAATGGGAAAGCAAGCCTTGTGCCATCAGGTCTCCGTTTCCAGTGAACACGCAGCCTACCTCCTTGTGATTTCTACCAAGTTACTATACACTCTAGCTACACACTGGTCCCTTCCCTGAAGAACGTGTTCTTGGCACGGAGTTCTGCATGTAGCGAACTGCCTCTCCCAAGGAATGCTCTAGGTTCGCTATAGGGGCTTAGCCTCTTCTAAATCCCTGCAGTGTAAGAGGAAGAACTGTGCTTTGGTTACAGCAGGAACGCAAGGCAACTTTCTCCTGTAAGTATGGGGTCTTAAGGTATGACTTTGTAGAAGGAATGTGAAACAGTATTGGTTTCTCAGTGCCGCTCAGCCTAGGGCATTGAGGCAGATATGCATGACATGTAGACGTGAGACAACCGATGGCCCGGAGCTGTTGGAGTGCTGAGGAAATCTAGCTCTCCCAAGGAGGCGTGCAGTGTGTTGCCCTACACTTAGCATATTGAGAGTGACTGGGAAAGGTTTCCGGGCCTGGATGTTTCTTAGCTTCCCAGTCGAGCATGCCGGTCCTCGGTGTTCTTGCAGGGAATAGGGTGCCCACGAGAGTTACTAGGTGTCTTCATAAGCGTACTAAGGTTAAAAGAAAGCCGAACTGCAACTCATGTCTCCAGGAAACTGCTCCACGCTTCGGCTTCAGCGGGGCTATTCAAGGCTTTACCTTGAGGAAACGACTCACGTCAAGTTTCCTTTGAGCTCTAGAGCGGCTCAGGTGGAGCTCCCACCCAGGCTACGAAAGCACCCTGTTGATTTAGAAAAAACTCGTTCCCTTCCCAGAGCCCTGCCTACAGTGACTAGAAACTCGTCCAAAACACTGGTATTTAGGTAGGTTCAAGGCGGCATGAATGGAGCTTTCAAAATGGGAAAGCAAGCCTTGTGCCATCAGGTCCCCGTTTCCAGTGAACACGCAGCCTACCCCCTTGTGGTTTCTACCAAGTAAATATTCCCTCAAACTACACAGTGGTCCCTTCCCTGAAGAATGTTTTCTTGGCACGGAGTTCTGCATGTAGCGAACTGCCTCTCCCAAGGAACGCTTTGGTAACGCTATCGGGGCTTAGGCTCTTCCAAAACCCTGCCGTGTAAGAGGAAGAACTGTGCTTTGGTTACAGGAGGAACGCAAGCCGAGTTTCTCCTGTAAGTGTGGGGCCTCAAGGTATGACTTTGTGGAAGGAATGCGAAGCAGTTTTGATTTCTCCGTGCCGCTCAGCCTAGGGCATTGAGGCAATTTGCATGACATGTAGGACGTGAGAGAACAGATTCCATGGAGCTGTTGGAGTGCTGAGGAAATGTAGCTCTCCCAAGGAAGAGTGCAGTGTGTTGCCCTACACTTAACATACACAGAGTGACTGGGAAAGGTATCCGGGCCTGGAGGTTTCTTAGCAACCCAGTGGAGCCTGCCGGTACTCGGTGTTCTTGCACGGAATCGGGTGCCCAGCGAGATCCTAGGTGTCTTGCAAAGCGTACTAACGTTAAAAGAAAGGAGAACTGCAAGTAATGTCTCAAGGCAACTGCTCCACGTTCCGCTTCAGCAGGGATATTCAAGGCTTTACCTGGAGGAAAGGACTCACGTCAAGTTTCCTTGTAGCTCTAGAGCGTCTCAGGAGGAGCTCCCACCCAGGCTATGAAAGCACCCTGTTGATTTAGAAACAACTCGTTCCCTGCCCAGAGCCCTGCCTACAGTGACTAGAAACTTGTCCAAAACACTGGTATTTAGGTAGGTTCAAGGCGGCATGAATGGAGCTTTCAAAATGGGAAAGCAAGCCTTGTGCCATCAGGTCTCCGTTTCCAGTGAACACGCAGCCTACCTCCTTGTGATTTCTACCAAGTTACTATACACTCTAGCTACACACTGGTCCCTTCCCTGAATAACGTGTTCTTGGCACGGAGTTCTGCATGTAGCGAACTGCCTCTCCCAAGGAATGCTCTAGGTTCGCTATAGGGGCTTAGCCTCTTCTAAATCCCTGCAGTGTAAGAGGAAGAACTGTGCTTTGGTTACAGCAGGAACGCAAGGCAACTTTCTCCTGTAAGTATGGGGTCTTAAGGTATGACTTTGTAGAAGGAATGTGAAACAGTATTGGTTTCTCAGTGCCGCTCAGCCTAGGGCATTGAGGCAGATATGCATGACATGTAGACGTGAGACAACCGATGGCCCGGAGCTGTTGGAGTGCTGAGGAAATCTAGCTCTCCCAAGGAGGCGTGCAGTGTGTTGCCCTACACTTAGCATATTGAGAGTGACTGGGAAAGGTTTCCGGGCCTGGATGTTTCTTAGCTTCCCAGTCGAGCATGCCGGTCCTCGGTGTTCTTGCAGGGAATAGGGTGCCCACGAGAGTTACTAGGTGTCTTCATAAGCGTACTAAGGTTAAAAGAAAGCCGAACTGCAACTCATGTCTCCAGGAAACTGCTCCACGCTTCGGCTTCAGCGGGGCTATTCAAGGCTTTACCTTGAGGAAACGACTCACGTCAAGTTTCCTTTGAGCTCTAGAGCGGCTCAGGTGGAGCTCCCACCCAGGCTACGAAAGCACCCTGTTGATTTAGAAAAAACTCGTTCCCTTCCCAGAGCCCTGCCTACAGTGACTAGAAACTCGTCCAAAACACTGGTATTTAGGTAGGTTCAAGGCGGCATGAATGGAGCTTTCAAAATGGGAAAGCAAGCCTTGTGCCATCAGGTCCCCGTTTCCAGTGAACACGCAGCCTACCCCCTTGTGGTTTCTACCAAGTAAATATTCCCTCAAACTACACAGTGGTCCCTTCCCTGAAGAATGTTTTCTTGGCACGGAGTTCTGCATGTAGCGAACTGCCTCTCCCAAGGAACGCTTTGGTAACGCTATCGGGGCTTAGGCTCTTCCAAAACCCTGCCGTGTAAGAGGAAGAACTGTGCTTTGGTTACAGGAGGAACGCAAGCCGAGTTTCTCCTGTAAGTGTGGGGCCTCAAGGTATGACTTTGTGGAAGGAATGCGAAGCAGTTTTGATTTCTCCGTGCCGCTCAGCCTAGGGCATTGAGGCAATTTGCATGACATGTAGGACGTGAGAGAACAGATTCCATGGAGCTGTTGGAGTGCTGAGGAAATGTAGCTCTCCCAAGGAAGAGTGCAGTGTGTTGCCCTACACTTAACATACACAGAGTGACTGGGAAAGGTATCCGGGCCTGGAGGTTTCTTAGCAACCCAGTGGAGCCTGCCGGTACTCGGTGTTCTTGCACGGAATCGGGTGCCCAGCGAGATCCTAGGTGTCTTGCAAAGCGTACTAACGTTAAAAGAAAGGAGAACTGCAAGTAATGTCTCAAGGCAACTGCTCCACGTTCCGCTTCAGCAGGGATATTCAAGGCTTTACCTGGAGGAAAGGACTCACGTCAAGTTTCCTTGTAGCTCTAGAGCGTCTCAGGAGGAGCTCCCACCCAGGCTATGAAAGCACCCTGTTGATTTAGAAACAACTCGTTCCCTGCCCAGAGCCCTGCCTACAGTGACTAGAAACTTGTCCAAAACACTGGTATTTAGGTAGGTTCAAGGCGGCATGAATGGAGCTTTCAAAATGGGAAAGCAAGCCTTGTGCCATCAGGTCTCCGTTTCCAGTGAACACGCAGCCTACCTCCTTGTGATTTCTACCAAGTTACTATACACTCTAGCTACACACTGGTCCCTTCCCTGAATAACGTGTTCTTGGCACGGAGTTCTGCATGTAGCGAACTGCCTCTCCCAAGGAATGCTCTAGGTTCGCTATAGGGGCTTAGCCTCTTCTAAATCCCTGCAGTGTAAGAGGAAGAACTGTGCTTTGGTTACAGCAGGAACGCAAGGCAACTTTCTCCTGTAAGTATGGGGTCTTAAGGTATGACTTTGTAGAAGGAATGTGAAACAGTATTGGTTTCTCAGTGCCGCTCAGCCTAGGGCATTGAGGCAGATATGCATGACATGTAGACGTGAGACAACCGATGGCCCGGAGCTGTTGGAGTGCTGAGGAAATCTAGCTCTCCCAAGGAGGCGTGCAGTGTGTTGCCCTACACTTAGCATATTGAGAGTGACTGGGAAAGGTTTCCGGGCCTGGATGTTTCTTAGCTTCCCAGTCGAGCATGCCGGTCCTCGGTGTTCTTGCAGGGAATAGGGTGCCCACGAGAGTTACTAGGTGTCTTCATAAGCGTACTAAGGTTAAAAGAAAGCCGAACTGCAACTCATGTCTCCAGGAAACTGCTCCACGCTTCGGCTTCAGCGGGGCTATTCAAGGCTTTACCTTGAGGAAACGACTCACGTCAAGTTTCCTTTGAGCTCTAGAGCGGCTCAGGTGGAGCTCCCACCCAGGCTACGAAAGCACCCTGTTGATTTAGAAAAAACTCGTTCCCTTCCCAGAGCCCTGCCTACAGTGACTAGAAACTCGTCCAAAACACTGGTATTTAGGTAGGTTCAAGGCGGCATGAATGGAGCTTTCAAAATGGGAAAGCAAGCCTTGTGCCATCAGGTCCCCGTTTCCAGTGAACACGCAGCCTACCCCCTTGTGGTTTCTACCAAGTAAATATTCCCTCAAACTACACAGTGGTCCCTTCCCTGAAGAATGTTTTCTTGGCACGGAGTTCTGCATGTAGCGAACTGCCTCTCCCAAGGAACGCTTTGGTAACGCTAATGGGGCTTAGGCTCTTCTAAAACCCTGCCGTGTAAGAGGAAGAACTGTGCTTTGGTTACAGGAGGAACGCAAGCCGAGTTTCTCCTGTAAGTGTGGGGCCTCAAGGTATGACTTTGTGGAAGGAATGCGAAGCAGTTTTGATTTCTCCGTGCCGCTCAGCCTAGGGCATTGAGGCAATTTGCATGACATGTAGGACGTGAGAGAACAGATTCCATGGAGCTGTTGGAGTGCTGAGGAAATGTAGCTCTCCCAAGGAAGAGTGCAGTGTGTTGCCCTACACTTAACATACACAGAGTGACTGGGAAAGGTATCCGGGCCTGGAGGTTTCTTAGCAACCCAGTGGAGCCTGCCGGTACTCGGTGTTCTTGCACGGAATCGGGTGCCCAGCGAGATCCTAGGTGTCTTGCAAAGCGTACTAACGTTAAAAGAAAGGAGAACTGCAAGTAATGTCTCAAGGCAACTGCTCCACGTTCCGCTTCAGCAGGGATATTCAAGGCTTTACCTGGAGGAAAGGACTCACGTCAAGTTTCCTTGTAGCTCTAGAGCGTCTCAGGAGGAGCTCCCACCCAGGCTATGAAAGCACCCTGTTGATTTAGAAACAACTCGTTCCCTGCCCAGAGCCCTGCCTACAGTGACTAGAAACTTGTCCAAAACACTGGTATTTAGGTAGGTTCAAGGCGGCATGAATGGAGCTTTCAAAATGGGAAAGCAAGCCTTGTGCCATCAGGTCTCCGTTTCCAGTGAACACGCAGCCTACCTCCTTGTGATTTCTACCAAGTTACTATACACTCTAGCTACACACTGGTCCCTTCCCTGAAGAACGTGTTCTTGGCACGGAGTTCTGCATGTAGCGAACTGCCTCTCCCAAGGAATGCTCTAGGTTCGCTATAGGGGCTTAGCCTCTTCTAAATCCCTGCAGTGTAAGAGGAAGAACTGTGCTTTGGTTACAGCAGGAACGCAAGGCAACTTTCTCCTGTAAGTATGGGGTCTTAAGGTATGACTTTGTAGAAGGAATGTGAAACAGTATTGGTTTCTCAGTGCCGCTCAGCCTAGGGCATTGAGGCAGATATGCATGACATGTAGACGTGAGACAACCGATGGCCCGGAGCTGTTGGAGTGCTGAGGAAATCTAGCTCTCCCAAGGAGGCGTGCAGTGTGTTGCCCTACACTTAGCATATTGAGAGTGACTGGGAAAGGTTTCCGGGCCTGGATGTTTCTTAGCTTCCCAGTCGAGCATGCCGGTCCTCGGTGTTCTTGCAGGGAATAGGGTGCCCACGAGAGTTACTAGGTGTCTTCATAAGCGTACTAAGGTTAAAAGAAAGCCGAACTGCAACTCATGTCTCCAGGAAACTGCTCCACGCTTCGGCTTCAGCGGGGCTATTCAAGGCTTTACCTTGAGGAAACGACTCACGTCAAGTTTCCTTTGAGCTCTAGAGCGGCTCAGGTGGAGCTCCCACCCAGGCTACGAAAGCACCCTGTTGATTTAGAAAAAACTCGTTCCCTTCCCAGAGCCCTGCCTACAGTGACTAGAAACTCGTCCAAAACACTGGTATTTAGGTAGGTTCAAGGCGGCATGAATGGAGCTTTCAAAATGGGAAAGCAAGCCTTGTGCCATCAGGTCCCCGTTTCCAGTGAACACGCAGCCTACCCCCTTGTGGTTTCTACCAAGTAAATATTCCCTCAAACTACACAGTGGTCCCTTCCCTGAAGAATGTTTTCTTGGCACGGAGTTCTGCATGTAGCGAACTGCCTCTCCCAAGGAACGCTTTGGTAACGCTATCGGGGCTTAGGCTCTTCCAAAACCCTGCCGTGTAAGAGGAAGAACTGTGCTTTGGTTACAGGAGGAACGCAAGCCGAGTTTCTCCTGTAAGTGTGGGGCCTCAAGGTATGACTTTGTGGAAGGAATGCGAAGCAGTTTTGATTTCTCCGTGCCGCTCAGCCTAGGGCATTGAGGCAATTTGCATGACATGTAGGACGTGAGAGAACAGATTCCATGGAGCTGTTGGAGTGCTGAGGAAATGTAGCTCTCCCAAGGAAGAGTGCAGTGTGTTGCCCTACACTTAACATACACAGAGTGACTGGGAAAGGTATCCGGGCCTGGAGGTTTCTTAGCAACCCAGTGGAGCCTGCCGGTACTCGGTGTTCTTGCACGGAATCGGGTGCCCAGCGAGATCCTAGGTGTCTTGCAAAGCGTACTAACGTTAAAAGAAAGGAGAACTGCAAGTAATGTCTCAAGGCAACTGCTCCACGTTCCGCTTCAGCAGGGATATTCAAGGCTTTACCTGGAGGAAAGGACTCACGTCAAGTTTCCTTGTAGCTCTAGAGCGTCTCAGGAGGAGCTCCCACCCAGGCTATGAAAGCACCCTGTTGATTTAGAAACAACTCGTTCCCTGCCCAGAGCCCTGCCTACAGTGACTAGAAACTTGTCCAAAACACTGGTATTTAGGTAGGTTCAAGGCGGCATGAATGGAGCTTTCAAAATGGGAAAGCAAGCCTTGTGCCATCAGGTCTCCGTTTCCAGTGAACACGCAGCCTACCTCCTTGTGATTTCTACCAAGTTACTATACACTCTAGCTACACACTGGTCCCTTCCCTGAAGAACGTGTTCTTGGCACGGAGTTCTGCATGTAGCGAACTGCCTCTCCCAAGGAATGCTCTAGGTTCGCTATAGGGGCTTAGCCTCTTCTAAATCCCTGCAGTGTAAGAGGAAGAACTGTGCTTTGGTTACAGCAGGAACGCAAGGCAACTTTCTCCTGTAAGTATGGGGTCTTAAGGTATGACTTTGTAGAAGGAATGTGAAACAGTATTGGTTTCTCAGTGCCGCTCAGCCTAGGGCATTGAGGCAGATATGCATGACATGTAGACGTGAGACAACCGATGGCCCGGAGCTGTTGGAGTGCTGAGGAAATCTAGCTCTCCCAAGGAGGCGTGCAGTGTGTTGCCCTACACTTAGCATATTGAGAGTGACTGGGAAAGGTTTCCGGGCCTGGATGTTTCTTAGCTTCCCAGTCGAGCATGCCGGTCCTCGGTGTTCTTGCAGGGAATAGGGTGCCCACGAGAGTTACTAGGTGTCTTCATAAGCGTACTAAGGTTAAAAGAAAGCCGAACTGCAACTCATGTCTCCAGGAAACTGCTCCACGCTTCGGCTTCAGCGGGGCTATTCAAGGCTTTACCTTGAGGAAACGACTCACGTCAAGTTTCCTTTGAGCTCTAGAGCGGCTCAGGTGGAGCTCCCACCCAGGCTACGAAAGCACCCTGTTGATTTAGAAAAAACTCGTTCCCTTCCCAGAGCCCTGCCTACAGTGACTAGAAACTCGTCCAAAACACTGGTATTTAGGTAGGTTCAAGGCGGCATGAATGGAGCTTTCAAAATGGGAAAGCAAGCCTTGTGCCATCAGGTCCCCGTTTCCAGTGAACACGCAGCCTACCCCCTTGTGGTTTCTACCAAGTAAATATTCCCTCAAACTACACAGTGGTCCCTTCCCTGAAGAATGTTTTCTTGGCACGGAGTTCTGCATGTAGCGAACTGCCTCTCCCAAGGAACGCTTTGGTAACGCTATCGGGGCTTAGGCTCTTCCAAAACCCTGCCGTGTAAGAGGAAGAACTGTGCTTTGGTTACAGGAGGAACGCAAGCCGAGTTTCTCCTGTAAGTGTGGGGCCTCAAGGTATGACTTTGTGGAAGGAATGCGAAGCAGTTTTGATTTCTCCGTGCCGCTCAGCCTAGGGCATTGAGGCAATTTGCATGACATGTAGGACGTGAGAGAACAGATTCCATGGAGCTGTTGGAGTGCTGAGGAAATGTAGCTCTCCCAAGGAAGAGTGCAGTGTGTTGCCCTACACTTAACATACACAGAGTGACTGGGAAAGGTATCCGGGCCTGGAGGTTTCTTAGCAACCCAGTGGAGCCTGCCGGTACTCGGTGTTCTTGCACGGAATCGGGTGCCCAGCGAGATCCTAGGTGTCTTGCAAAGCGTACTAACGTTAAAAGAAAGGAGAACTGCAAGTAATGTCTCAAGGCAACTGCTCCACGTTCCGCTTCAGCAGGGATATTCAAGGCTTTACCTGGAGGAAAGGACTCACGTCAAGTTTCCTTGTAGCTCTAGAGCGTCTCAGGAGGAGCTCCCACCCAGGCTATGAAAGCACCCTGTTGATTTAGAAACAACTCGTTCCCTGCCCAGAGCCCTGCCTACAGTGACTAGAAACTTGTCCAAAACACTGTTATTTAGGTAGGTTCAAGGCGGCATGAATGGAGCTTTCAAAATGGGAAAGCAAGCCTTGTGCCATCAGGTCTCCGTTTCCAGTGAACACGCAGCCTACCTCCTTGTGATTTCTACCAAGTTACTATACACTCTAGCTACACACTGGTCCCTTCCCTGAATAACGTGTTCTTGGCACGGAGTTCTGCATGTAGCGAACTGCCTCTCCCAAGGAATGCTCTAGGTTCGCTATAGGGGCTTAGCCTCTTCTAAATCCCTGCAGTGTAAGAGGAAGAACTGTGCTTTGGTTACAGCAGGAACGCAAGGCAACTTTCTCCTGTAAGTATGGGGTCTTAAGGTATGACTTTGTAGAAGGAATGTGAAACAGTATTGGTTTCTCAGTGCCGCTCAGCCTAGGGCATTGAGGCAGATATGCATGACATGTAGACGTGAGACAACCGATGGCCCGGAGCTGTTGGAGTGCTGAGGAAATCTAGCTCTCCCAAGGAGGCGTGCAGTGTGTTGCCCTACACTTAGCATATTGAGAGTGACTGGGAAAGGTTTCCGGGCCTGGATGTTTCTTAGCTTCCCAGTCGAGCATGCCGGTCCTCGGTGTTCTTGCAGGGAATAGGGTGCCCACGAGAGTTACTAGGTGTCTTCATAAGCGTACTAAGGTTAAAAGAAAGCCGAACTGCAACTCATGTCTCCAGGAAACTGCTCCACGCTTCGGCTTCAGCGGGGCTATTCAAGGCTTTACCTTGAGGAAACGACTCACGTCAAGTTTCCTTTGAGCTCTAGAGCGGCTCAGGTGGAGCTCCCACCCAGGCTACGAAAGCACCCTGTTGATTTAGAAAAAACTCGTTCCCTTCCCAGAGCCCTGCCTACAGTGACTAGAAACTCGTCCAAAACACTGGTATTTAGGTAGGTTCAAGGCGGCATGAATGGAGCTTTCAAAATGGGAAAGCAAGCCTTGTGCCATCAGGTCCCCGTTTCCAGTGAACACGCAGCCTACCCCCTTGTGGTTTCTACCAAGTAAATATTCCCTCAAACTACACAGTGGTCCCTTCCCTGAAGAATGTTTTCTTGGCACGGAGTTCTGCATGTAGCGAACTGCCTCTCCCAAGGAACGCTTTGGTAACGCTATCGGGGCTTAGGCTCTTCCAAAACCCTGCCGTGTAAGAGGAAGAACTGTGCTTTGGTTACAGGAGGAACGCAAGCCGAGTTTCTCCTGTAAGTGTGGGGCCTCAAGGTATGACTTTGTGGAAAGAATGCGAAGCAGTTTTGATTTCTCCGTGCCGCTCAGCCTAGGGCATTGAGGCAATTTGCATGACATGTAGGACGTGAGAGAACAGATTACATGGAGCTGTTGGAGTGCTGAGGAAATGTAGCTCTCCCAAGGAAGAGTGCAGTGTGTTGCCCTACACTTAACATACACAGAGTGACTGGGAAAGGTATCCGGGCCTGGAGGTTTCTTAGCAACCCAGTGGAGCCTGCCGGTACCCGGTGTTCTTGCACGGAATCGGGTGCCCAGCGAGATCCTAGGTGTCTTGCAAAGCGTACTAACGTTAAAAGAAAGGAGAACTGCAAGTAATGTCTCAAGGCAACTGCTCCACGTTCCGCTTCAGCAGGGATATTCAAGGCTTTACCTGGAGGAAAGGACTCACGTCAAGTTTCCTTGTAGCTCTAGAGCGTCTCAGGAGGAGCTCCCACCCAGGCTATGAAAGCACCCTGTTGATTTAGAAACAACTCGTTCCCTGCCCAGAGCCCTGCCTACAGTGACTAGAAACTTGTCCAAAACACTGGTATTTAGGTAGGTTCAAGGCGGCATGAATGGAGCTTTCAAAATGGGAAAGCAAGCCTTGTGCCATCAGGTCTCCGTTTCCAGTGAACACGCAGCCTACCTCCTTGTGATTTCTACCAAGTTACTATACACTCTAGCTACACACTGGTCCCTTCCCTGAATAACGTGTTCTTGGCACGGAGTTCTGCATGTAGCGAACTGCCTCTCCCAAGGAATGCTCTAGGTTCGCTATAGGGGCTTAGCCTCTTCTAAATCCCTGCAGTGTAAGAGGAAGAACTGTGCTTTGGTTACAGCAGGAACGCAAGGCAACTTTCTCCTGTAAGTATGGGGTCTTAAGGTATGACTTTGTAGAAGGAATGTGAAACAGTATTGGTTTCTCAGTGCCGCTCAGCCTAGGGCATTGAGGCAGATATGCATGACATGTAGACGTGAGACAACCGATGGCCCGGAGCTGTTGGAGTGCTGAGGAAATCTAGCTCTCCCAAGGAGGCGTGCAGTGTGTTGCCCTACACTTAGCATATTGAGAGTGACTGGGAAAGGTTTCCGGGCCTGGATGTTTCTTAGCTTCCCAGTCGAGCATGCCGGTCCTCGGTGTTCTTGCAGGGAATAGGGTGCCCACGAGAGTTACTAGGTGTCTTCATAAGCGTACTAAGGTTAAAAGAAAGCCGAAGTGCAACTCATGTCTCCAGGAAACTGCTCCACGCTTCGGCTTCAGCGGGGCTATTCAAGGCTTTACCTTGAGGAAACGACTCACGTCAAGTTTCCTTTGAGCTCTAGAGCGGCTCAGGTGGAGCTCCCACCCAGGCTACGAAAGCACCCTGTTGATTTAGAAAAAACTCGTTCCCTTCCCAGAGCCCTGCCTACAGTGACTAGAAACTCGTCCAAAACACTGGTATTTAGGTAGGTTCAAGGCGGCATGAATGGAGCTTTCAAAATGGGAAAGCAAGCCTTGTGCCATCAGGTCCCCGTTTCCAGTGAACACGCAGCCTACCCCCTTGTGGTTTCTACCAAGTAAATATTCCCTCAAACTACACAGTGGTCCCTTCCCTGAAGAATGTTTTCTTGGCACGGAGTTCTGCATGTAGCGAACTGCCTCTCCCAAGGAACGCTTTGGTAACGCTATCGGGGCTTAGGCTCTTCCAAAACCCTGCCGTGTAAGAGGAAGAACTGTGCTTTGGTTACAGGAGGAACGCAAGCCGAGTTTCTCCTGTAAGTGTGGGGCCTCAAGGTATGACTTTGTGGAAGGAATGCGAAGCAGTTTTGATTTCTCCGTGCCGCTCAGCCTAGGGCATTGAGGCAATTTGCATGACATGTAGGACGTGAGAGAACAGATTACATGGAGCTGTTGGAGTGCTGAGGAAATGTAGCTCTCCCAAGGAAGAGTGCAGTGTGTTGCCCTACACTTAACATACACAGAGTGACTGGGAAAGGTATCCGGGCCTGGAGGTTTCTTAGCAACCCAGTGGAGCCTGCCGGTACCCGGTGTTCTTGCACGGAATCGGGTGCCCAGCGAGATCCTAGGTGTCTTGCAAAGCGTACTAACGTTAAAAGAAAGGAGAACTGCAAGTAATGTCTCAAGGCAACTGCTCCACGTTCCGCTTCAGCAGGGATATTCAAGGCTTTACCTGGAGGAAAGGACTCACGTCAAGTTTCCTTGTAGCTCTAGAGCGTCTCAGGAGGAGCTCCCACCCAGGCTATGAAAGCACCCTGTTGATTTAGAAACAACTCGTTCCCTGCCCAGAGCCCTGCCTACAGTGACTAGAAACTTGTCCAAAACACTGGTATTTAGGTAGGTTCAAGGCGGCATGAATGGAGCTTTCAAAATGGGAAAGCAAGCCTTGTGCCATCAGGTCTCCGTTTCCAGTGAACACGCAGCCTACCTCCTTGTGATTTCTACCAAGTTACTATACACTCTAGCTACACACTGGTCCCTTCCCTGAATAACGTGTTCTTGGCACGGAGTTCTGCATGTAGCGAACTGCCTCTCCCAAGGAATGCTCTAGGTTCGCTATAGGGGCTTAGCCTCTTCTAAATCCCTGCAGTGTAAGAGGAAGAACTGTGCTTTGGTTACAGCAGGAACGCAAGGCAACTTTCTCCTGTAAGTATGGGGTCTTAAGGTATGACTTTGTAGAAGGAATGTGAAACAGTATTGGTTTCTCAGTGCCGCTCAGCCTAGGGCATTGAGGCAGATATGCATGACATGTAGACGTGAGACAACCGATGGCCCGGAGCTGTTGGAGTGCTGAGGAAATCTAGCTCTCCCAAGGAGGCGTGCAGTGTGTTGCCCTACACTTAGCATATTGAGAGTGACTGGGAAAGGTTTCCGGGCCTGGATGTTTCTTAGCTTCCCAGTCGAGCATGCCGGTCCTCGGTGTTCTTGCAGGGAATAGGGTGCCCACGAGAGTTACTAGGTGTCTTCATAAGCGTACTAAGGTTAAAAGAAAGCCGAACTGCAACTCATGTCTCCAGGAAACTGCTCCACGCTTCGGCTTCAGCGGGGCTATTCAAGGCTTTACCTTGAGGAAACGACTCACGTCAAGTTTCCTTTGAGCTCTAGAGCGGCTCAGGTGGAGCTCCCACCCAGGCTACGAAAGCACCCTGTTGATTTAGAAAAAACTCGTTCCCTTCCCAGAGCCCTGCCTACAGTGACTAGAAACTCGTCCAAAACACTGGTATTTAGGTAGGTTCAAGGCGGCATGAATGGAGCTTTCAAAATGGGAAAGCAAGCCTTGTGCCATCAGGTCCCCGTTTCCAGTGAACACGCAGCCTACCCCCTTGTGGTTTCTACCAAGTAAATATTCCCTCAAACTACACAGTGGTCCCTTCCCTGAAGAATGTTTTCTTGGCACGGAGTTCTGCATGTAGCGAACTGCCTCTCCCAAGGAACGCTTTGGTAACGCTATCGGGGCTTAGGCTCTTCCAAAACCCTGCCGTGTAAGAGGAAGAACTGTGCTTTGGTTACAGGAGGAACGCAAGCCGAGTTTCTCCTGTAAGTGTGGGGCCTCAAGGTATGACTTTGTGGAAGGAATGCGAAGCAGTTTTGATTTCTCCGTGCCGCTCAGCCTAGGGCATTGAGGCAATTTGCATGACATGTAGGACGTGAGAGAACAGATTACATGGAGCTGTTGGAGTGCTGAGGAAATGTAGCTCTCCCAAGGAAGAGTGCAGTGTGTTGCCCTACACTTAACATACACAGAGTGACTGGGAAAGGTATCCGGGCCTGGAGGTTTCTTAGCAACCCAGTGGAGCCTGCCGGTACTCGGTGTTCTTGCACGGAATCGGGTGCCCAGCGAGATCCTAGGTGTCTTGCAAAGCGTACTAACGTTAAAAGAAAGGAGAACTGCAAGTAATGTCTCAAGGCAACTGCTCCACGTTCCGCTTCAGCAGGGATATTCAAGGCTTTACCTGGAGGAAAGGACTCACGTCAAGTTTCCTTGTAGCTCTAGAGCGTCTCAGGAGGAGCTCCCACCCAGGCTATGAAAGCACCCTGTTGATTTAGAAACAACTCGTTCCCTGCCCAGAGCCCTGCCTACAGTGACTAGAAACTTGTCCAAAACACTGGTATTTAGGTAGGTTCAAGGCGGCATGAATGGAGCTTTCAAAATGGGAAAGCAAGCCTTGTGCCATCAGGTCTCCGTTTCCAGTGAACACGCAGCCTACCTCCTTGTGATTTCTACCAAGTTACTATACACTCTAGCTACACACTGGTCCCTTCCCTGAAGAACGTGTTCTTGGCACGGAGTTCTGCATGTAGCGAACTGCCTCTCCCAAGGAATGCTCTAGGTTCGCTATAGGGGCTTAGCCTCTTCTAAATCCCTGCAGTGTAAGAGGAAGAACTGTGCTTTGGTTACAGCAGGAACGCAAGGCAACTTTCTCCTGTAAGTATGGGGTCTTAAGGTATGACTTTGTAGAAGGAATGTGAAACAGTATTGGTTTCTCAGTGCCGCTCAGCCTAGGGCATTGAGGCAGATATGCATGACATGTAGACGTGAGACAACCGATGGCCCGGAGCTGTTGGAGTGCTGAGGAAATCTAGCTCTCCCAAGGAGGCGTGCAGTGTGTTGCCCTACACTTAGCATATTGAGAGTGACTGGGAAAGGTTTCCGGGCCTGGATGTTTCTTAGCTTCCCAGTCGAGCATGCCGGTCCTCGGTGTTCTTGCAGGGAATAGGGTGCCCACGAGAGTTACTAGGTGTCTTCATAAGCGTACTAAGGTTAAAAGAAAGCCAAACTGCAACTCATGTCTCCAGGAAACTGCTCCACGCTTCGGCTTCAGCGGGGCTATTCAAGGCTTTACCTTGAGGAAACGACTCACGTCAAGTTTCCTTTGAGCTCTAGAGCGGCTCAGGTGGAGCTCCCACCCAGGCTACGAAAGCACCCTGTTGATTTAGAAAAAACTCGTTCCCTTCCCAGAGCCCTGCCTACAGTGACTAGAAACTCGTCCAAAACACTGGTATTTAGGTAGGTTCAAGGCGGCATGAATGGAGCTTTCAAAATGGGAAAGCAAGCCTTGTGCCATCAGGTCCCCGTTTCCAGTGAACACGCAGCCTACCCCCTTGTGGTTTCTACCAAGTAAATATTCCCTCAAACTACACAGTGGTCCCTTCCCTGAAGAATGTTTTCTTGGCACGGAGTTCTGCATGTAGCGAACTGCCTCTCCCAAGGAACGCTTTGGTAACGCTATCGGGGCTTAGGCTCTTCCAAAACCCTGCCGTGTAAGAGGAAGAACTGTGCTTTGGTTACAGGAGGAACGCAAGCCGAGTTTCTCCTGTAAGTGTGGGGCCTCAAGGTATGACTTTGTGGAAGGAATGCGAAGCAGTTTTGATTTCTCCGTGCCGCTCAGCCTAGGGCATTGAGGCAATTTGCATGACATGTAGGACGTGAGAGAACAGATTACATGGAGCTGTTGGAGTGCTGAGGAAATGTAGCTCTCCCAAGGAAGAGTGCAGTGTGTTGCCCTACACTTAACATACACAGAGTGACTGGGAAAGGTATCCGGGCCTGGAGGTTTCTTAGCAACCCAGTGGAGCCTGCCGGTACCCGGTGTTCTTGCACGGAATCGGGTGCCCAGCGAGATCCTAGGTGTCTTGCAAAGCGTACTAACGTTAAAAGAAAGGAGAACTGCAAGTAATGTCTCAAGGCAACTGCTCCACGTTCCGCTTCAGCAGGGATATTCAAGGCTTTACCTGGAGGAAAGGACTCACGTCAAGTTTCCTTGTAGCTCTAGAGCGTCTCAGGAGGAGCTCCCACCCAGGCTATGAAAGCACCCTGTTGATTTAGAAACAACTCGTTCCCTGCCCAGAGCCCTGCCTACAGTGACTAGAAACTTGTCCAAAACACTGGTATTTAGGTAGGTTCAAGGCGGCATGAATGGAGCTTTCAAAATGGGAAAGCAAGCCTTGTGCCATCAGGTCTCCGTTTCCAGTGAACACGCAGCCTACCTCCTTGTGATTTCTACCAAGTTACTATACACTCTAGCTACACACTGGTCCCTTCCCTGAATAACGTGTTCTTGGCACGGAGTTCTGCATGTAGCGAACTGCCTCTCCCAAGGAATGCTCTAGGTTCGCTATAGGGGCTTAGCCTCTTCTAAATCCCTGCAGTGTAAGAGGAAGAACTGTGCTTTGGTTACAGCAGGAACGCAAGGCAACTTTCTC
The DNA here is from genome assembly GCF_028564815.1 of Eubalaena glacialis. NCBI lineage: Eukaryota > Metazoa > Chordata > Mammalia > Artiodactyla > Balaenidae > Eubalaena > Eubalaena glacialis. Next base: position 39,396,603 of record NC_083732.1, on the reverse strand, counting down.
CTGTAAGTATGGGGTCTTAAGGTATGACTTTGTAGAAGGAATGTGAAACAGTATTGGTTTCTCAGTGCCGCTCAGCCTAGGGCATTGAGGCAGATATGCATGACATGTAGACGTGAGACAACCGATGGCCCGGAGCTGTTGGAGTGCTGAGGAAATCTAGCTCTCCCAAGGAGGCGTGCAGTGTGTTGCCCTACACTTAGCATATTGAGAGTGACTGGGAAAGGTTTCCGGGCCTGGATGTTTCTTAGCTTCCCAGTCGAGCATGCCGGTCCTCGGTGTTCTTGCAGGGAATAGGGTGCCCACGAGAGTTACTAGGTGTCTTCATAAGCGTACTAAGGTTAAAAGAAAGCCGAAGTGCAACTCATGTCTCCAGGAAACTGCTCCACGCTTCGGCTTCAGCGGGGCTATTCAAGGCTTTACCTTGAGGAAACGACTCACGTCAAGTTTCCTTTGAGCTCTAGAGCGGCTCAGGTGGAGCTCCCACCCAGGCTACGAAAGCACCCTGTTGATTTAGAAAAAACTCGTTCCCTTCCCAGAGCCCTGCCTACAGTGACTAGAAACTCGTCCAAAACACTGGTATTTAGGTAGGTTCAAGGCGGCATGAATGGAGCTTTCAAAATGGGAAAGCAAGCCTTGTGCCATCAGGTCCCCGTTTCCAGTGAACACGCAGCCTACCCCCTTGTGGTTTCTACCAAGTAAATATTCCCTCAAACTACACAGTGGTCCCTTCCCTGAAGAATGTTTTCTTGGCACGGAGTTCTGCATGTAGCGAACTGCCTCTCCCAAGGAACGCTTTGGTAACGCTATCGGGGCTTAGGCTCTTCCAAAACCCTGCCGTGTAAGAGGAAGAACTGTGCTTTGGTTACAGGAGGAACGCAAGCCGAGTTTCTCCTGTAAGTGTGGGGCCTCAAGGTATGACTTTGTGGAAAGAATGCGAAGCAGTTTTGATTTCTCCGTGCCGCTCAGCCTAGGGCATTGAGGCAATTTGCATGACATGTAGGACGTGAGAGAACAGATTCCATGGAGCTGTTGGAGTGCTGAGGAAATGTAGCTCTCCCAAGGAAGAGTGCAGTGTGTTGCCCTACACTTAACATACACAGAGTGACTGGGAAAGGTATCCGGGCCTGGAGGTTTCTTAGCAACCCAGTGGAGCCTGCCGGTACCCGGTGTTCTTGCACGGAATCGGGTGCCCAGCGAGATCCTAGGTGTCTTGCAAAGCGTACTAACGTTAAAAGAAAGGAGAACTGCAAGTAATGTCTCAAGGCAACTGCTCCACGTTCCGCTTCAGCAGGGATATTCAAGGCTTTACCTGGAGGAAAGGACTCACGTCAAGTTTCCTTGTAGCTCTAGAGCGTCTCAGGAGGAGCTCCCACCCAGGCTATGAAAGCACCCTGTTGATTTAGAAACAACTCGTTCCCTGCCCAGAGCCCTGCCTACAGTGACTAGAAACTTGTCCAAAACACTGGTATTTAGGTAGGTTCAAGGCGGCATGAATGGAGCTTTCAAAATGGGAAAGCAAGCCTTGTGCCATCAGGTCTCCGTTTCCAGTGAACACGCAGCCTACCTCCTTGTGATTTCTACCAAGTTACTATACACTCTAGCTACACACTGGTCCCTTCCCTGAAGAACGTGTTCTTGGCACGGAGTTCTGCATGTAGCGAACTGCCTCTCCCAAGGAATGCTCTAGGTTCGCTATAGGGGCTTAGCCTCTTCTAAATCCCTGCAGTGTAAGAGGAAGAACTGTGCTTTGGTTACAGCAGGAACGCAAGGCAACTTTCTCCTGTAAGTATGGGGTCTTAAGGTATGACTTTGTAGAAGGAATGTGAAACAGTATTGGTTTCTCAGTGCCGCTCAGCCTAGGGCATTGAGGCAGATATGCATGACATGTAGACGTGAGACAACCGATGGCCCGGAGCTGTTGGAGTGCTGAGGAAATCTAGCTCTCCCAAGGAGGCGTGCAGTGTGTTGCCCTACACTTAGCATATTGAGAGTGACTGGGAAAGGTTTCCGGGCCTGGATGTTTCTTAGCTTCCCAGTCGAGCATGCCGGTCCTCGGTGTTCTTGCAGGGAATAGGGTGCCCACGAGAGTTACTAGGTGTCTTCATAAGCGTACTAAGGTTAAAAGAAAGCCGAAGTGCAACTCATGTCTCCAGGAAACTGCTCCACGCTTCGGCTTCAGCGGGGCTATTCAAGGCTTTACCTTGAGGAAACGACTCACGTCAAGTTTCCTTTGAGCTCTAGAGCGGCTCAGGTGGAGCTCCCACCCAGGCTACGAAAGCACCCTGTTGATTTAGAAAAAACTCGTTCCCTTCCCAGAGCCCTGCCTACAGTGACTAGAAACTCGTCCAAAACACTGGTATTTAGGTAGGTTCAAGGCGGCATGAATGGAGCTTTCAAAATGGGAAAGCAAGCCTTGTGCCATCAGGTCCCCGTTTCCAGTGAACACGCAGCCTACCCCCTTGTGGTTTCTACCAAGTAAATATTCCCTCAAACTACACAGTGGTCCCTTCCCTGAAGAATGTTTTCTTGGCACGGAGTTCTGCATGTAGCGAACTGCCTCTCCCAAGGAACGCTTTGGTAACGCTATCGGGGCTTAGGCTCTTCCAAAACCCTGCCGTGTAAGAGGAAGAACTGTGCTTTGGTTACAGGAGGAACGCAAGCCGAGTTTCTCCTGTAAGTGTGGGGCCTCAAGGTATGACTTTGTGGAAGGAATGCGAAGCAGTTTTGATTTCTCCGTGCCGCTCAGCCTAGGGCATTGAGGCAATTTGCATGACATGTAGGACGTGAGAGAACAGATTACATGGAGCTGTTGGAGTGCTGAGGAAATGTAGCTCTCCCAAGGAAGAGTGCAGTGTGTTGCCCTACACTTAACATACACAGAGTGACTGGGAAAGGTATCCGGGCCTGGAGGTTTCTTAGCAACCCAGTGGAGCCTGCCGGTACCCGGTGTTCTTGCACGGAATCGGGTGCCCAGCGAGATCCTAGGTGTCTTGCAAAGCGTACTAACGTTAAAAGAAAGGAGAACTGCAAGTAATGTCTCAAGGCAACTGCTCCACGTTCCGCTTCAGCAGGGATATTCAAGGCTTTACCTGGAGGAAAGGACTCACGTCAAGTTTCCTTGTAGCTCTAGAGCGTCTCAGGAGGAGCTCCCACCCAGGCTATGAAAGCACCCTGTTGATTTAGAAACAACTCGTTCCCTGCCCAGAGCCCTGCCTACAGTGACTAGAAACTTGTCCAAAACACTGGTATTTAGGTAGGTTCAAGGCGGCATGAATGGAGCTTTCAAAATGGGAAAGCAAGCCTTGTGCCATCAGGTCTCCGTTTCCAGTGAACACGCAGCCTACCTCCTTGTGATTTCTACCAAGTTACTATACACTCTAGCTACACACTGGTCCCTTCCCTGAATAACGTGTTCTTGGCACGGAGTTCTGCATGTAGCGAACTGCCTCTCCCAAGGAATGCTCTAGGTTCGCTATAGGGGCTTAGCCTCTTCTAAATCCCTGCAGTGTAAGAGGAAGAACTGTGCTTTGGTTACAGCAGGAACGCAAGGCAACTTTCTCCTGTAAGTATGGGGTCTTAAGGTATGACTTTGTAGAAGGAATGTGAAACAGTATTGGTTTCTCAGTGCCGCTCAGCCTAGGGCATTGAGGCAGATATGCATGACATGTAGACGTGAGACAACCGATGGCCCGGAGCTGTTGGAGTGCTGAGGAAATCTAGCTCTCCCAAGGAGGCGTGCAGTGTGTTGCCCTACACTTAGCATATTGAGAGTGACTGGGAAAGGTTTCCGGGCCTGGATGTTTCTTAGCTTCCCAGTCGAGCATGCCGGTCCTCGGTGTTCTTGCAGGGAATAGGGTGCCCACGAGAGTTACTAGGTGTCTTCATAAGCGTACTAAGGTTAAAAGAAAGCCGAAGTGCAACTCATGTCTCCAGGAAACTGCTCCACGCTTCGGCTTCAGCGGGGCTATTCAAGGCTTTACCTTGAGGAAACGACTCACGTCAAGTTTCCTTTGAGCTCTAGAGCGGCTCAGGTGGAGCTCCCACCCAGGCTACGAAAGCACCCTGTTGATTTAGAAAAAACTCGTTCCCTTCCCAGAGCCCTGCCTACAGTGACTAGAAACTCGTCCAAAACACTGGTATTTAGGTAGGTTCAAGGCGGCATGAATGGAGCTTTCAAAATGGGAAAGCAAGCCTTGTGCCATCAGGTCCCCGTTTCCAGTGAACACGCAGCCTACCCCCTTGTGGTTTCTACCAAGTAAATATTCCCTCAAACTACACAGTGGTCCCTTCCCTGAAGAATGTTTTCTTGGCACGGAGTTCTGCATGTAGCGAACTGCCTCTCCCAAGGAACGCTTTGGTAACGCTATCGGGGCTTAGGCTCTTCCAAAACCCTGCCGTGTAAGAGGAAGAACTGTGCTTTGGTTACAGGAGGAACGCAAGCCGAGTTTCTCCTGTAAGTGTGGGGCCTCAAGGTATGACTTTGTGGAAGGAATGCGAAGCAGTTTTGATTTCTCCGTGCCGCTCAGCCTAGGGCATTGAGGCAATTTGCATGACATGTAGGACGTGAGAGAACAGATTACATGGAGCTGTTGGAGTGCTGAGGAAATGTAGCTCTCCCAAGGAAGAGTGCCGTGTGTTGCCCTACACTTAACATACACAGAGTGACTGGGAAAGGTATCCGGGCCTGGAGGTTTCTTAGCAACCCAGTGGAGCCTGCCGGTACTCGGTGTTCTTGCACGGACTCGGGTGCCCAGCGAGATCCTAGGTGTCTTGCAAAGCGTACTAACGTTAAAAGAAAGGAGAACTGCAAGTAATGTCTCAAGGCAACTGCTCCACGTTCCGCTTCAGCAGGGATATTCAAGGCTTTACCTGGAGGAAAGGACTCACGTCAAGTTTCCTTGTAGCTCTAGAGCGTCTCAGGAGGAGCTCCCACCCAGGCTATGAAAGCACCCTGTTGATTTAGAAACAACTCGTTCCCTGCCCAGAGCCCTGCCTACAGTGACTAGAAACTTGTCCAAAACACTGGTATTTAGGTAGGTTCAAGGCGGCATGAATGGAGCTTTCAAAATGGGAAAGCAAGCCTTGTGCCATCAGGTCTCCGTTTCCAGTGAACACGCAGCCTACCTCCTTGTGATTTCTACCAAGTTACTATACACTCTAGCTACACACTGGTCCCTTCCCTGAAGAACGTGTTCTTGGCACGGAGTTCTGCATGTAGCGAACTGCCTCTCCCAAGGAATGCTCTAGGTTCGCTATAGGGGCTTAGCCTCTTCTAAATCCCTGCAGTGTAAGAGGAAGAACTGTGCTTTGGTTACAGCAGGAACGCAAGGCAACTTTCTCCTGTAAGTATGGGGTCTTAAGGTATGACTTTGTAGAAGGAATGTGAAACAGTATTGGTTTCTCAGTGCCGCTCAGCCTAGGGCATTGAGGCAGATATGCATGACATGTAGACGTGAGACAACCGATGGCCCGGAGCTGTTGGAGTGCTGAGGAAATCTAGCTCTCCCAAGGAGGCGTGCAGTGTGTTGCCCTACACTTAGCATATTGAGAGTGACTGGGAAAGGTTTCCGGGCCTGGATGTTTCTTAGCTTCCCAGTCGAGCATGCCGGTCCTCGGTGTTCTTGCAGGGAATAGGGTGCCCACGAGAGTTACTAGGTGTCTTCATAAGCGTACTAAGGTTAAAAGAAAGCCGAACTGCAACTCATGTCTCCAGGAAACTGCTCCACGCTTCGGCTTCAGCGGGGCTATTCAAGGCTTTACCTTGAGGAAACGACTCACGTCAAGTTTCCTTTGAGCTCTAGAGCGGCTCAGGTGGAGCTCCCACCCAGGCTACGAAAGCACCCTGTTGATTTAGAAAAAACTCGTTCCCTTCCCAGAGCCCTGCCTACAGTGACTAGAAACTCGTCCAAAACACTGGTATTTAGGTAGGTTCAAGGCGGCATGAATGGAGCTTTCAAAATGGGAAAGCAAGCCTTGTGCCATCAGGTCCCCGTTTCCAGTGAACACGCAGCCTACCCCCTTGTGGTTTCTACCAAGTAAATATTCCCTCAAACTACACAGTGGTCCCTTCCCTGAAGAATGTTTTCTTGGCACGGAGTTCTGCATGTAGCGAACTGCCTCTCCCAAGGAACGCTTTGGTAACGCTATCGGGGCTTAGGCTCTTCTAAAACCCTGCCGTGTAAGAGGAAGAACTGTGCTTTGGTTACAGGAGGAACGCAAGCCGAGTTTCTCCTGTAAGTGTGGGGCCTCAAGGTATGACTTTGTGGAAGGAATGCGAAGCAGTTTTGATTTCTCCGTGCCGCTCAGCCTAGGGCATTGAGGCAATTTGCATGACATGTAGGACGTGAGAGAACAGATTACATGGAGCTGTTGGAGTGCTGAGGAAATGTAGCTCTCCCAAGGAAGAGTGCAGTGTGTTGCCCTACACTTAACATACACAGAGTGACTGGGAAAGGTATCCGGGCCTGGAGGTTTCTTAGCAACCCAGTGGAGCCTGCCGGTACTCGGTGTTCTTGCACGGACTCGGGTGCCCAGCGAGATCCTAGGTGTCTTGCAAAGCGTACTAACGTTAAAAGAAAGGAGAACTGCAAGTAATGTCTCAAGGCAACTGCTCCACGTTCCGCTTCAGCAGGGATATTCAAGGCTTTACCTGGAGGAAAGGACTCACGTCAAGTTTCCTTGTAGCTCTAGAGCGTCTCAGGAGGAGCTCCCACCCAGGCTATGAAAGCACCCTGTTGATTTAGAAACAACTCGTTCCCTGCCCAGAGCCCTGCCTACAGTGACTAGAAACTTGTCCAAAACACTGGTATTTAGGTAGGTTCAAGGCGGCATGAATGGAGCTTTCAAAATGGGAAAGCAAGCCTTGTGCCATCAGGTCTCCGTTTCCAGTGAACACGCAGCCTACCTCCTTGTGATTTCTACCAAGTTACTATACACTCTAGCTACACACTGGTCCCTTCCCTGAATAACGTGTTCTTGGCACGGAGTTCTGCATGTAGCGAACTGCCTCTCCCAAGGAATGCTCTAGGTTCGCTATAGGGGCTTAGCCTCTTCTAAATCCCTGCAGTGTAAGAGGAAGAACTGTGCTTTGGTTACAGCAGGAACGCAAGGCAACTTTCTCCTGTAAGTATGGGGTCTTAAGGTATGACTTTGTAGAAGGAATGTGAAACAGTGTTGGTTTCTCAGTGCCGCTCAGCCTAGGGCATTGAGGCAGATATGCATGACATGTAGACGTGAGACAACCGATGGCCCGGAGCTGTTGGAGTGCTGAGGAAATCTAGCTCTCCCAAGGAGGCGTGCAGTGTGTTGCCCTACACTTAGCATATTGAGAGTGACTGGGAAAGGTTTCCGGGCCTGGATGTTTCTTAGCTTCCCAGTCGAGCATGCCGGTCCTCGGTGTTCTTGCAGGGAATAGGGTGCCCACGAGAGTTACTAGGTGTCTTCATAAGCGTACTAAGGTTAAAAGAAAGCCGAACTGCAACTCATGTCTCCAGGAAACTGCTCCACGCTTCGGCTTCAGCGGGGCTATTCAAGGCTTTACCTTGAGGAAACGACTCACGTCAAGTTTCCTTTGAGCTCTAGAGCGGCTCAGGTGGAGCTCCCACCCAGGCTACGAAAGCACCCTGTTGATTTAGAAAAAACTCGTTCCCTTCCCAGAGCCCTGCCTACAGTGACTAGAAACTCGTCCAAAACACTGGTATTTAGGTAGGTTCAAGGCGGCATGAATGGAGCTTTCAAAATGGGAAAGCAAGCCTTGTGCCATCAGGTCCCCGTTTCCAGTGAACACGCAGCCTACCCCCTTGTGGTTTCTACCAAGTAAATATTCCCTCAAACTACACAGTGGTCCCTTCCCTGAAGAATGTTTTCTTGGCACGGAGTTCTGCATGTAGCGAACTGCCTCTCCCAAGGAACGCTTTGGTAACGCTATCGGGGCTTAGGCTCTTCCAAAACCCTGCCGTGTAAGAGGAAGAACTGTGCTTTGGTTACAGGAGGAACGCAAGCCGAGTTTCTCCTGTAAGTGTGGGGCCTCAAGGTATGACTTTGTGGAAGGAATGCGAAGCAGTTTTGATTTCTCCGTGCCGCTCAGCCTAGGGCATTGAGGCAATTTGCATGACATGTAGGACGTGAGAGAACAGATTCCATGGAGCTGTTGGAGTGCTGAGGAAATGTAGCTCTCCCAAGGAAGAGTGCAGTGTGTTGCCCTACACTTAACATACACAGAGTGACTGGGAAAGGTATCCGGGCCTGGAGGTTTCTTAGCAACCCAGTGGAGCCTGCCGGTACTCGGTGTTCTTGCACGGAATCGGGTGCCCAGCGAGATCCTAGGTGTCTTGCAAAGCGTACTAACGTTAAAAGAAAGGAGAACTGCAAGTAATGTCTCAAGGCAACTGCTCCACGTTCCGCTTCAGCAGGGATATTCAAGGCTTTACCTGGAGGAAAGGACTCACGTCAAGTTTCCTTGTAGCTCTAGAGCGTCTCAGGAGGAGCTCCCACCCAGGCTATGAAAGCACCCTGTTGATTTAGAAACAACTCGTTCCCTGCCCAGAGCCCTGCCTACAGTGACTAGAAACTTGTCCAAAACACTGGTATTTAGGTAGGTTCAAGGCGGCATGAATGGAGCTTTCAAAATGGGAAAGCAAGCCTTGTGCCATCAGGTCTCCGTTTCCAGTGAACACGCAGCCTACCTCCTTGTGATTTCTACCAAGTTACTATACACTCTAGCTACACACTGGTCCCTTCCCTGAAGAACGTGTTCTTGGCACGGAGTTCTGCATGTAGCGAACTGCCTCTCCCAAGGAATGCTCTAGGTTCGCTATAGGGGCTTAGCCTCTTCTAAATCCCTGCAGTGTAAGAGGAAGAACTGTGCTTTGGTTACAGCAGGAACGCAAGGCAACTTTCTCCTGTAAGTATGGGGTCTTAAGGTATGACTTTGTAGAAGGAATGTGAAACAGTATTGGTTTCTCAGTGCCGCTCAGCCTAGGGCATTGAGGCAGATATGCATGACATGTAGACGTGAGACAACCGATGGCCCGGAGCTGTTGGAGTGCTGAGGAAATCTAGCTCTCCCAAGGAGGCGTGCAGTGTGTTGCCCTACACTTAGCATATTGAGAGTGACTGGGAAAGGTTTCCGGGCCTGGATGTTTCTTAGCTTCCCAGTCGAGCATGCCGGTCCTCGGTGTTCTTGCAGGGAATAGGGTGCCCACGAGAGTTACTAGGTGTCTTCATAAGCGTACTAAGGTTAAAAGAAAGCCGAAGTGCAACTCATGTCTCCAGGAAACTGCTCCACGCTTCGGCTTCAGCGGGGCTATTCAAGGCTTTACCTTGAGGAAACGACTCACGTCAAGTTTCCTTTGAGCTCTAGAGCGGCTCAGGTGGAGCTCCCACCCAGGCTACGAAAGCACCCTGTTGATTTAGAAAAAACTCGTTCCCTTCCCAGAGCCCTGCCTACAGTGACTAGAAACTCGTCCAAAACACTGGTATTTAGGTAGGTTCAAGGCGGCATGAATGGAGCTTTCAAAATGGGAAAGCAAGCCTTGTGCCATCAGGTCCCCGTTTCCAGTGAACACGCAGCCTACCCCCTTGTGGTTTCTACCAAGTAAATATTCCCTCAAACTACACAGTGGTCCCTTCCCTGAAGAATGTTTTCTTGGCACGGAGTTCTGCATGTAGCGAACTGCCTCTCCCAAGGAACGCTTTGGTAACGCTATCGGGGCTTAGGCTCTTCCAAAACCCTGCCGTGTAAGAGGAAGAACTGTGCTTTGGTTACAGGAGGAACGCAAGCCGAGTTTCTCCTGTAAGTGTGGGGCCTCAAGGTATGACTTTGTGGAAGGAATGCGAAGCAGTTTTGATTTCTCCGTGCCGCTCAGCCTAGGGCATTGAGGCAATTTGCATGACATGTAGGACGTGAGAGAACAGATTACATGGAGCTGTTGGAGTGCTGAGGAAATGTAGCTCTCCCAAGGAAGAGTGCAGTGTGTTGCCCTACACTTAACATACACAGAGTGACTGGGAAAGGTATCCGGGCCTGGAGGTTTCTTAGCAACCCAGTGGAGCCTGCCGGTACCCGGTGTTCTTGCACGGAATCGGGTGCCCAGCGAGATCCTAGGTGTCTTGCAAAGCGTACTAACGTTAAAAGAAAGGAGAACTGCAAGTAATGTCTCAAGGCAACTGCTCCACGTTCCGCTTCAGCAGGGATATTCAAGGCTTTACCTGGAGGAAAGGACTCACGTCAAGTTTCCTTGTAGCTCTAGAGCGTCTCAGGAGGAGCTCCCACCCAGGCTATGAAAGCACCCTGTTGATTTAGAAACAACTCGTTCCCTGCCCAGAGCCCTGCCTACAGTGACTAGAAACTTGTCCAAAACACTGGTATTTAGGTAGGTTCAAGGCGGCATGAATGGAGCTTTCAAAATGGGAAAGCAAGCCTTGTGCCATCAGGTCTCCGTTTCCAGTGAACACGCAGCCTACCTCCTTGTGATTTCTACCAAGTTACTATACACTCTAGCTACACACTGGTCCCTTCCCTGAATAACGTGTTCTTGGCACGGAGTTCTGCATGTAGCGAACTGCCTCTCCCAAGGAATGCTCTAGGTTCGCTATAGGGGCTTAGCCTCTTCTAAATCCCTGCAGTGTAAGAGGAAGAACTGTGCTTTGGTTACAGCAGGAACGCAAGGCAACTTTCTCCTGTAAGTATGGGGTCTTAAGGTATGACTTTGTAGAAGGAATGTGAAACAGTATTGGTTTCTCAGTGCCGCTCAGCCTAGGGCATTGAGGCAGATATGCATGACATGTAGACGTGAGACAACCGATGGCCCGGAGCTGTTGGAGTGCTGAGGAAATCTAGCTCTCCCAAGGAGGCGTGCAGTGTGTTGCCCTACACTTAGCATATTGAGAGTGACTGGGAAAGGTTTCCGGGCCTGGATGTTTCTTAGCTTCCCAGTCGAGCATGCCGGTCCTCGGTGTTCTTGCAGGGAATAGGGTGCCCACGAGAGTTACTAGGTGTCTTCATAAGCGTACTAAGGTTAAAAGAAAGCCGAAGTGCAACTCATGTCTCCAGGAAACTGCTCCACGCTTCGGCTTCAGCGGGGCTATTCAAGGCTTTACCTTGAGGAAACGACTCACGTCAAGTTTCCTTTGAGCTCTAGAGCGGCTCAGGTGGAGCTCCCACCCAGGCTACGAAAGCACCCTGTTGATTTAGAAAAAACTCGTTCCCTTCCCAGAGCCCTGCCTACAGTGACTAGAAACTCGTCCAAAACACTGGTATTTAGGTAGGTTCAAGGCGGCATGAATGGAGCTTTCAAAATGGGAAAGCAAGCCTTGTGCCATCAGGTCCCCGTTTCCAGTGAACACGCAGCCTACCCCCTTGTGGTTTCTACCAAGTAAATATTCCCTCAAACTACACAGTGGTCCCTTCCCTGAAGAATGTTTTCTTGGCACGGAGTTCTGCATGTAGCGAACTGCCTCTCCCAAGGAACGCTTTGGTAACGCTATCGGGGCTTAGGCTCTTCCAAAACCCTGCCGTGTAAGAGGAAGAACTGTGCTTTGGTTACAGGAGGAACGCAAGCCGAGTTTCTCCTGTAAGTGTGGGGCCTCAAGGTATGACTTTGTGGAAGGAATGCGAAGCAGTTTTGATTTCTCCGTGCCGCTCAGCCTAGGGCATTGAGGCAATTTGCATGACATGTAGGACGTGAGAGAACAGATTACATGGAGCTGTTGGAGTGCTGAGGAAATGTAGCTCTCCCAAGGAAGAGTGCAGTGTGTTGCCCTACACTTAACATACACAGAGTGACTGGGAAAGGTATCCGGGCCTGGAGGTTTCTTAGCAACCCAGTGGAGCCTGCCGGTACTCGGTGTTCTTGCACGGAATCGGGTGCCCAGCGAGATCCTAGGTGTCTTGCAAAGCGTACTAACGTTAAAAGAAAGGAGAACTGCAAGTAATGTCTCAAGGCAACTGCTCCACGTTCCGCTTCAGCAGGGATATTCAAGGCTTTACCTGGAGGAAAGGACTCACGTCAAGTTTCCTTGTAGCTCTAGAGCGTCTCAGGAGGAGCTCCCACCCAGGCTATGAAAGCACCCTGTTGATTTAGAAACAACTCGTTCCCTGCCCAGAGCCCTGCCTACAGTGACTAGAAACTTGTCCAAAACACTGGTATTTAGGTAGGTTCAAGGCGGCATGAATGGAGCTTTCAAAATGGGAAAGCAAGCCTTGTGCCATCAGGTCTCCGTTTCCAGTGAACACGCAGCCTACCTCCTTGTGATTTCTACCAAGTTACTATACACTCTAGCTACACACTGGTCCCTTCCCTGAAGAACGTGTTCTTGGCACGGAGTTCTGCATGTAGCGAACTGCCTCTCCCAAGGAATGCTCTAGGTTCGCTATAGGGGCTTAGCCTCTTCTAAATCCCTGCAGTGTAAGAGGAAGAACTGTGCTTTGGTTACAGCAGGAACGCAAGGCAACTTTCTCCTGTAAGTATGGGGTCTTAAGGTATGACTTTGTAGAAGGAATGTGAAACAGTATTGGTTTCTCAGTGCCGCTCAGCCTAGGGCATTGAGGCAGATATGCATGACATGTAGACGTGAGACAACCGATGGCCCGGAGCTGTTGGAGTGCTGAGGAAATCTAGCTCTCCCAAGGAGGCGTGCAGTGTGTTGCCCTACACTTAGCATATTGAGAGTGACTGGGAAAGGTTTCCGGGCCTGGATGTTTCTTAGCTTCCCAGTCGAGCATGCCGGTCCTCGGTGTTCTTGCAGGGAATAGGGTGCCCACGAGAGTTACTAGGTGTCTTCATAAGCGTACTAAGGTTAAAAGAAAGCCGAACTGCAACTCATGTCTCCAGGAAACTGCTCCACGCTTCGGCTTCAGCGGGGCTATTCAAGGCTTTACCTTGAGGAAACGACTCACGTCAAGTTTCCTTTGAGCTCTAGAGCGGCTCAGGTGGAGCTCCCACCCAGGCTACGAAAGCACCCTGTTGATTTAGAAAAAACTCGTTCCCTTCCCAGAGCCCTGCCTACAGTGACTAGAAACTCGTCCAAAACACTGGTATTTAGGTAGGTTCAAGGCGGCATGAATGGAGCTTTCAAAATGGGAAAGCAAGCCTTGTGCCATCAGGTCCCCGTTTCCAGTGAACACGCAGCCTACCCCCTTGTGGTTTCTACCAAGTAAATATTCCCTCAAACTACACAGTGGTCCCTTCCCTGAAGAATGTTTTCTTGGCACGGAGTTCTGCATGTAGCGAACTGCCTCTCCCAAGGAACGCTTTGGTAACGCTATCGGGGCTTAGGCTCTTCCAAAACCCTGCCGTGTAAGAGGAAGAACTGTGCTTTGGTTACAGGAGGAACGCAAGCCGAGTTTCTCCTGTAAGTGTGGGGCCTCAAGGTATGACTTTGTGGAAGGAATGCGAAGCAGTTTTGATTTCTCCGTGCCGCTCAGCCTAGGGCATTGAGGCAATTTGCATGACATGTAGGACGTGAGAGAACAGATTACATGGAGCTGTTGGAGTGCTGAGGAAATGTAGCTCTCCCAAGGAAGAGTGCAGTGTGTTGCCCTACACTTAACATACACAGAGTGACTGGGAAAGGTATCCGGGCCTGGAGGTTTCTTAGCAACCCAGTGGAGCCTGCCGGTACCCGGTGTTCTTGCACGGAATCGGGTGCCCAGCGAGATCCTAGGTGTCTTGCAAAGCGTACTAACGTTAAAAGAAAGGAGAACTGCAAGTAATGTCTCAAGGCAACTGCTCCACGTTCCGCTTCAGCAGGGATATTCAAGGCTTTACCTGGAGGAAAGGACTCACGTCAAGTTTCCTTGTAGCTCTAGAGCGTCTCAGGAGGAGCTCCCACCCAGGCTATGAAAGCACCCTGTTGATTTAGAAACAACTCGTTCCCTGCCCAGAGCCCTGCCTACAGTGACTAGAAACTTGTCCAAAACACTGGTATTTAGGTAGGTTCAAGGCGGCATGAATGGAGCTTTCAAAATGGGAAAGCAAGCCTTGTGCCATCAGGTCTCCGTTTCCAGTGAACACGCAGCCTACCTCCTTGTGATTTCTACCAAGTTACTATACACTCTAGCTACACACTGGTCCCTTCCCTGAATAACGTGTTCTTGGCACGGAGTTCTGCATGTAGCGAACTGCCTCTCCCAAGGAATGCTCTAGGTTCGCTATAGGGGCTTAGCCTCTTCTAAATCCCTGCAGTGTAAGAGGAAGAACTGTGCTTTGGTTACAGCAGGAACGCAAGGCAACTTTCTCCTGTAAGTATGGGGTCTTAAGGTATGACTTTGTAGAAGGAATGTGAAACAGTATTGGTTTCTCAGTGCCGCTCAGCCTAGGGCATTGAGGCAGATATGCATGACATGTAGACGTGAGACAACCGATGGCCCGGAGCTGTTGGAGTGCTGAGGAAATCTAGCTCTCCCAAGGAGGCGTGCAGTGTGTTGCCCTACACTTAGCATATTGAGAGTGACTGGGAAAGGTTTCCGGGCCTGGATGTTTCTTAGCTTCCCAGTCGAGCATGCCGGTCCTCGGTGTTCTTGCAGGGAATAGGGTGCCCACGAGAGTTACTAGGTGTCTTCATAAGCGTACTAAGGTTAAAAGAAAGCCGAACTGCAACTCATGTCTCCAGGAAACTGCTCCACGCTTCGGCTTCAGCGGGGCTATTCAAGGCTTTACCTTGAGGAAACGACTCACGTCAAGTTTCCTTTGAGCTCTAGAGCGGCTCAGGTGGAGCTCCCACCCAGGCTACGAAAGCACCCTGTTGATTTAGAAAAAACTCGTTCCCTTCCCAGAGCCCTGCCTACAGTGACTAGAAACTCGTCCAAAACACTGGTATTTAGGTAGGTTCAAGGCGGCATGAATGGAGCTTTCAAAATGGGAAAGCAAGCCTTGTGCCATCAGGTCCCCGTTTCCAGTGAACACGCAGCCTACCCCCTTGTGGTTTCTACCAAGTAAATATTCCCTCAAACTACACAGTGGTCCCTTCCCTGAAGAATGTTTTCTTGGCACGGAGTTCTGCATGTAGCGAACTGCCTCTCCCAAGGAACGCTTTGGTAACGCTATCGGGGCTTAGGCTCTTCCAAAACCCTGCCGTGTAAGAGGAAGAACTGTGCTTTGGTTACAGGAGGAACGCAAGCCGAGTTTCTCCTGTAAGTGTGGGGCCTCAAGGTATGACTTTGTGGAAGGAATGCGAAGCAGTTTTGATTTCTCCGTGCCGCTCAGCCTAGGGCATTGAGGCAATTTGCATGACATGTAGGACGTGAGAGAACAGATTCCATGGAGCTGTTGGAGTGCTGAGGAAATGTAGCTCTCCCAAGGAAGAGTGCAGTGTGTTGCCCTACACTTAACATACACAGAGTGACTGGGAAAGGTATCCGGGCCTGGAGGTTTCTTAGCAACCCAGTGGAGCCTGCCGGTACTCGGTGTTCTTGCACGGACTCGGGTGCCCAGCGAGATCCTAGGTGTCTTGCAAAGCGTACTAACGTTAAAAGAAAGGAGAACTGCAAGTAATGTCTCAAGGCAACTGCTCCACGTTCCGCTTCAGCAGGGATATTCAAGGCTTTACCTGGAGGAAAGGACTCACGTCAAGTTTCCTTGTAGCTCTAGAGCGTCTCAGGAGGAGCTCCCACCCAGGCTATGAAAGCACCCTGTTGATTTAGAAACAACTCGTTCCCTGCCCAGAGCCCTGCCTACAGTGACTAGAAACTTGTCCAAAACACTGGTATTTAGGTAGGTTCAAGGCGGCATGAATGGAGCTTTCAAAATGGGAAAGCAAGCCTTGTGCCATCAGGTCTCCGTTTCCAGTGAACACGCAGCCTACCTCCTTGTGATTTCTACCAAGTTACTATACACTCTAGCTACACACTGGTCCCTTCCCTGAAGAACGTGTTCTTGGCACGGAGTTCTGCATGTAGCGAACTGCCTCTCCCAAGGAATGCTCTAGGTTCGCTATAGGGGCTTAGCCTCTTCTAAATCCCTGCAGTGTAAGAGGAAGAACTGTGCTTTGGTTACAGCAGGAACGCAAGGCAACTTTCTCCTGTAAGTATGGGGTCTTAAGGTATGACTTTGTAGAAGGAATGTGAAACAGTATTGGTTTCTCAGTGCCGCTCAGCCTAGGGCATTGAGGCAGATATGCATGACATGTAGACGTGAGACAACCGATGGCCCGGAGCTGTTGGAGTGCTGAGGAAATCTAGCTCTCCCAAGGAGGCGTGCAGTGTGTTGCCCTACACTTAGCATATTGAGAGTGACTGGGAAAGGTTTCCGGGCCTGGATGTTTCTTAGCTTCCCAGTCGAGCATGCCGGTCCTCGGTGTTCTTGCAGGGAATAGGGTGCCCACGAGAGTTACTAGGTGTCTTCATAAGCGTACTAAGGTTAAAAGAAAGCCGAACTGCAACTCATGTCTCCAGGAAACTGCTCCACGCTTCGGCTTCAGCGGGGCTATTCAAGGCTTTACCTTGAGGAAACGACTCACGTCAAGTTTCCTTTGAGCTCTAGAGCGGCTCAGGTGGAGCTCCCACCCAGGCTACGAAAGCACCCTGTTGATTTAGAAAAAACTCGTTCCCTTCCCAGAGCCCTGCCTACAGTGACTAGAAACTCGTCCAAAACACTGGTATTTAGGTAGGTTCAAGGCGGCATGAATGGAGCTTTCAAAATGGGAAAGCAAGCCTTGTGCCATCAGGTCCCCGTTTCCAGTGAACACGCAGCCTACCCCCTTGTGGTTTCTACCAAGTAAATATTCCCTCAAACTACACAGTGGTCCCTTCCCTGAAGAATGTTTTCTTGGCACGGAGTTCTGCATGTAGCGAACTGCCTCTCCCAAGGAACGCTTTGGTAACGCTATCGGGGCTTAGGCTCTTCTAAAACCCTGCCGTGTAAGAGGAAGAACTGTGCTTTGGTTACAGGAGGAACGCAAGCCGAGTTTCTCCTGTAAGTGTGGGGCCTCAAGGTATGACTTTGTGGAAGGAATGCGAAGCAGTTTTGATTTCTCCGTGCCGCTCAGCCTAGGGCATTGAGGCAATTTGCATGACATGTAGGACGTGAGAGAACAGATTACATGGAGCTGTTGGAGTGCTGAGGAAATGTAGCTCTCCCAAGGAAGAGTGCAGTGTGTTGCCCTACACTTAACATACACAGAGTGACTGGGAAAGGTATCCGGGCCTGGAGGTTTCTTAGCAACCCAGTGGAGCCTGCCGGTACTCGGTGTTCTTGCACGGACTCGGGTGCCCAGCGAGATCCTAGGTGTCTTGCAAAGCGTACTAACGTTAAAAGAAAGGAGAACTGCAAGTAATGTCTCAAGGCAACTGCTCCACGTTCCGCTTCAGCAGGGATATTCAAGGCTTTACCTGGAGGAAAGGACTCACGTCAAGTTTCCTTGTAGCTCTAGAGCGTCTCAGGAGGAGCTCCCACCCAGGCTATGAAAGCACCCTGTTGATTTAGAAACAACTCGTTCCCTGCCCAGAGCCCTGCCTACAGTGACTAGAAACTTGTCCAAAACACTGGTATTTAGGTAGGTTCAAGGCGGCATGAATGGAGCTTTCAAAATGGGAAAGCAAGCCTTGTGCCATCAGGTCTCCGTTTCCAGTGAACACGCAGCCTACCTCCTTGTGATTTCTACCAAGTTACTATACACTCTAGCTACACACTGGTCCCTTCCCTGAATAACGTGTTCTTGGCACGGAGTTCTGCATGTAGCGAACTGCCTCTCCCAAGGAATGCTCTAGGTTCGCTATAGGGGCTTAGCCTCTTCTAAATCCCTGCAGTGTAAGAGGAAGAACTGTGCTTTGGTTACAGCAGGAACGCAAGGCAACTTTCTCCTGTAAGTATGGGGTCTTAAGGTATGACTTTGTAGAAGGAATGTGAAACAGTATTGGTTTCTCAGTGCCGCTCAGCCTAGGGCATTGAGGCAGATATGCATGACATGTAGACGTGAGACAACCGATGGCCCGGAGCTGTTGGAGTGCTGAGGAAATCTAGCTCTCCCAAGGAGGCGTGCAGTGTGTTGCCCTACACTTAGCATATTGAGAGTGACTGGGAAAGGTTTCCGGGCCTGGATGTTTCTTAGCTTCCCAGTCGAGCATGCCGGTCCTCGGTGTTCTTGCAGGGAATAGGGTGCCCACGAGAGTTACTAGGTGTCTTCATAAGCGTACTAAGGTTAAAAGAAAGCCGAACTGCAACTCATGTCTCCAGGAAACTGCTCCACGCTTCGGCTTCAGCGGGGCTATTCAAGGCTTTACCTTGAGGAAACGACTCACGTCAAGTTTCCTTTGAGCTCTAGAGCGGCTCAGGTGGAGCTCCCACCCAGGCTACGAAAGCACCCTGTTGATTTAGAAAAAACTCGTTCCCTTCCCAGAGCCCTGCCTACAGTGACTAGAAACTCGTCCAAAACACTGGTATTTAGGTAGGTTCAAGGCGGCATGAATGGAGCTTTGAAAATGGGAAAGCAAGCCTTGTGCCATCAGGTCCCCGTTTCCAGTGAACACGCAGCCT
The DNA here is from genome assembly GCF_028564815.1 of Eubalaena glacialis. Taxonomy (NCBI): domain Eukaryota; kingdom Metazoa; phylum Chordata; class Mammalia; order Artiodactyla; family Balaenidae; genus Eubalaena; species Eubalaena glacialis. The sequence goes on along the minus strand of NC_083732.1, from coordinate 39,378,130 downwards.
ACCCCCTTGTGGTTTCTACCAAGTAAATATTCCCTCAAACTACACAGTGGTCCCTTCCCTGAAGAATGTTTTCTTGGCACGGAGTTCTGCATGTAGCGAACTGCCTCTCCCAAGGAACGCTTTGGTAACGCTATCGGGGCTTAGGCTCTTCCAAAACCCTGCCGTGTAAGAGGAAGAACTGTGCTTTGGTTACAGGAGGAACGCAAGCCGAGTTTCTCCTGTAAGTGTGGGGCCTCAAGGTATGACTTTGTGGAAGGAATGCGAAGCAGTTTTGATTTCTCCGTGCCGCTCAGCCTAGGGCATTGAGGCAATTTGCATGACATGTAGGACGTGAGAGAACAGATTACATGGAGCTGTTGGAGTGCTGAGGAAATGTAGCTCTCCCAAGGAAGAGTGCAGTGTGTTGCCCTACACTTAACATACACAGAGTGACTGGGAAAGGTATCCGGGCCTGGAGGTTTCTTAGCAACCCAGTGGAGCCTGCCGGTACCCGGTGTTCTTGCACGGAATCGGGTGCCCAGCGAGATCCTAGGTGTCTTGCAAAGCGTACTAACGTTAAAAGAAAGGAGAACTGCAAGTAATGTCTCAAGGCAACTGCTCCACGTTCCGCTTCAGCAGGGATATTCAAGGCTTTACCTGGAGGAAAGGACTCACGTCAAGTTTCCTTGTAGCTCTAGAGCGTCTCAGGAGGAGCTCCCACCCAGGCTATGAAAGCACCCTGTTGATTTAGAAACAACTCGTTCCCTGCCCAGAGCCCTGCCTACAGTGACTAGAAACTTGTCCAAAACACTGGTATTTAGGTAGGTTCAAGGCGGCATGAATGGAGCTTTCAAAATGGGAAAGCAAGCCTTGTGCCATCAGGTCTCCGTTTCCAGTGAACACGCAGCCTACCTCCTTGTGATTTCTACCAAGTTACTATACACTCTAGCTACACACTGGTCCCTTCCCTGAAGAACGTGTTCTTGGCACGGAGTTCTGCATGTAGCGAACTGCCTCTCCCAAGGAATGCTCTAGGTTCGCTATAGGGGCTTAGCCTCTTCTAAATCCCTGCAGTGTAAGAGGAAGAACTGTGCTTTGGTTACAGCAGGAACGCAAGGCAACTTTCTCCTGTAAGTATGGGGTCTTAAGGTATGACTTTGTAGAAGGAATGTGAAACAGTATTGGTTTCTCAGTGCCGCTCAGCCTAGGGCATTGAGGCAGATATGCATGACATGTAGACGTGAGACAACCGATGGCCCGGAGCTGTTGGAGTGCTGAGGAAATCTAGCTCTCCCAAGGAGGCGTGCAGTGTGTTGCCCTACACTTAGCATATTGAGAGTGACTGGGAAAGGTTTCCGGGCCTGGATGTTTCTTAGCTTCCCAGTCGAGCATGCCGGTCCTCGGTGTTCTTGCAGGGAATAGGGTGCCCACGAGAGTTACTAGGTGTCTTCATAAGCGTACTAAGGTTAAAAGAAAGCCGAACTGCAACTCATGTCTCCAGGAAACTGCTCCACGCTTCGGCTTCAGCGGGGCTATTCAAGGCTTTACCTTGAGGAAACGACTCACGTCAAGTTTCCTTTGAGCTCTAGAGCGGCTCAGGTGGAGCTCCCACCCAGGCTACGAAAGCACCCTGTTGATTTAGAAAAAACTCGTTCCCTTCCCAGAGCCCTGCCTACAGTGACTAGAAACTCGTCCAAAACACTGGTATTTAGGTAGGTTCAAGGCGGCATGAATGGAGCTTTGAAAATGGGAAAGCAAGCCTTGTGCCATCAGGTCCCCGTTTCCAGTGAACACGCAGCCTACCCCCTTGTGGTTTCTACCAAGTAAATATTCCCTCAAACTACACAGTGGTCCCTTCCCTGAAGAATGTTTTCTTGGCACGGAGTTCTGCATGTAGCGAACTGCCTCTCCCAAGGAACGCTTTGGTAACGCTATCGGGGCTTAGGCTCTTCCAAAACCCTGCCGTGTAAGAGGAAGAACTGTGCTTTGGTTACAGGAGGAACGCAAGCCGAGTTTCTCCTGTAAGTGTGGGGCCTCAAGGTATGACTTTGTGGAAGGAATGCGAAGCAGTTTTGATTTCTCCGTGCCGCTCAGCCTAGGGCATTGAGGCAATTTGCATGACATGTAGGACGTGAGAGAACAGATTACATGGAGCTGTTGGAGTGCTGAGGAAATGTAGCTCTCCCAAGGAAGAGTGCAGTGTGTTGCCCTACACTTAACATACACAGAGTGACTGGGAAAGGTATCCGGGCCTGGAGGTTTCTTAGCAACCCAGTGGAGCCTGCCGGTACCCGGTGTTCTTGCACGGAATCGGGTGCCCAGCGAGATCCTAGGTGTCTTGCAAAGCGTACTAACGTTAAAAGAAAGGAGAACTGCAAGTAATGTCTCAAGGCAACTGCTCCACGTTCCGCTTCAGCAGGGATATTCAAGGCTTTACCTGGAGGAAAGGACTCACGTCAAGTTTCCTTGTAGCTCTAGAGCGTCTCAGGAGGAGCTCCCACCCAGGCTATGAAAGCACCCTGTTGATTTAGAAACAACTCGTTCCCTGCCCAGAGCCCTGCCTACAGTGACTAGAAACTTGTCCAAAACACTGGTATTTAGGTAGGTTCAAGGCGGCATGAATGGAGCTTTCAAAATGGGAAAGCAAGCCTTGTGCCATCAGGTCTCCGTTTCCAGTGAACACGCAGCCTACCTCCTTGTGATTTCTACCAAGTTACTATACACTCTAGCTACACACTGGTCCCTTCCCTGAATAACGTGTTCTTGGCACGGAGTTCTGCATGTAGCGAACTGCCTCTCCCAAGGAATGCTCTAGGTTCGCTATAGGGGCTTAGCCTCTTCTAAATCCCTGCAGTGTAAGAGGAAGAACTGTGCTTTGGTTACAGCAGGAACGCAAGGCAACTTTCTCCTGTAAGTATGGGGTCTTAAGGTATGACTTTGTAGAAGGAATGTGAAACAGTATTGGTTTCTCAGTGCCGCTCAGCCTAGGGCATTGAGGCAGATATGCATGACATGTAGACGTGAGACAACCGATGGCCCGGAGCTGTTGGAGTGCTGAGGAAATCTAGCTCTCCCAAGGAGGCGTGCAGTGTGTTGCCCTACACTTAGCATATTGAGAGTGACTGGGAAAGGTTTCCGGGCCTGGATGTTTCTTAGCTTCCCAGTCGAGCATGCCGGTCCTCGGTGTTCTTGCAGGGAATAGGGTGCCCACGAGAGTTACTAGGTGTCTTCATAAGCGTACTAAGGTTAAAAGAAAGCCGAACTGCAACTCATGTCTCCAGGAAACTGCTCCACGCTTCGGCTTCAGCGGGGCTATTCAAGGCTTTACCTTGAGGAAACGACTCACGTCAAGTTTCCTTTGAGCTCTAGAGCGGCTCAGGTGGAGCTCCCACCCAGGCTACGAAAGCACCCTGTTGATTTAGAAAAAACTCGTTCCCTTCCCAGAGCCCTGCCTACAGTGACTAGAAACTCGTCCAAAACACTGGTATTTAGGTAGGTTCAAGGCGGCATGAATGGAGCTTTCAAAATGGGAAAGCAAGCCTTGTGCCATCAGGTCCCCGTTTCCAGTGAACACGCAGCCTACCCCCTTGTGGTTTCTACCAAGTAAATATTCCCTCAAACTACACAGTGGTCCCTTCCCTGAAGAATGTTTTCTTGGCACGGAGTTCTGCATGTAGCGAACTGCCTCTCCCAAGGAACGCTTTGGTAACGCTATCGGGGCTTAGGCTCTTCCAAAACCCTGCCGTGTAAGAGGAAGAACTGTGCTTTGGTTACAGGAGGAACGCAAGCCGAGTTTCTCCTGTAAGTGTGGGGCCTCAAGGTATGACTTTGTGGAAGGAATGCGAAGCAGTTTTGATTTCTCCGTGCCGCTCAGCCTAGGGCATTGAGGCAATTTGCATGACATGTAGGACGTGAGAGAACAGATTACATGGAGCTGTTGGAGTGCTGAGGAAATGTAGCTCTCCCAAGGAAGAGTGCAGTGTGTTGCCCTACACTTAACATACACAGAGTGACTGGGAAAGGTATCCGGGCCTGGAGGTTTCTTAGCAACCCAGTGGAGCCTGCCGGTACCCGGTGTTCTTGCACGGACTCGGGTGCCCAGCGAGATCCTAGGTGTCTTGCAAAGCGTACTAACGTTAAAAGAAAGGAGAACTGCAAGTAATGTCTCAAGGCAACTGCTCCACGTTCCGCTTCAGCAGGGATATTCAAGGCTTTACCTGGAGGAAAGGACTCACGTCAAGTTTCCTTGTAGCTCTAGAGCGTCTCAGGAGGAGCTCCCACCCAGGCTATGAAAGCACCCTGTTGATTTAGAAACAACTCGTTCCCTGCCCAGAGCCCTGCCTACAGTGACTAGAAACTTGTCCAAAACACTGGTATTTAGGTAGGTTCAAGGCGGCATGAATGGAGCTTTCAAAATGGGAAAGCAAGCCTTGTGCCATCAGGTCTCCGTTTCCAGTGAACACGCAGCCTACCTCCTTGTGATTTCTACCAAGTTACTATACACTCTAGCTACACACTGGTCCCTTCCCTGAATAACGTGTTCTTGGCACGGAGTTCTGCATGTAGCGAACTGCCTCTCCCAAGGAATGCTCTAGGTTCGCTATAGGGGCTTAGCCTCTTCTAAATCCCTGCAGTGTAAGAGGAAGAACTGTGCTTTGGTTACAGCAGGAACGCAAGGCAACTTTCTCCTGTAAGTATGGGGTCTTAAGGTATGACTTTGTAGAAGGAATGTGAAACAGTATTGGTTTCTCAGTGCCGCTCAGCCTAGGGCATTGAGGCAGATATGCATGACATGTAGACGTGAGACAACCGATGGCCCGGAGCTGTTGGAGTGCTGAGGAAATCTAGCTCTCCCAAGGAGGCGTGCAGTGTGTTGCCCTACACTTAGCATATTGAGAGTGACTGGGAAAGGTTTCCGGGCCTGGATGTTTCTTAGCTTCCCAGTCGAGCATGCCGGTCCTCGGTGTTCTTGCAGGGAATAGGGTGCCCACGAGAGTTACTAGGTGTCTTCATAAGCGTACTAAGGTTAAAAGAAAGCCGAACTGCAACTCATGTCTCCAGGAAACTGCTCCACGCTTCGGCTTCAGCGGGGCTATTCAAGGCTTTACCTTGAGGAAACGACTCACGTCAAGTTTCCTTTGAGCTCTAGAGCGGCTCAGGTGGAGCTCCCACCCAGGCTACGAAAGCACCCTGTTGATTTAGAAAAAACTCGTTCCCTTCCCAGAGCCCTGCCTACAGTGACTAGAAACTCGTCCAAAACACTGGTATTTAGGTAGGTTCAAGGCGGCATGAATGGAGCTTTCAAAATGGGAAAGCAAGCCTTGTGCCATCAGGTCCCCGTTTCCAGTGAACACGCAGCCTACCCCCTTGTGGTTTCTACCAAGTAAATATTCCCTCAAACTACACAGTGGTCCCTTCCCTGAAGAATGTTTTCTTGGCACGGAGTTCTGCATGTAGCGAACTGCCTCTCCCAAGGAACGCTTTGGTAACGCTATCGGGGCTTAGGCTCTTCTAAAACCCTGCCGTGTAAGAGGAAGAACTGTGCTTTGGTTACAGGAGGAACGCAAGCCGAGTTTCTCCTGTAAGTGTGGGGCCTCAAGGTATGACTTTGTGGAAGGAATGCGAAGCAGTTTTGATTTCTCCGTGCCGCTCAGCCTAGGGCATTGAGGCAATTTGCATGACATGTAGGACGTGAGAGAACAGATTACATGGAGCTGTTGGAGTGCTGAGGAAATGTAGCTCTCCCAAGGAAGAGTGCAGTGTGTTGCCCTACACTTAACATACACAGAGTGACTGGGAAAGGTATCCGGGCCTGGAGGTTTCTTAGCAACCCAGTGGAGCCTGCCGGTACCCGGTGTTCTTGCACGGACTCGGGTGCCCAGCGAGATCCTAGGTGTCTTGCAAAGCGTACTAACGTTAAAAGAAAGGAGAACTGCAAGTAATGTCTCAAGGCAACTGCTCCACGTTCCGCTTCAGCAGGGATATTCAAGGCTTTACCTGGAGGAAAGGACTCACGTCAAGTTTCCTTGTAGCTCTAGAGCGTCTCAGGAGGAGCTCCCACCCAGGCTATGAAAGCACCCTGTTGATTTAGAAACAACTCGTTCCCTGCCCAGAGCCCTGCCTACAGTGACTAGAAACTTGTCCAAAACACTGGTATTTAGGTAGGTTCAAGGCGGCATGAATGGAGCTTTCAAAATGGGAAAGCAAGCCTTGTGCCATCAGGTCTCCGTTTCCAGTGAACACGCAGCCTACCTCCTTGTGATTTCTACCAAGTTACTATACACTCTAGCTACACACTGGTCCCTTCCCTGAAGAACGTGTTCTTGGCACGGAGTTCTGCATGTAGCGAACTGCCTCTCCCAAGGAATGCTCTAGGTTCGCTATAGGGGCTTAGCCTCTTCTAAATCCCTGCAGTGTAAGAGGAAGAACTGTGCTTTGGTTACAGCAGGAACGCAAGGCAACTTTCTCCTGTAAGTATGGGGTCTTAAGGTATGACTTTGTAGAAGGAATGTGAAACAGTATTGGTTTCTCAGTGCCGCTCAGCCTAGGGCATTGAGGCAGATATGCATGACATGTAGACGTGAGACAACCGATGGCCCGGAGCTGTTGGAGTGCTGAGGAAATCTAGCTCTCCCAAGGAGGCGTGCAGTGTGTTGCCCTACACTTAGCATATTGAGAGTGACTGGGAAAGGTTTCCGGGCCTGGATGTTTCTTAGCTTCCCAGTCGAGCATGCCGGTCCTCGGTGTTCTTGCAGGGAATAGGGTGCCCACGAGAGTTACTAGGTGTCTTCATAAGCGTACTAAGGTTAAAAGAAAGCCGAACTGCAACTCATGTCTCCAGGAAACTGCTCCACGCTTCGGCTTCAGCGGGGCTATTCAAGGCTTTACCTTGAGGAAACGACTCACGTCAAGTTTCCTTTGAGCTCTAGAGCGGCTCAGGTGGAGCTCCCACCCAGGCTACGAAAGCACCCTGTTGATTTAGAAAAAACTCGTTCCCTTCCCAGAGCCCTGCCTACAGTGACTAGAAACTCGTCCAAAACACTGGTATTTAGGTAGGTTCAAGGCGGCATGAATGGAGCTTTCAAAATGGGAAAGCAAGCCTTGTGCCATCAGGTCCCCGTTTCCAGTGAACACGCAGCCTACCCCCTTGTGGTTTCTACCAAGTAAATATTCCCTCAAACTACACAGTGGTCCCTTCCCTGAAGAATGTTTTCTTGGCACGGAGTTCTGCATGTAGCGAACTGCCTCTCCCAAGGAACGCTTTGGTAACGCTATCGGGGCTTAGGCTCTTCTAAAACCCTGCCGTGTAAGAGGAAGAACTGTGCTTTGGTTACAGGAGGAACGCAAGCCGAGTTTCTCCTGTAAGTGTGGGGCCTCAAGGTATGACTTTGTGGAAGGAATGCGAAGCAGTTTTGATTTCTCCGTGCCGCTCAGCCTAGGGCATTGAGGCAATTTGCATGACATGTAGGACGTGAGAGAACAGATTACATGGAGCTGTTGGAGTGCTGAGGAAATGTAGCTCTCCCAAGGAAGAGTGCAGTGTGTTGCCCTACACTTAACATACACAGAGTGACTGGGAAAGGTATCCGGGCCTGGAGGTTTCTTAGCAACCCAGTGGAGCCTGCCGGTACCCGGTGTTCTTGCACGGACTCGGGTGCCCAGCGAGATCCTAGGTGTCTTGCAAAGCGTACTAACGTTAAAAGAAAGGAGAACTGCAAGTAATGTCTCAAGGCAACTGCTCCACGTTCCGCTTCAGCAGGGATATTCAAGGCTTTACCTGGAGGAAAGGACTCACGTCAAGTTTCCTTGTAGCTCTAGAGCGTCTCAGGAGGAGCTCCCACCCAGGCTATGAAAGCACCCTGTTGATTTAGAAACAACTCGTTCCCTGCCCAGAGCCCTGCCTACAGTGACTAGAAACTTGTCCAAAACACTGGTATTTAGGTAGGTTCAAGGCGGCATGAATGGAGCTTTCAAAATGGGAAAGCAAGCCTTGTGCCATCAGGTCTCCGTTTCCAGTGAACACGCAGCCTACCTCCTTGTGATTTCTACCAAGTTACTATACACTCTAGCTACACACTGGTCCCTTCCCTGAAGAACGTGTTCTTGGCACGGAGTTCTGCATGTAGCGAACTGCCTCTCCCAAGGAATGCTCTAGGTTCGCTATAGGGGCTTAGCCTCTTCTAAATCCCTGCAGTGTAAGAGGAAGAACTGTGCTTTGGTTACAGCAGGAACGCAAGGCAACTTTCTCCTGTAAGTATGGGGTCTTAAGGTATGACTTTGTAGAAGGAATGTGAAACAGTATTGGTTTCTCAGTGCCGCTCAGCCTAGGGCATTGAGGCAGATATGCATGACATGTAGACGTGAGACAACCGATGGCCCGGAGCTGTTGGAGTGCTGAGGAAATCTAGCTCTCCCAAGGAGGCGTGCAGTGTGTTGCCCTACACTTAGCATATTGAGAGTGACTGGGAAAGGTTTCCGGGCCTGGATGTTTCTTAGCTTCCCAGTCGAGCATGCCGGTCCTCGGTGTTCTTGCAGGGAATAGGGTGCCCACGAGAGTTACTAGGTGTCTTCATAAGCGTACTAAGGTTAAAAGAAAGCCGAACTGCAACTCATGTCTCCAGGAAACTGCTCCACGCTTCGGCTTCAGCGGGGCTATTCAAGGCTTTACCTTGAGGAAACGACTCACGTCAAGTTTCCTTTGAGCTCTAGAGCGGCTCAGGTGGAGCTCCCACCCAGGCTACGAAAGCACCCTGTTGATTTAGAAAAAACTCGTTCCCTTCCCAGAGCCCTGCCTACAGTGACTAGAAACTCGTCCAAAACACTGGTATTTAGGTAGGTTCAAGGCGGCATGAATGGAGCTTTCAAAATGGGAAAGCAAGCCTTGTGCCATCAGGTCCCCGTTTCCAGTGAACACGCAGCCTACCCCCTTGTGGTTTCTACCAAGTAAATATTCCCTCAAACTACACAGTGGTCCCTTCCCTGAAGAATGTTTTCTTGGCACGGAGTTCTGCATGTAGCGAACTGCCTCTCCCAAGGAACGCTTTGGTAACGCTATCGGGGCTTAGGCTCTTCTAAAACCCTGCCGTGTAAGAGGAAGAACTGTGCTTTGGTTACAGGAGGAACGCAAGCCGAGTTTCTCCTGTAAGTGTGGGGCCTCAAGGTATGACTTTGTGGAAGGAATGCGAAGCAGTTTTGATTTCTCCGTGCCGCTCAGCCTAGGGCATTGAGGCAATTTGCATGACATGTAGGACGTGAGAGAACAGATTACATGGAGCTGTTGGAGTGCTGAGGAAATGTAGCTCTCCCAAGGAAGAGTGCAGTGTGTTGCCCTACACTTAACATACACAGAGTGACTGGGAAAGGTATCCGGGCCTGGAGGTTTCTTAGCAACCCAGTGGAGCCTGCCGGTACTCGGTGTTCTTGCACGGACTCGGGTGCCCAGCGAGATCCTAGGTGTCTTGCAAAGCGTACTAACGTTAAAAGAAAGGAGAACTGCAAGTAATGTCTCAAGGCAACTGCTCCACGTTCCGCTTCAGCAGGGATATTCAAGGCTTTACCTGGAGGAAAGGACTCACGTCAAGTTTCCTTGTAGCTCTAGAGCGTCTCAGGAGGAGCTCCCACCCAGGCTATGAAAGCACCCTGTTGATTTAGAAACAACTCGTTCCCTGCCCAGAGCCCTGCCTACAGTGACTAGAAACTTGTCCAAAACACTGGTATTTAGGTAGGTTCAAGGCGGCATGAATGGAGCTTTCAAAATGGGAAAGCAAGCCTTGTGCCATCAGGTCTCCGTTTCCAGTGAACACGCAGCCTACCTCCTTGTGATTTCTACCAAGTTACTATACACTCTAGCTACACACTGGTCCCTTCCCTGAATAACGTGTTCTTGGCACGGAGTTCTGCATGTAGCGAACTGCCTCTCCCAAGGAATGCTCTAGGTTCGCTATAGGGGCTTAGCCTCTTCTAAATCCCTGCAGTGTAAGAGGAAGAACTGTGCTTTGGTTACAGCAGGAACGCAAGGCAACTTTCTCCTGTAAGTATGGGGTCTTAAGGTATGACTTTGTAGAAGGAATGTGAAACAGTATTGGTTTCTCAGTGCCGCTCAGCCTAGGGCATTGAGGCAGATATGCATGACATGTAGACGTGAGACAACCGATGGCCCGGAGCTGTTGGAGTGCTGAGGAAATCTAGCTCTCCCAAGGAGGCGTGCAGTGTGTTGCCCTACACTTAGCATATTGAGAGTGACTGGGAAAGGTTTCCGGGCCTGGATGTTTCTTAGCTTCCCAGTCGAGCATGCCGGTCCTCGGTGTTCTTGCAGGGAATAGGGTGCCCACGAGAGTTACTAGGTGTCTTCATAAGCGTACTAAGGTTAAAAGAAAGCCGAACTGCAACTCATGTCTCCAGGAAACTGCTCCACGCTTCGGCTTCAGCGGGGCTATTCAAGGCTTTACCTTGAGGAAACGACTCACGTCAAGTTTCCTTTGAGCTCTAGAGCGGCTCAGGTGGAGCTCCCACCCAGGCTACGAAAGCACCCTGTTGATTTAGAAAAAACTCGTTCCCTTCCCAGAGCCCTGCCTACAGTGACTAGAAACTCGTCCAAAACACTGGTATTTAGGTAGGTTCAAGGCGGCATGAATGGAGCTTTCAAAATGGGAAAGCAAGCCTTGTGCCATCAGGTCCCCGTTTCCAGTGAACACGCAGCCTACCCCCTTGTGGTTTCTACCAAGTAAATATTCCCTCAAACTACACAGTGGTCCCTTCCCTGAAGAATGTTTTCTTGGCACGGAGTTCTGCATGTAGCGAACTGCCTCTTCCAAGGAACGCTTTGGTAACACTATCGGGGCTTAGGCTCTTCTAAAACCCTGCCGTGTAAGAGGAAGAACTGTGCTTTGGTTACAGGAGGAACGCAAGCCGAGTTTCTCCTGTAAGTGTGGGGCCTCAAGGTATGACTTTGTGGAAGGAATGCGAAGCAGTTTTGATTTCTCCGTGCCGCTCAGCCTAGGGCATTGAGGCAATTTGCATGACATGTAGGACGTGAGAGAACAGATTACATGGAGCTGTTGGAGTGCTGAGGAAATGTAGCACTCCCAAGGAAGAGTGCCGTGTGTTGCCCTACACTTAACATACACAGAGTGACTGGGAAAGGTATCCGGGCCTGGAGGTTTCTTAGCAACCCAGTGGAGCCTGCCGGTACTCGGTGTTCTTGCACGGAATCGGGTGCCCAGCGAGATCCTAGGTGTCTTGCAAAGCGTACTAACGTTAAAAGAAAGGAGAACTGCAAGTAACGTCTCAAGGCAACTGCTCCACGTTCCGCTTCAGCAGGGATATTCAAGGCTTTACCTGGAGGAAAGGACTCACGTCAAGTTTCCTTGTAGCTCTAGAGCGTCTCAGGAGGAGCTCCCACCCAGGCTATGAAAGCACCCTGTTGATTTAGAAACAACTCGTTCCCTGCCCAGAGCCCTGCCTACAGTGACTAGAAACTTGTCCAAAACACTGGTATTTAGGTAGGTTCAAGGCGGCATGAATGGAGCTTTCAAAATGGGAAAGCAAGCCTTGTGCCATCAGGTCTCCGTTTCCAGTGAACACGCAGCCTACCTCCTTGTGATTTCTACCAAGTTACTATACACTCTAGCTACACACTGGTCCCTTCCCTGAATAACGTGTTCTTGGCACGGAGTTCTGCATGTAGCGAACTGCCTCTCCCAAGGAATGCTCTAGGTTCGCTATAGGGGCTTAGCCTCTTCTAAATCCCTGCAGTGTAAGAGGAAGAACTGTGCTTTGGTTACAGCAGGAACGCAAGGCAACTTTCTCCTGTAAGTATGGGGTCTTAAGGTATGACTTTGTAGAAGGAATGTGAAACAGTGTTGGTTTCTCAGTGCCGCTCAGCCTAGGGCATTGAGGCAGATATGCATGACATGTAGACGTGAGACAACCGATGGCCCGGAGCTGTTGGAGTGCTGAGGAAATCTAGCTCTCCCAAGGAGGCGTGCAGTGTGTTGCCCTACACTTAGCATATTGAGAGTGACTGGGAAAGGTTTCCGGGCCTGGATGTTTCTTAGCTTCCCAGTCGAGCATGCCGGTCCTCGGTGTTCTTGCAGGGAATAGGGTGCCCACGAGAGTTACTAGGTGTCTTCATAAGCGTACTAAGGTTAAAAGAAAGCCGAACTGCAACTCATGTCTCCAGGAAACTGCTCCACGCTTCGGCTTCAGCGGGGCTATTCAAGGCTTTACCTTGAGGAAACGACTCACGTCAAGTTTCCTTTGAGCTCTAGAGCGGCTCAGGTGGAGCTCCCACCCAGGCTACGAAAGCACCCTGTTGATTTAGAAAAAACTCGTTCCCTTCCCAGAGCCCTGCCTACAGTGACTAGAAACTCGTCCAAAACACTGGTATTTAGGTAGGTTCAAGGCGGCATGAATGGAGCTTTGAAAATGGGAAAGCAAGCCTTGTGCCATCAGGTCCCCGTTTCCAGTGAACACGCAGCCTACCCCCTTGTGGTTTCTACCAAGTAAATATTCCCTCAAACTACACAGTGGTCCCTTCCCTGAAGAATGTTTTCTTGGCACGGAGTTCTGCATGTAGCGAACTGCCTCTCCCAAGGAACGCTTTGGTAACGCTATCGGGGCTTAGGCTCTTCTAAAACCCTGCCGTGTAAGAGGAAGAACTGTGCTTTGGTTACAGGAGGAACGCAAGCCGAGTTTCTCCTGTAAGTGTGGGGCCTCAAGGTATGACTTTGTGGAAGGAATGCGAAGCAGTTTTGATTTCTCCGTGCCGCTCAGCCTAGGGCATTGAGGCAATTTGCATGACATGTAGGACGTGAGAGAACAGATTACATGGAGCTGTTGGAGTGCTGAGGAAATGTAGCTCTCCCAAGGAAGAGTGCAGTGTGTTGCCCTACACTTAACATACACAGAGTGACTGGGAAAGGTATCCGGGCCTGGAGGTTTCTTAGCAACCCAGTGGAGCCTGCCGGTACTCGGTGTTCTTGCACGGAATCGGGTGCCCAGCGAGATCCTAGGTGTCTTGCAAAGCGTACTAACGTTAAAAGAAAGGAGAACTGCAAGTAATGTCTCAAGGCAACTGCTCCACGTTCCGCTTCAGCAGAGATATTCAAGGCTTTACCTGGAGGAAAGGACTCACGTCAAGTTTCCTTGTAGCTCTAGAGCGTCTCAGGAGGAGCTCCCACCCAGGCTATGAAAGCACCCTGTTGATTTAGAAACAACTCGTTCCCTGCCCAGAGCCCTGCCTACAGTGACTAGAAACTTGTCCAAAACACTGGTATTTAGGTAGGTTCAAGGCGGCATGAATGGAGCTTTCAAAATGGGAAAGCAAGCCTTGTGCCATCAGGTCTCCGTTTCCAGTGAACACGCAGCCTACCTCCTTGTGATTTCTACCAAGTTACTATACACTCTAGCTACACACTGGTCCCTTCCCTGAATAACGTGTTCTTGGCACGGAGTTCTGCATGTAGCGAACTGCCTCTCCCAAGGAATGCTCTAGGTTCGCTATAGGGGCTTAGCCTCTTCTAAATCCCTGCAGTGTAAGAGGAAGAACTGTGCTTTGGTTACAGCAGGAACGCAAGGCAACTTTCTCCTGTAAGTATGGGGTCTTAAGGTATGACTTTGTAGAAGGAATGTGAAACAGTATTGGTTTCTCAGTGCCGCTCAGCCTAGGGCATTGAGGCAGATATGCATGACATGTAGACGTGAGACAACCGATGGCCCGGAGCTGTTGGAGTGCTGAGGAAATCTAGCTCTCCCAAGGAGGCGTGCAGTGTGTTGCCCTACACTTAGCATATTGAGAGTGACTGGGAAAGGTTTCCGGGCCTGGATGTTTCTTAGCTTCCCAGTCGAGCATGCCGGTCCTCGGTGTTCTTGCAGGGAATAGGGTGCCCACGAGAGTTACTAGGTGTCTTCATAAGCGTACTAAGGTTAAAAGAAAGCCGAAGTGCAACTCATGTCTCCAGGAAACTGCTCCACGCTTCGGCTTCAGCGGGGCTATTCAAGGCTTTACCTTGAGGAAACGACTCACGTCAAGTTTCCTTTGAGCTCTAGAGCGGCTCAGGTGGAGCTCCCACCCAGGCTACGAAAGCACCCTGTTGATTTAGAAAAAACTCGTTCCCTTCCCAGAGCCCTGCCTACAGTGACTAGAAACTCGTCCAAAACACTGGTATTTAGGTAGGTTCAAGGCGGCATGAATGGAGCTTTCAAAATGGGAAAGCAAGCCTTGTGCCATCAGGTCCCCGTTTCCAGTGAACACGCAGCCTACCCCCTTGTGGTTTCTACCAAGTAAATATTCTCTCAAACTACACAGTGGTCCCTTCCCTGAAGAATGTTTTCTTGGCACGGAGTTCTGCATGTAGCGAACTGCCTCTCCCAAGGAACGCTTTGGTAACGCTATCGGGGCTTAGGCTCTTCTAAAACCCTGCCGTGTAAGAGGAAGAACTGTGCTTTGGTTACAGCAGGAACGCAAGCCGAGTTTCTCCTGTAAGTGTGGGGCCTCAAGGTATGACTTTGTGGAAGGAATGCGAAGCAGTTTTGATTTCTCCGTGCCGCTCAGCCTAGGGCATTGAGGCAATTTGCATGACATGTAGGACGTGAGAGAACAGATTACATGGAGCTGTTGGAGTGCTGAGGAAATGTAGCTCTCCCAAGGAAGAGTGCAGTGTGTTGCCCTACACTTAACATACACAGAGTGACTGGGAAAGGTATCCGGGCCTGGAGGTTTCTTAGCAACCCAGTGGAGCCTGCCGGTACTCGGTTTCTTGCACGGATTAGGGTGCCCAGCGAGATCCTAGGTGTCTTGCAAAGCGTACTAACGTTAAAAGAAAGGAGAACTGCAAGTAATGTCTCAAGGCAACTGCTCCACGTTCCGCTTCAGCAGGGATATTCAAGGCTTTACCTGGAGGAAAGGACTCACGTCAAGTTTCCTTGTAGCTCTAGAGCGTCTCAGGAGGAGCTCCCACCCAGGCTATGAAAGCACCCTGTTGATTTAGAAACAACTCGTTCCCTGCCCAGAGCCCTGCCTACAGTGACTAGAAACTTGTCCAAAACACTGGTATTTAGGTAGGTTCAAGGCGGCATGAATGGAGCTTTCAAAATGGGAAAGCAAGCCTTGTGCCATCAGGTCTCCGTTTCCAGTGAACACGCAGCCTACCTCCTTGTGATTTCTACCAAGTTACTATACACTCTAGCTACACACTGGTCCCTTCCCTGAAGAACGTGTTCTTGGCACGGAGTTCTGCATGTAGCGAACTGCCTCTCCCAAGGAATGCTCTAGGTTCGCTATAGGGGCTTAGCCTCTTCTAAATCCCTGCAGTGTAAGAGGAAGAACTGTGCTTTGGTTACAGCAGGAACGCAAGGCAACTTTCTCCTGTAAGTATGGGGTCTTAAGGTATGACTTTGTAGAAGGAATGTGAAACAGTGTTGGTTTCTCAGTGCCGCTCAGCCTAGGGCATTGAGGCAGATATGCATGACATGTAGACGTGAGACAACCGATGGCCCGGAGCTGTTGGAGTGCTGAGGAAATCTAGCTCTCCCAAGGAGGCGTGCAGTGTGTTGCCCTACACTTAGCATATTGAGAGTGACTGGGAAAGGTTTCCGGGCCTGGATGTTTCTTAGCTTCCCAGTCGAGCATGCCGGTCCTCGGTGTTCTTGCAGGGAATAGGGTGCCCACGAGAGTTACTAGGTGTCTTCATAAGCGTACTAAGGTTAAAAGAAAGCCGAACTGCAACTCATGTCTCCAGGAAACTGCTCCACGCTTCGGCTTCAGCGGGGCTATTCAAGGCTTTACCTTGAGGAAACGACTCACGTCAAGTTTCCTTTGAGCTCTAGAGCGGCTCAGGTGGAGCTCCCACCCAGGCTACGAAAGCACCCTGTTGATTTAGAAAAAACTCGTTCCCTTCCCAGAGCCCTGCCTACAGTGACTAGAAACTCGTCCAAAACACTGGTATTTAGGTAGGTTCAAGGCGGCATGAATGGAGCTTTCAAAATGGGAAAGCAAGCCTTGTGCCATCAGGTCCCCGTTTCCAGTGAACACGCAGCCTACCCCCTTGTGGTTTCTACCAAGTAAATATTCCCTCAAACTACACAGTGGTCCCTTCCCTGAAGAATGTTTTCTTGGCACGGAGTTCTGCATGTAGCGAACTGCCTCTCCCAAGGAACGCTTTGGTAACGCTATCGGGGCTTAGGCTCTTCTAAAACCCTGCCGTGTAAGAGGAAGAACTGTGCTTTGGTTACAGGAGGAACGCAAGCCGAGTTTCTCCTGTAAGTGTGGGGCCTCAAGGTATGACTTTGTGGAAGGAATGCGAAGCAGTTTTGATTTCTCCGTGCCGCTCAGCCTAGGGCATTGAGGCAATTTGCATGACATGTAGGACGTGAGAGAACAGATTACATGGAGCTGTTGGAGTGCTGAGGAAATGTAGCTCTCCCAAGGAAGAGTGCAGTGTGTTGCCCTACACTTAACATACACAGAGTGACTGGGAAAGGTATCCGGGCCTGGAGGTTTCTTAGCAACCCAGTGGAGCCTGCCGGTACTCGGTGTTCTTGCACGGACTCGCGTGCCCAGCGAGATCCTAGGTGTCTTGAAAAGCGTACTAACGTTAAAAGAAAGGAGAACTGCAAGTAACGCCTCAAGGCAACTGCTCCACGTTCCGCTTCAGCAGGGATATTCAAGGCTTTACCTGGAGGAAAGGACTCACGTCAAGTTTCCTTGTAGCTCTAGAGCGTCTCAGGAGGAGCTCCCACCCAGGCTATGAAAGCACCCTGTTGATTTAGAAACAACTCGTTCCCTGCCCAGAGCCCTGCCTACAGTGACTAGAAACTTGTCCAAAACACTGGTATTTAGGTAGGTTCAAGGCGGCATGAATGGAGCTTTCAAAATGGGAAAGCAAGCCTTGTGCCATCAGGTCTCCGTTTCCAGTGAACACGCAGCCTACCTCCTTGTGATTTCTACCAAGTTACTATACACTCTAGCTACACACTGGTCCCTTCCCTGAATAACGTGTTCTTGGCACGGAGTTCTGCATGTAGCGAACTGCCTCTCCCAAGGAATGCTCTAGGTTCGCTATAGGGGCTTAGCCTCTTCTAAATCCCTGCAGTGTAAGAGGAAGAACTGTGCTTTGGTTACAGCAGGAACGCAAGGCAACTTTCTCCTGTAAGTATGGGGTCTTAAGGTATGACTTTGTAGAAGGAATGTGAAACAGTATTGGTTTCTCAGTGCCGCTCAGCCTAGGGCATTGAGGCAGATATGCATGACATGTAGACGTGAGACAACCGATGGCCCGGAGCTGTTGGAGTGCTGAGGAAATCTAGCTCTCCCAAGGAGGCGTGCAGTGTGTTGCCCTACACTTAGCATATTGAGAGTGACTGGGAAAGGTTTCCGGGCCTGGATGTTTCTTAGCTTCCCAGTCGAGCATGCCGGTCCTCGGTGTTCTTGCAGGGAATAGGGTGCCCACGAGAGTTACTAGGTGTCTTCATAAGCGTACTAAGGTTAAAAGAAAGCCGAACTGCAACTCATGTCTCCAGGAAACTGCTCCACGCTTCGGCTTCAGCGGGGCTATTCAAGGCTTTACCTTGAGGAAACGACTCACGTCAAGTTTCCTTTGAGCTCTAGAGCGGCTCAGGTGGAGCTCCCACCCAGGCTACGAAAGCACCCTGTTGATTTAGAAAAAACTCGTTCCCTTCCCAGAGCCCTGCCTACAGTGACTAGAAACTCGTCCAAAACACTGGTATTTAGGTAGGTTCAAGGCGGCATGAATGGAGCTTTCAAAATGGGAAAGCAAGCCTTGTGCCATCAGGTCCCCGTTTCCAGTGAACACGCAGCCTACCCCCTTGTGGTTTCTACCAAGTAAATATTCCCTCAAACTACACAGTGGTCCCTTCCCTGAAGAATGTTTTCTTGGCACGGAGTTCTGCATGTAGCGAACTGCCTCTCCCAAGGAACGCTTTGGTAACGCTATCGGGGCTTAGGCTCTTCTAAAACCCTGCCGTGTAAGAGGAAGAACTGTGCTTTGGTTACAGGAGGAACGCAAGCCGAGTTTCTCCTGTAAGTGTGGGGCCTCAAGGTATGACTTTGTGGAAGGAATGCGAAGCAGTTTTGATTTCTCCGTGCCGCTCAGCCTAGGGCATTGAGGCAATTTGCATGACATGTAGGACGTGAGAGAACAGATTACATGGAGCTGTTGGAGTGCTGAGGAAATGTAGCTCTCCCAAGGAAGAGTGCAGTGTGTTGCCCTACACTTAACATACACAGAGTGACTGGGAAAGGTATCCGGGCCTGGAGGTTTCTTAGCAACCCAGTGGAGCCTGCCGGTACTCGGTGTTCTTGCACGGAATCGGGTGCCCAGCGAGATCCTAGGTGTCTTGCAAAGCGTACTAACGTTAAAAGAAAGGAGAACTGCAAGTAATGTCTCAAGGCAACTGCTCCACGTTCCGCTTCAGCAGGGATATTCAAGGCTTTACCTGGAGGAAAGGACTCACGTCAAGTTTCCTTGTAGCTCTAGAGCGTCTCAGGAGGAGCTCCCACCCAGGCTATGAAAGCACCCTGTTGATTTAGAAACAACTCGTTCCCTGCCCAGAGCCCTGCCTACAGTGACTAGAAACTTGTCCAAAACACTGGTATTTAGGTAGGTTCAAGGCGGCATGAATGGAGCTTTCAAAATGGGAAAGCAAGCCTTGTGCCATCAGGTCTCCGTTTCCAGTGAACACGCAGCCTACCTCCTTGTGATTTCTACCAAGTTACTATACACTCTAGCTACACACTGGTCCCTTCCCTGAAGAACGTGTTCTTGGCACGGAGTTCTGCATGTAGCGAACTGCCTCTCCCAAGGAATGCTCTAGGTTCGCTATAGGGGCTTAGCCTCTTCTAAATCCCTGCAGTGTAAGAGGAAGAACTGTGCTTTGGTTACAGCAGGAACGCAAGGCAACTTTCTCCTGTAAGTATGGGGTCTTAAGGTATGACTTTGTAGAAGGAATGTGAAACAGTATTGGTTTCTCAGTGCCGCTCAGCCTAGGGCATTGAGGCAGATATGCATGACATGTAGACGTGAGACAACCGATGGCCCGGAGCTGTTGGAGTGCTGAGGAAATCTAGCTCTCCCAAGGAGGCGTGCAGTGTGTTGCCCTACACTTAGCATATTGAGAGTGACTGGGAAAGGTTTCCGGGCCTGGATGTTTCTTAGCTTCCCAGTCGAGCATGCCGGTCCTCGGTGTTCTTGCAGGGAATAGGGTGCCCACGAGAGTTACTAGGTGTCTTCATAAGCGTACTAAGGTTAAAAGAAAGCCGAACTGCAACTCATGTCTCCAGGAAACTGCTCCACGCTTCGGCTTCAGCGGGGCTATTCAAGGCTTTACCTTGAGGAAACGACTCACGTCAAGTTTCCTTTGAGCTCTAGAGCGGCTCAGGTGGAGCTCCCACCCAGGCTACGAAAGCACCCTGTTGATTTAGAAAAAACTCGTTCCCTTCCCAGAGCCCTGCCTACAGTGACTAGAAACTCGTCCAAAACACTGGTATTTAGGTAGGTTCAAGGCGGCATGAATGGAGCTTTGAAAATGGGAAAGCAAGCCTTGTGCCATCAGGTCCCCGTTTCCAGTGAACACGCAGCCTACCCCCTTGTGGTTTCTACCAAGTAAATATTCCCTCAAACTACACAGTGGTCCCTTCCCTGAAGAATGTTTTCTTGGCACGGAGTTCTGCATGTAGCGAACTGCCTCTCCCAAGGAACGCTTTGGTAACGCTATCGGGGCTTAGGCTCTTCTAAAACCCTGCCGTGTAAGAGGAAGAACTGTGCTTTGGTTACAGGAGGAACGCAAGCCGAGTTTCTCCTGTAAGTGTGGGGCCTCAAGGTATGACTTTGTGGAAGGAATGCGAAGCAGTTTTGATTTCTCCGTGCCGCTCAGCCTAGGGCATTGAGGCAATTTGCATGACATGTAGGACGTGAGAGAACAGATTACATGGAGCTGTTGGAGTGCTGAGGAAATGTAGCTCTCCCAAGGAAGAGTGCAGTGTGTTGCCCTACACTTAACATACACAGAGTGACTGGGAAAGGTATCCGGGCCTGGAGGTTTCTTAGCAACCCAGTGGAGCCTGCCGGTACTCGGTTTCTTGCACGGATTAGGGTGCCCAGCGAGATCCTAGGTGTCTTGCAAAGCGTACTAACGTTAAAAGAAAGGAGAACTGCAAGTAATGTCTCAAGGCAACTGCTCCACGTTCCGCTTCAGCAGGGATATTCAAGGCTTTACCTGGAGGAAAGGACTCACGTCAAGTTTCCTTGTAGCTCTAGAGCGTCTCAGGAGGAGCTCCCACCCAGGCTATGAAAGCACCCTGTTGATTTAGAAAAAACTCGTTCCCTGCCCAGAGCCCTGCCTACAGTGACTAGAAACTTGTCCAAAACACTGGTATTTAGGTAGGTTCAAGGCGGCATGAATGGAGCTTTCAAAATGGGAAAGCAAGCCTTGTGCCATCAGGTCTCCGTTTCCAGTGAACACGCAGCCTACCTCCTTGTGATTTCTACCAAGTTACTATACACTCTAGCTACACACTGGTCCCTTCCCTGAAGAACGTGTTCTTGGCACGGAGTTCTGCATGTAGCGAACTGCCTCTCCCAAGGAATGCTCTAGGTTCGCTATAGGGGCTTAGCCTCTTCTAAATCCCTGCAGTGTAAGAGGAAGAACTGTGCTTTGGTTACAGCAGGAACGCAAGGCAACTTTCTCCTGTAAGTATGGGGTCTTAAGGTATGACTTTGTAGAAGGAATGTGAAACAGTATTGGTTTCTCAGTGCCGCTCAGCCTAGGGCATTGAGGCAGATATGCATGACATGTAGACGTGAGACAACCGATGGCCCGGAGCTGTTGGAGTGCTGAGGAAATCTAGCTCTCCCAAGGAGGCGTGCAGTGTGTTGCCCTACACTTAGCATATTGAGAGTGACTGGGAAAGGTTTCCGGGCCTGGATGTTTCTTAGCTTCCCAGTCGAGCATGCCGGTCCTCGGTGTTCTTGCAGGGAATAGGGTGCCCACGAGAGTTACTAGGTGTCTTCATAAGCGTACTAAGGTTAAAAGAAAGCCGAACTGCAACTCATGTCTCCAGGAAACTGCTCCACGCTTCGGCTTCAGCGGGGCTATTCAAGGCTTTACCTTGAGGAAACGACTCACGTCAAGTTTCCTTTGAGCTCTAGAGCGGCTCAGGTGGAGCTCCCACCCAGGCTACGAAAGCACCCTGTTGATTTAGAAAAAACTCGTTCCCTTCCCAGAGCCCTGCCTACAGTGACTAGAAACTCGTCCAAAACACTGGTATTTAGGTAGGTTCAAGGCGGCATGAATGGAGCTTTCAAAATGGGAAAGCAAGCCTTGTGCCATCAGGTCCCCGTTTCCAGTGAACACGCAGCCTACCCCCTTGTGGTTTCTACCAAGTAAATATTCCCTCAAACTACACAGTGGTCCCTTCCCTGAAGAATGTTTTCTTGGCACGGAGTTCTGCATGTAGCGAACTGCCTCTCCCAAGGAACGCTTTGGTAACGCTATCGGGGCTTAGGCTCTTCTAAAACCCTGCCGTGTAAGAGGAAGAACTGTGCTTTGGTTACAGGAGGAACGCAAGCCGAGTTTCTCCTGTAAGTGTGGGGCCTCAAGGTATGACTTTGTGGAAGGAATGCGAAGCAGTTTTGATTTCTCCGTGCCGCTCAGCCTAGGGCATTGAGGCAATTTGCATGACATGTAGGACGTGAGAGAACAGATTACATGGAGCTGTTGGAGTGCTGAGGAAATGTAGCTCTCCCAAGGAAGAGTGCAGTGTGTTGCCCTACACTTAACATACACAGAGTGACTGGGAAAGGTATCCGGGCCTGGAGGTTTCTTAGCAACCCAGTGGAGCCTGCCGGTACTCGGTGTTCTTGCACGGACTCGCGTGCCCAGCGAGATCCTAGGTGTCTTGCAAAGCGTACTAACGTTAAAAGAAAGGAGAACTGCAAGTAACGCCTCAAGGCAACTGCTCCACGTTCCGCTTCAGCAGGGATATTCAAGGCTTTACCTGGAGGAAAGGACTCACGTCAAGTTTCCTTGTAGCTCTAGAGCGTCTCAGGAGGAGCTCCCACCCAGGCTATGAAAGCACCCTGTTGATTTAGAAACAACTCGTTCCCTGCCCAGAGCCCTGCCTACAGTGACTAGAAACTTGTCCAAAACACTGGTATTTAGGTAGGTTCAAGGCGGCATGAATGGAGCTTTCAAAATGGGAAAGCAAGCCTTGTGCCATCAGGTCTCCGTTTCCAGTGAACACGCAGCCTACCTCCTTGTGATTTCTACCAAGTTACTATACACTCTAGCTACACACTGGTCCCTTCCCTGAAGAACGTGTTCTTGGCACGGAGTTCTGCATGTAGCGAACTGCCTCTCCCAAGGAATGCTCTAGGTTCGCTATAGGGGCTTAGCCTCTTCTAAATCCCTGCAGTGTAAGAGGAAGAACTGTGCTTTGGTTACAGCAGGAACGCAAGGCAACTTTCTCCTGTAAGTATGGGGTCTTAAGGTATGACTTTGTAGAAGGAATGTGAAACAGTATTGGTTTCTCAGTGCCGCTCAGCCTAGGGCATTGAGGCAGATATGCATGACATGTAGACGTGAGACAACCGATGGCCCGGAGCTGTTGGAGTGCTGAGGAAATCTAGCTCTCCCAAGGAGGCGTGCAGTGTGTTGCCCTACACTTAGCATATTGAGAGTGACTGGGAAAGGTTTCCGGGCCTGGATGTTTCTTAGCTTCCCAGTCGAGCATGCCGGTCCTCGGTGTTCTTGCAGGGAATAGGGTGCCCACGAGAGTTACTAGGTGTCTTCATAAGCGTACTAAGGTTAAAAGAAAGCCGAACTGCAACTCATGTCTCCAGGAAACTGCTCCACGCTTCGGCTTCAGCGGGGCTATTCAAGGCTTTACCTTGAGGAAACGACTCACGTCAAGTTTCCTTTGAGCTCTAGAGCGGCTCAGGTGGAGCTCCCACCCAGGCTACGAAAGCACCCTGTTGATTTAGAAAAAACTCGTTCCCTTCCCAGAGCCCTGCCTACAGTGACTAGAAACTCGTCCAAAACACTGGTATTTAGGTAGGTTCAAGGCGGCATGAATGGAGCTTTCAAAATGGGAAAGCAAGCCTTGTGCCATCAGGTCCCCGTTTCCAGTGAACACGCAGCCTACCCCCTTGTGGTTTCTACCAAGTAAATATTCTCTCAAACTACACAGTGGTCCCTTCCCTGAAGAATGTTTTCTTGGCACGGAGTTCTGCATGTAGCGAACTGCCTCTCCCAAGGAACGCTTTGGTAACGCTATCGGGGCTTAGGCTCTTCTAAAACCCTGCCGTGTAAGAGGAAGAACTGTGCTTTGGTTACAGGAGGAACGCAAGCCGAGTTTCTCCTGTAAGTGTGGGGCCTCAAGGTATGACTTTGTGGAAGGAATGCGAAGCAGTTTTGATTTCTCCGTGCCGCTCAGCCTAGGGCATTGAGGCAATTTGCATGACATGTAGGACGTGAGAGAACAGATTACATGGAGCTGTTGGAGTGCTGAGGAAATGTAGCTCTCCCAAGGAAGAGTGCAGTGTGTTGCCCTACACTTAACATACACAGAGTGACTGGGAAAGGTATCCGGGCCTGGAGGTTTCTTAGCAACCCAGTGGAGCCTGCCGGTACTCGGTGTTCTTGCACGGATTAGGGTGCCCAGCGAGATCCTAGGTGTCTTGCAAAGCGTACTAACGTTAAAAGAAAGGAGAACTGCAAGTAATGTCTCAAGGCAACTGCTCCACGTTCCGCTTCAGCAGGGATATTCAAGGCTTTACCTGGAGGAAAGGACTCACGTCAAGTTTCCTTGTAGCTCTAGAGCGTCTCAGGAGGAGCTCCCACCCAGGCTATGAAAGCACCCTGTTGATTTAGAAACAACTCGTTCCCTGCCCAGAGCCCTGCCTACAGTGACTAGAAACTTGTCCAAAACACTGGTATTTAGGTAGGTTCAAGGCGGCATGAATGGAGCTTTCAAAATGGGAAAGCAAGCCTTGTGCCATCAGGTCTCCGTTTCCAGTGAACACGCAGCCTACCTCCTTGTGATTTCTACCAAGTTACTATACACTCTAGCTACACACTGGTCCCTTCCCTGAAGAACGTGTTCTTGGCACGGAGTTCTGCATGTAGCGAACTGCCTCTCCCAAGGAATGCTCTAGGTTCGCTATAGGGGCTTAGCCTCTTCTAAATCCCTGCAGTGTAAGAGGAAGAACTGTGCTTTGGTTACAGCAGGAACGCAAGGCAACTTTCTCCTGTAAGTATGGGGTCTTAAGGTATGACTTTGTAGAAGGAATGTGAAACAGTATTGGTTTCTCAGTGCCGCTCAGCCTAGGGCATTGAGGCAGATATGCATGACATGTAGACGTGAGACAACCGATGGCCCGGAGCTGTTGGAGTGCTGAGGAAATCTAGCTCTCCCAAGGAGGCGTGCAGTGTGTTGCCCTACACTTAGCATATTGAGAGTGACTGGGAAAGGTTTCCGGGCCTGGATGTTTCTTAGCTTCCCAGTCGAGCATGCCGGTCCTCGGTGTTCTTGCAGGGAATAGGGTGCCCACGAGAGTTACTAGGTGTCTTCATAAGCGTACTAAGGTTAAAAGAAAGCCGAACTGCAACTCATGTCTCCAGGAAACTGCTCCACGCTTCGGCTTCAGCGGGGCTATTCAAGGCTTTACCTTGAGGAAACGACTCACGTCAAGTTTCCTTTGAGCTCTAGAGCGGCTCAGGTGGAGCTCCCACCCAGGCTACGAAAGCACCCTGTTGATTTAGAAAAAACTCGTTCCCTTCCCAGAGCCCTGCCTACAGTGACTAGAAACTCGTCCAAAACACTGGTATTTAGGTAGGTTCAAGGCGGCATGAATGGAGCTTTCAAAATGGGAAAGCAAGCCTTGTGCCATCAGGTCCCCGTTTCCAGTGAACACGCAGCCTACCCCCTTGTGGTTTCTACCAAGTAAATATTCCCTCAAACTACACAGTGGTCCCTTCCCTGAAGAATGTTTTCTTGGCACGGAGTTCTGCATGTAGCGAACTGCCTCTCCCAAGGAACGCTTTGGTAACGCTATCGGGGCTTAGGCTCTTCTAAAACCCTGCCGTGTAAGAGGAAGAACTGTGCTTTGGTTACAGGAGGAACGCAAGCCGAGTTTCTCCTGTAAGTGTGGGGCCTCAAGGTATGACTTTGTGGAAGGAATGCGAAGCAGTTTTGATTTCTCCGTGCCGCTCAGCCTAGGGCATTGAGGCAATTTGCATGACATGTAGGACGTGAGAGAACAGATTACATGGAGCTGTTGGAGTGCTGAGGAAATGTAGCTCTCCCAAGGAAGAGTGCAGTGTGTTGCCCTACACTTAACATACACAGAGTGACTGGGAAAGGTATCCGGGCCTGGAGGTTTCTTAGCAACCCAGTGGAGCCTGCCGGTACTCGGTGTTCTTGCACGGACTCGCGTGCCCAGCGAGATCCTAGGTGTCTTGCAAAGCGTACTAACGTTAAAAGAAAGGAGAACTGCAAGTAACGCCTCAAGGCAACTGCTCCACGTTCCGCTTCAGCAGGGATATTCAAGGCTTTACCTGGAGGAAAGGACTCACGTCAAGTTTCCTTGTAGCTCTAGAGCGTCTCAGGAGGAGCTCCCACCCAGGCTATGAAAGCACCCTGTTGATTTAGAAACAACTCGTTCCCTGCCCAGAGCCCTGCCTACAGTGACTAGAAACTTGTCCAAAACACTGGTATTTAGGTAGGTTCAAGGCGGCATGAATGGAGCTTTCAAAATGGGAAAGCAAGCCTTGTGCCATCAGGTCTCCGTTTCCAGTGAACACGCAGCCTACCTCCTTGTGATTTCTACCAAGTTACTATACACTCTAGCTACACACTGGTCCCTTCCCTGAAGAACGTGTTCTTGGCACGGAGTTCTGCATGTAGCGAACTGCCTCTCCCAAGGAATGCTCTAGGTTCGCTATAGGGGCTTAGCCTCTTCTAAATCCCTGCAGTGTAAGAGGAAGAACTGTGCTTTGGTTACAGCAGGAACGCAAGGCAACTTTCTCCTGTAAGTATGGGGTCTTAAGGTATGACTTTGTAGAAGGAATGTGAAACAGTATTGGTTTCTCAGTGCCGCTCAGCCTAGGGCATTGAGGCAGATATGCATGACATGTAGACGTGAGACAACCGATGGCCCGGAGCTGTTGGAGTGCTGAGGAAATCTAGCTCTCCCAAGGAGGCGTGCAGTGTGTTGCCCTACACTTAGCATATTGAGAGTGACTGGGAAAGGTTTCCGGGCCTGGATGTTTCTTAGCTTCCCAGTCGAGCATGCCGGTCCTCGGTGTTCTTGCAGGGAATAGGGTGCCCACGAGAGTTACTAGGTGTCTTCATAAGCGTACTAAGGTTAAAAGAAAGCCGAACTGCAACTCATGTCTCCAGGAAACTGCTCCACGCTTCGGCTTCAGCGGGGCTATTCAAGGCTTTACCTTGAGGAAACGACTCACGTCAAGTTTCCTTTGAGCTCTAGAGCGGCTCAGGTGGAGCTCCCACCCAGGCTACGAAAGCACCCTGTTGATTTAGAAAAAACTCGTTCCCTTCCCAGAGCCCTGCCTACAGTGACTAGAAACTCGTCCAAAACACTGGTATTTAGGTAGGTTCAAGGCGGCATGAATGGAGCTTTCAAAATGGGAAAGCAAGCCTTGTGCCATCAGGTCCCCGTTTCCAGTGAACACGCAGCCTACCCCCTTGTGGTTTCTACCAAGTAAATATTCTCTCAAACTACACAGTGGTCCCTTCCCTGAAGAATGTTTTCTTGGCACGGAGTTCTGCATGTAGCGAACTGCCTCTCCCAAGGAACGCTTTGGTAACGCTATCGGGGCTTAGGCTCTTCTAAAACCCTGCCGTGTAAGAGGAAGAACTGTGCTTTGGTTACAGGAGGAACGCAAGCCGAGTTTCTCCTGTAAGTGTGGGGCCTCAAGGTATGACTTTGTGGAAGGAATGCGAAGCAGTTTTGATTTCTCCGTGCCGCTCAGCCTAGGGCATTGAGGCAATTTGCATGACATGTAGGACGTGAGAGAACAGATTCCATGGAGCTGTTGGAGTGCTGAGGAAATGTAGCTCTCCCAAGGAAGAGTGCAGTGTGTTGCCCTACACTTAACATACACAGAGTGACTGGGAAAGGTATCCGGGCCTGGAGGTTTCTTAGCAACCCAGTGGAGCCTGCCGGTACTCGGTGTTCTTGCACGGAATCGGGTGCCCAGCGAGATCCTAGGTGTCTTGCAAAGCGTACTAACGTTAAAAGAAAGGAGAACTGCAAGTAATGTCTCAAGGCAACTGCTCCACGTTCCGCTTCAGCAGGGATATTCAAGGCTTTACCTGGAGGAAGGGACTCACGTCAAGTTTCCTTGTAGCTCTAGAGCGTCTCAGGAGGAGCTCCCACCCAGGCTATGAAAGCACCCTGTTGATTTAGAAACAACTCGTTCCCTGCCCAGAGCCCTGCCTACAGTGACTAGAAACTTGTCCAAAACACTGGTATTTAGGTAGGTTCAAGGCGGCATGAATGGAGCTTTCAAAATGGGAAAGCAAGCCTTGTGCCATCAGGTCTCCGTTTCCAGTGAACACGCAGCCTACCTCCTTGTGATTTCTACCAAGTTACTATACACTCTAGCTACACACTGGTCCCTTCCCTGAAGAACGTGTTCTTGGCACGGAGTTCTGCATGTAGCGAACTGCCTCTCCCAAGGAATGCTCTAGGTTCGCTATAGGGGCTTAGCCTCTTCTAAATCCCTGCAGTGTAAGAGGAAGAACTGTGCTTTGGTTACAGCAGGAACGCAAGGCAACTTTCTCCTGTAAGTATGGGGTCTTAAGGTATGACTTTGTAGAAGGAATGTGAAACAGTATTGGTTTCTCAGTGCCGCTCAGCCTAGGGCATTGAGGCAGATATGCATGACATGTAGACGTGAGACAACCGATGGCCCGGAGCTGTTGGAGTGCTGAGGAAATCTAGCTCTCCCAAGGAGGCGTGCAGTGTGTTGCCCTACACTTAGCATATTGAGAGTGACTGGGAAAGGTTTCCGGGCCTGGATGTTTCTTAGCTTCCCAGTCGAGCATGCCGGTCCTCGGTGTTCTTGCAGGGAATAGGGTGCCCACGAGAGTTACTAGGTGTCTTCATAAGCGTACTAAGGTTAAAAGAAAGCCGAACTGCAACTCATGTCTCCAGGAAACTGCTCCACGCTTCGGCTTCAGCGGGGCTATTCAAGGCTTTACCTTGAGGAAACGACTCACGTCAAGTTTCCTTTGAGCTCTAGAGCGGCTCAGGTGGAGCTCCCACCCAGGCTACGAAAGCACCCTGTTGATTTAGAAAAAACTCGTTCCCTTCCCAGAGCCCTGCCTACAGTGACTAGAAACTCGTCCAAAACACTGGTATTTAGGTAGGTTCAAGGCGGCATGAATGGAGCTTTCAAAATGGGAAAGCAAGCCTTGTGCCATCAGGTCCCCGTTTCCAGTGAACACGCAGCCTACCCCCTTGTGGTTTCTACCAAGTAAATATTCCCTCAAACTACACAGTGGTCCCTTCCCTGAAGAATGTTTTCTTGGCACGGAGTTCTGCATGTAGCGAACTGCCTCTCCCAAGGAACGCTTTGGTAACGCTATCGGGGCTTAGGCTCTTCTAAAACCCTGCCGTGTAAGAGGAAGAACTGTGCTTTGGTTACAGGAGGAACGCAAGCCGAGTTTCTCCTGTAAGTGTGGGGCCTCAAGGTATGACTTTGTGGAAGGAATGCGAAGCAGTTTTGATTTCTCCGTGCCGCTCAGCCTAGGGCATTGAGGCAATTTGCATGACATGTAGGACGTGAGAGAACAGATTACATGGAGCTGTTGGAGTGCTGAGGAAATGTAGCTCTCCCAAGGAAGAGTGCAGTGTGTTGCCCTACACTTAACATACACAGAGTGACTGGGAAAGGTATCCGGGCCTGGAGGTTTCTTAGCAACCCAGTGGAGCCTGCCGGTACTCGGTGTTCTTGCACTTACTCGCGTGCCCAGCGAGATCCTAGGTGTCTTGCAAAGCGTACTAACGTTAAAAGAAAGGAGAACTGCAAGTAACGCCTCAAGGCAACTGCTCCACGTTCCGCTTCAGCAGGGATATTCAAGGCTTTACCTGGAGGAAAGGACTCACGTCAAGTTTCCTTGTAGCTCTAGAGCGTCTCAGGAGGAGCTCCCACCCAGGCTATGAAAGCACCCTGTTGATTTAGAAACAACTCGTTCCCTGCCCAGAGCCCTGCCTACAGTGACTAGAAACTTGTCCAAAACACTGGTATTTAGGTAGGTTCAAGGCGGCATGAATGGAGCTTTCAAAATGGGAAAGCAAGCCTTGTGCCATCAGGTCTCCGTTTCCAGTGAACACGCAGCCTACCTCCTTGTGATTTCTACCAAGTTACTATACACTCTAGCTACACACTGGTCCCTTCCCTGAAGAACGTGTTCTTGGCACGGAGTTCTGCATGTAGCGAACTGCCTCTCCCAAGGAATGCTCTAGGTTCGCTATAGGGGCTTAGCCTCTTCTAAATCCCTGCAGTGTAAGAGGAAGAACTGTGCTTTGGTTACAGCAGGAACGCAAGGCAACTTTCTCCTGTAAGTATGGGGTCTTAAGGTATGACTTTGTAGAAGGAATGTGAAACAGTATTGGTTTCTCAGTGCCGCTCAGCCTAGGGCATTGAGGCAGATATGCATGACATGTAGACGTGAGACAACCGATGGCCCGGAGCTGTTGGAGTGCTGAGGAAATCTAGCTCTCCCAAGGAGGCGTGCAGTGTGTTGCCCTACACTTAGCATATTGAGAGTGACTGGGAAAGGTTTCCGGGCCTGGATGTTTCTTAGCTTCCCAGTCGAGCATGCCGGTCCTCGGTGTTCTTGCAGGGAATAGGGTGCCCACGAGAGTTACTAGGTGTCTTCATAAGCGTACTAAGGTTAAAAGAAAGCCGAACTGCAACTCATGTCTCCAGGAAACTGCTCCACGCTTCGGCTTCAGCGGGGCTATTCAAGGCTTTACCTTGAGGAAACGACTCACGTCAAGTTTCCTTTGAGCTCTAGAGCGGCTCAGGTGGAGCTCCCACCCAGGCTACGAAAGCACCCTGTTGATTTAGAAAAAACTCGTTCCCTTCCCAGAGCCCTGCCTACAGTGACTAGAAACTCGTCCAAAACACTGGTATTTAGGTAGGTTCAAGGCGGCATGAATGGAGCTTTCAAAATGGGAAAGCAAGCCTTGTGCCATCAGGTCCCCGTTTCCAGTGAACACGCAGCCTACCCCCTTGTGGTTTCTACCAAGTAAATATTCTCTCAAACTACACAGTGGTCCCTTCCCTGAAGAATGTTTTCTTGGCACGGAGTTCTGCATGTAGCGAACTGCCTCTCCCAAGGAACGCTTTGGTAACGCTATCGGGGCTTAGGCTCTTCTAAAACCCTGCCGTGTAAGAGGAAGAACTGTGCTTTGGTTACAGGAGGAACGCAAGCCGAGTTTCTCCTGTAAGTGTGGGGCCTCAAGGTATGACTTTGTGGAAGGAATGCGAAGCAGTTTTGATTTCTCCGTGCCGCTCAGCCTAGGGCATTGAGGCAATTTGCATGACATGTAGGACGTGAGAGAACAGATTACATGGAGCTGTTGGAGTGCTGAGGAAATGTAGCTCTCCCAAGGAAGAGTGCAGTGTGTTGCCCTACACTTAACATACACAGAGTGACTGGGAAAGGTATCCGGGCCTGGAGGTTTCTTAGCAACCCAGTGGAGCCTGCCGGTACTCGGTGTTCTTGCACGGATTAGGGTGCCCAGCGAGATCCTAGGTGTCTTGCAAAGCGTACTAACGTTAAAAGAAAGGAGAACTGCAAGTAATGTCTCAAGGCAACTGCTCCACGTTCCGCTTCAGCAGGGATATTCAAGGCTTTACCTGGAGGAAAGGACTCACGTCAAGTTTCCTTGTAGCTCTAGAGCGTCTCAGGAGGAGCTCCCACCCAGGCTATGAAAGCACCCTGTTGATTTAGAAACAACTCGTTCCCTGCCCAGAGCCCTGCCTACAGTGACTAGAAACTTGTCCAAAACACTGGTATTTAGGTAGGTTCAAGGCGGCATGAATGGAGCTTTCAAAATGGGAAAGCAAGCCTTGTGCCATCAGGTCTCCGTTTCCAGTGAACACGCAGCCTACCTCCTTGTGATTTCTACCAAGTTACTATACACTCTAGCTACACACTGGTCCCTTCCCTGAAGAACGTGTTCTTGGCACGGAGTTCTGCATGTAGCGAACTGCCTCTCCCAAGGAATGCTCTAGGTTCGCTATAGGGGCTTAGCCTCTTCTAAATCCCTGCAGTGTAAGAGGAAGAACTGTGCTTTGGTTACAGCAGGAACGCAAGGCAACTTTCTCCTGTAAGTATGGGGTCTTAAGGTATGACTTTGTAGAAGGAATGTGAAACAGTATTGGTTTCTCAGTGCCGCTCAGCCTAGGGCATTGAGGCAGATATGCATGACATGTAGACGTGAGACAACCGATGGCCCGGAGCTGTTGGAGTGCTGAGGAAATCTAGCTCTCCCAAGGAGGCGTGCAGTGTGTTGCCCTACACTTAGCATATTGAGAGTGACTGGGAAAGGTTTCCGGGCCTGGATGTTTCTTAGCTTCCCAGTCGAGCATGCCGGTCCTCGGTGTTCTTGCAGGGAATAGGGTGCCCACGAGAGTTACTAGGTGTCTTCATAAGCGTACTAAGGTTAAAAGAAAGCCGAACTGCAACTCATGTCTCCAGGAAACTGCTCCACGCTTCGGCTTCAGCGGGGCTATTCAAGGCTTTACCTTGAGGAAACGACTCACGTCAAGTTTCCTTTGAGCTCTAGAGCGGCTCAGGTGGAGCTCCCACCCAGGCTACGAAAGCACCCTGTTGATTTAGAAAAAACTCGTTCCCTTCCCAGAGCCCTGCCTACAGTGACTAGAAACTCGTCCAAAACACTGGTATTTAGGTAGGTTCAAGGCGGCATGAATGGAGCTTTCAAAATGGGAAAGCAAGCCTTGTGCCATCAGGTCCCCGTTTCCAGTGAACACGCAGCCTACCCCCTTGTGGTTTCTACCAAGTAAATATTCTCTCAAACTACACAGTGGTCCCTTCCCTGAAGAATGTTTTCTTGGCACGGAGTTCTGCATGTAGCGAACTGCCTCTCCCAAGGAACGCTTTGGTAACGCTATCGGGGCTTAGGCTCTTCTAAAACCCTGCCGTGTAAGAGGAAGAACTGTGCTTTGGTTACAGGAGGAACGCAAGCCGAGTTTCTCCTGTAAGTGTGGGGCCTCAAGGTATGACTTTGTGGAAGGAATGCGAAGCAGTTTTGATTTCTCCGTGCCGCTCAGCCTAGGGCATTGAGGCAATTTGCATGACATGTAGGACGTGAGAGAACAGATTACATGGAGCTGTTGGAGTGCTGAGGAAATGTAGCTCTCCCAAGGAAGAGTGCAGTGTGTTGCCCTACACTTAACATACACAGAGTGACTGGGAAAGGTATCCGGGCCTGGAGGTTTCTTAGCAACCCAGTGGAGCCTGCCGGTACTCGGTGTTCTTGCACGGATTAGGGTGCCCAGCGAGATCCTAGGTGTCTTGCAAAGCGTACTAACGTTAAAAGAAAGGAGAACTGCAAGTAATGTCTCAAGGCAACTGCTCCACGTTCCGCTTCAGCAGGGATATTCAAGGCTTTACCTGGAGGAAAGGACTCACGTCAAGTTTCCTTGTAGCTCTAGAGCGTCTCAGGAGGAGCTCCCACCCAGGCTATGAAAGCACCCTGTTGATTTAGAAACAACTCGTTCCCTGCCCAGAGCCCTGCCTACAGTGACTAGAAACTTGTCCAAAACACTGGTATTTAGGTAGGTTCAAGGCGGCATGAATGGAGCTTTCAAAATGGGAAAGCAAGCCTTGTGCCATCAGGTCTCCGTTTCCAGTGAACACGCAGCCTACCTCCTTGTGATTTCTACCAAGTTACTATACACTCTAGCTACACACTGGTCCCTTCCCTGAAGAACGTGTTCTTGGCACGGAGTTCTGCATGTAGCGAACTGCCTCTCCCAAGGAATGCTCTAGGTTCGCTATAGGGGCTTAGCCTCTTCTAAATCCCTGCAGTGTAAGAGGAAGAACTGTGCTTTGGTTACAGCAGGAACGCAAGGCAACTTTCTCCTGTAAGTATGGGGTCTTAAGGTATGACTTTGTAGAAGGAATGTGAAACAGTATTGGTTTCTCAGTGCCGCTCAGCCTAGGGCATTGAGGCAGATATGCATGACATGTAGACGTGAGACAACCGATGGCCCGGAGCTGTTGGAGTGCTGAGGAAATCTAGCTCTCCCAAGGAGGCGTGCAGTGTGTTGCCCTACACTTAGCATATTGAGAGTGACTGGGAAAGGTTTCCGGGCCTGGATGTTTCTTAGCTTCCCAGTCGAGCATGCCGGTCCTCGGTGTTCTTGCAGGGAATAGGGTGCCCACGAGAGTTACTAGGTGTCTTCATAAGCGTACTAAGGTTAAAAGAAAGCCGAACTGCAACTCATGTCTCCAGGAAACTGCTCCACGCTTCGGCTTCAGCGGGGCTATTCAAGGCTTTACCTTGAGGAAACGACTCACGTCAAGTTTCCTTTGAGCTCTAGAGCGGCTCAGGTGGAGCTCCCACCCAGGCTACGAAAGCACCCTGTTGATTTAGAAAAAACTCGTTCCCTTCCCAGAGCCCTGCCTACAGTGACTAGAAACTCGTCCAAAACACTGGTATTTAGGTAGGTTCAAGGCGGCATGAATGGAGCTTTCAAAATGGGAAAGCAAGCCTTGTGCCATCAGGTCCCCGTTTCCAGTGAACACGCAGCCTACCCCCTTGTGGTTTCTACCAAGTAAATATTCTCTCAAACTACACAGTGGTCCCTTCCCTGAAGAATGTTTTCTTGGCACGGAGTTCTGCATGTAGCGAACTGCCTCTCCCAAGGAACGCTTTGGTAACGCTATCGGGGCTTAGGCTCTTCTAAAACCCTGCCGTGTAAGAGGAAGAACTGTGCTTTGGTTACAGGAGGAACGCAAGCCGAGTTTCTCCTGTAAGTGTGGGGCCTCAAGGTATGACTTTGTGGAAGGAATGCGAAGCAGTTTTGATTTCTCCGTGCCGCTCAGCCTAGGGCATTGAGGCAATTTGCATGACATGTAGGACGTGAGAGAACAGATTACATGGAGCTGTTGGAGTGCTGAGGAAATGTAGCTCTCCCAAGGAAGAGTGCAGTGTGTTGCCCTACACTTAACATACACAGAGTGACTGGGAAAGGTATCCGGGCCTGGAGGTTTCTTAGCAACCCAGTGGAGCCTGCCGGTACTCGGTGTTCTTGCACGGATTAGGGTGCCCAGCGAGATCCTAGGTGTCTTGCAAAGCGTACTAACGTTAAAAGAAAGGAGAACTGCAAGTAATGTCTCAAGGCAACTGCTCCACGTTCCGCTTCAGCAGGGATATTCAAGGCTTTACCTGGAGGAAAGGACTCACGTCAAGTTTCCTTGTAGCTCTAGAGCGTCTCAGGAGGAGCTCCCACCCAGGCTATGAAAGCACCCTGTTGATTTAGAAACAACTCGTTCCCTGCCCAGAGCCCTGCCTACAGTGACTAGAAACTTGTCCAAAACACTGGTATTTAGGTAGGTTCAAGGCGGCATGAATGGAGCTTTCAAAATGGGAAAGCAAGCCTTGTGCCATCAGGTCTCCGTTTCCAGTGAACACGCAGCCTACCTCCTTGTGATTTCTACCAAGTTACTATACACTCTAGCTACACACTGGTCCCTTCCCTGAAGAACGTGTTCTTGGCACGGAGTTCTGCATGTAGCGAACTGCCTCTCCCAAGGAATGCTCTAGGTTCGCTATAGGGGCTTAGCCTCTTCTAAATCCCTGCAGTGTAAGAGGAAGAACTGTGCTTTGGTTACAGCAGGAACGCAAGGCAACTTTCTCCTGTAAGTATGGGGTCTTAAGGTATGACTTTGTAGAAGGAATGTGAAACAGTATTGGTTTCTCAGTGCCGCTCAGCCTAGGGCATTGAGGCAGATATGCATGACATGTAGACGTGAGACAACCGATGGCCCGGAGCTGTTGGAGTGCTGAGGAAATCTAGCTCTCCCAAGGAGGCGTGCAGTGTGTTGCCCTACACTTAGCATATTGAGAGTGACTGGGAAAGGTTTCCGGGCCTGGATGTTTCTTAGCTTCCCAGTCGAGCATGCCGGTCCTCGGTGTTCTTGCAGGGAATAGGGTGCCCACGAGAGTTACTAGGTGTCTTCATAAGCGTACTAAGGTTAAAAGAAAGCCGAACTGCAACTCATGTCTCCAGGAAACTGCTCCACGCTTCGGCTTCAGCGGGGCTATTCAAGGCTTTACCTTGAGGAAACGACTCACGTCAAGTTTCCTTTGAGCTCTAGAGCGGCTCAGGTGGAGCTCCCACCCAGGCTACGAAAGCACCCTGTTGATTTAGAAAAAACTCGTTCCCTTCCCAGAGCCCTGCCTACAGTGACTAGAAACTCATCCAAAACACTGGTATTTAGGTAGGTTCAAGGCGGCATGAATGGAGCTTTCAAAATGGGAAAGCAAGCCTTGTGCCATCAGGTCCCCGTTTCCAGTGAACACGCAGCCTACCCCCTTGTGGTTTCTACCAAGTAAATATTCCCTCAAACTACACAGTGGTCCCTTCCCTGAAGAATGTTTTCTTGGCACGGAGTTCTGCATGTAGCGAACTGCCTCTCCCAAGGAACGCTTTGGTAACGCTATCGGGGCTTAGGCTCTTCTAAAACCCTGCCGTGTAAGAGGAAGAACTGTGCTTTGGTTACAGGAGGAACGCAAGCCGAGTTTCTCCTGTAAGTGTGGGGCCTCAAGGTATGACTTTGTGGAAGGAATGCGAAACAGTTTTGATTTCTCCGTGCCGCTCAGCCTAGGGCATTGAGGCAATTTGCATGACATGTAGGACGTGAGAGAACAGATTACATGGAGCTGTTGGATTGCTGAGGAAATGTAGCTCTCCCAAGGAAGAGTGCAGTGTGTTGCCCTACACTTAACATACACAGAGTGACTGGGAAAGGTATCCGGGCCTGGAGGTTTCTTAGCAAGCCAGTGGAGCCTGCCGGTACTCGGTGTTCTTGCACGGATTAGGGTGCCCAGCGAGATCCTAGGTGTCTTGCAAAGCGTACTAACGTTAAAAGAAAGGAGAACTGCAAGTAACGCCTCAAGGCAACTGCTCCACGTTCCGCTTCAGCAGGGATATTCAAGGCTTTACCTGGAGGAAAGGACTCACGTCAAGTTTCCTTGTAGCTCTAGAGCGTCTCAGGAGGAGCTCCCACCCAGGCTATGAAAGCACCCTGTTGATTTAGAAACAACTCGTTCCCTGCCCAGAGCCCTGCCTACAGTGACTAGAAACTTGTCCAAAACACTGGTATTTAGGTAGGTTCAAGGCGGCATGAATGGAGCTTTCAAAATGGGAAAGCAAGCCTTGTGCCATCAGGTCTCCGTTTCCAGTGAACACGCAGCCTACCTCCTTGTGATTTCTACCAAGTTACTATACACTCTAGCTACACACTGGTCCCTTCCCTGAAGAACGTGTTCTTGGCACGGAGTTCTGCATGTAGCGAACTGCCTCTCCCAAGGAATGCTCTAGGTTCGCTATAGGGGCTTAGCCTCTTCTAAATCCCTGCAGTGTAAGAGGAAGAACTGTGCTTTGGTTACAGCAGGAACGCAAGGCAACTTTCTCCTGTAAGTATGGGGTCTTAAGGTATGACTTTGTAGAAGGAATGTGAAACAGTATTGGTTTCTCAGTGCCGCTCAGCCTAGGGCATTGAGGCAGATATGCATGACATGTAGACGTGAGACAACCGATGGCCCGGAGCTGTTGGAGTGCTGAGGAAATGTAGCTCTCCCAAGGAGGCGTGCAGTGTGTTGCCCTACACTTAGCATATTGAGAGTGACTGGGAAAGGTTTCCGGGCCTGGATGTTTCTTAGCTTCCCAGTCGAGCATGCCGGTCCTCGGTGTTCTTGCAGGGAATAGGGTGCCCACGAGAGTTACTAGGTGTCTTCATAAGCGTACTAAGGTTAAAAGAAAGCCGAACTGCAACTCATGTCTCCAGGAAACTGCTCCACGCTTCGGCTTCAGCGGGGCTATTCAAGGCTTTACCTTGAGGAAACGACTCACGTCAAGTTTCCTTTGAGCTCTAGAGCGGCTCAGGTGGAGCTCCCACCCAGGCTACGAAAGCACCCTGTTGATTTAGAAAAAACTCGTTCCCTTCCCAGAGCCCTGCCTACAGTGACTAGAAACTCGTCCAAAACACTGGTATTTAGGTAGGTTCAAGGCGGCATGAATGGAGCTTTCAAAATGGGAAAGCAAGCCTTGTGCCATCAGGTCCCCGTTTCCAGTGAACACGCAGCCTACCCCCTTGTGGTTTCTACCAAGTAAATATTCCCTCAAACTACACAGTGGTCCCTTCCCTGAAGAATGTTTTCTTGGCACGGAGTTCTGCATGTAGCGAACTGCCTCTCCCAAGGAACGCTTTGGTAACGCTATCGGGGCTTAGGCTCTTCTAAAACCCTGCCGTGTAAGAGGAAGAACTGTGCTTTGGTTACAGGAGGAACGCAAGCCGAGTTTCTCCTGTAAGTGTGGGGCCTCAAGGTATGACTTTGTGGAAGGAATGCGAAGCAGTTTTGATTTCTCCGTGCCGCTCAGCCTAGGGCATTGAGGCAATTTGCATGACATGTAGGACGTGAGAGAACAGATTACATGGAGCTGTTGGAGTGCTGAGGAAATGTAGCTCTCCCAAGGAAGAGTGCAGTGTGTTGCCCTACACTTAACATACACAGAGTGACTGGGAAAGGTATCCGGGCCTGGAGGTTTCTTAGCAACCCAGTGGAGCCTGCCGGTACTCGGTGTTCTTGCACGGAATCGGGTGCCCAGCGAGATCCTAGGTGTCTTGCAAAGCGTACTAACGTTAAAAGAAAGGAGAACTGCAAGTAATGCCTCAAGGCAACTGCTCCACGTTCCGCTTCAGCAGGGATATTCAAGGCTTTACCTGGAGGAAAGGACTCACGTCAAGTTTCCTTGTAGCTCTAGAGCGTCTCAGGAGGAGCTCCCACCCAGGCTATGAAAGCACCCTGTTGATTTAGAAACAACTCGTTCCCTGCCCAGAGCCCTGCCTACAGTGACTAGAAACTTGTCCAAAACACTGGTATTTAGGTAGGTTCAAGGCGGCATGAATGGAGCTTTCAAAATGGGAAAGCAAGCCTTGTGCCATCAGGTCTCCGTTTCCAGTGAACACGCAGCCTACCTCCTTGTGATTTCTACCAAGTTACTATACACTCTAGCTACACACTGGTCCCTTCCCTGAAGAACGTGTTCTTGGCACGGAGTTCTGCATGTAGCGAACTGCCTCTCCCAAGGAATGCTCTAGGTTCGCTATAGGGGCTTAGCCTCTTCTAAATCCCTGCAGTGTAAGAGGAAGAACTGTGCTTTGGTTACAGCAGGAACGCAAGGCAACTTTCTCCTGTAAGTATGGGGTCTTAAGGTATGACTTTGTAGAAGGAATGTGAAACAGTATTGGTTTCTCAGTGCCGCTCAGCCTAGGGCATTGAGGCAGATATGCATGACATGTAGACGTGAGACAACCGATGGCCCGGAGCTGTTGGAGTGCTGAGGAAATCTAGCTCTCCCAAGGAGGCGTGCAGTGTGTTGCCCTACACTTAGCATATTGAGAGTGACTGGGAAAGGTTTCCGGGCCTGGATGTTTCTTAGCTTCCCAGTCGAGCATGCCGGTCCTCGGTGTTCTTGCAGGGAATAGGGTGCCCACGAGAGTTACTAGGTGTCTTCATAAGCGTACTAAGGTTAAAAGAAAGCCGAACTGCAACTCATGTCTCCAGGAAACTGCTCCACGCTTCGGCTTCAGCGGGGCTATTCAAGGCTTTACCTTGAGGAAACGACTCACGTCAAGTTTCCTTTGAGCTCTAGAGCGGCTCAGGTGGAGCTCCCACCCAGGCTACGAAAGCACCCTGTTGATTTAGAAAAAACTCGTTCCCTTCCCAGAGCCCTGCCTACAGTGACTAGAAACTCGTCCAAAACACTGGTATTTAGGTAGGTTCAAGGCGGCATGAATGGAGCTTTCAAAATGGGAAAGCAAGCCTTGTGCCATCAGGTCCCCGTTTCCAGTGAACA
Source organism: Eubalaena glacialis (assembly GCF_028564815.1). NCBI lineage: Eukaryota > Metazoa > Chordata > Mammalia > Artiodactyla > Balaenidae > Eubalaena > Eubalaena glacialis. The sequence goes on along the minus strand of NC_083732.1, from coordinate 39,338,980 downwards.
CGCAGCCTACCCCCTTGTGGTTTCTACCAAGTAAATATTCCCTCAAACTACACAGTGGTCCCTTCCCTGAAGAATGTTTTCTTGGCACGGAGTTCTGCATGTAGCGAACTGCCTCTCCCAAGGAACGCTTTGGTAACGCTATCGGGGCTTAGGCTCTTCTAAAACCCTGCCGTGTAAGAGGAAGAACTGTGCTTTGGTTACAGCAGGAACGCAAGCCGAGTTTCTCCTGTAAGTGTGGGGCCTCAAGGTATGACTTTGTGGAAGGAATGCGAAGCAGTTTTGATTTCTCCGTGCCGCTCAGCCTAGGGCATTGAGGCAATTTGCATGACATGTAGGACGTGAGAGAACAGATTCCATGGAGCTGTTGGAGTGCTGAGGAAATGTAGCTCTCCCAAGGAAGAGTGCAGTGTGTTGCCCTACACTTAACATACACAGAGTGACTGGGAAAGGTATCCGGGCCTGGAGGTTTCTTAGCAACCCAGTGGAGCCTGCCGGTACTCGGTGTTCTTGCACGGAATAGGGTGCCCAGCGAGATCCTAGGTGTCTTGCAAAGCGTACTAACGTTAAAAGAAAGGAGAACTGCAAGTAATGTCTCAAGGCAACTGCTCCACGTTCCGCTTCAGCAGGGATATTCAAGGCTTTACCTGGAGGAAAGGACTCACGTCAAGTTTCCTTGTAGCTCTAGAGCGTCTCAGGAGGAGCTCCCACCCAGGCTATGAAAGCACCCTGTTGATTTAGAAACAACTCGTTCCCTGCCCAGAGCCCTGCCTACAGTGACTAGAAACTTGTCCAAAACACTGGTATTTAGGTAGGTTCAAGGCGGCATGAATGGAGCTTTCAAAATGGGAAAGCAAGCCTTGTGCCATCAGGTCTCCGTTTCCAGTGAACACGCAGCCTACCTCCTTGTGATTTCTACCAAGTTACTATACACTCTAGCTACACACTGGTCCCTTCCCTGAAGAACGTGTTCTTGGCACGGAGTTCTGCATGTAGCGAACTGCCTCTCCCAAGGAATGCTCTAGGTTCGCTATAGGGGCTTAGCCTCTTCTAAATCCCTGCAGTGTAAGAGGAAGAACTGTGCTTTGGTTACAGCAGGAACGCAAGGCAACTTTCTCCTGTAAGTATGGGGTCTTAAGGTATGACTTTGTAGAAGGAATGTGAAACAGTATTGGTTTCTCAGTGCCGCTCAGCCTAGGGCATTGAGGCAGATATGCATGACATGTAGACGTGAGACAACCGATGGCCCGGAGCTGTTGGAGTGCTGAGGAAATGTAGCTCTCCCAAGGAGGCGTGCAGTGTGTTGCCCTACACTTAGCATATTGAGAGTGACTGGGAAAGGTTTCCGGGCCTGGATGTTTCTTAGCTTCCCAGTCGAGCATGCCGGTCCTCGGTGTTCTTGCAGGGAATAGGGTGCCCACGAGAGTTACTAGGTGTCTTCATAAGCGTACTAAGGTTAAAAGAAAGCCGAACTGCAACTCATGTCTCCAGGAAACTGCTCCACGCTTCGGCTTCAGCGGGGCTATTCAAGGCTTTACCTTGAGGAAACGACTCACGTCAAGTTTCCTTTGAGCTCTAGAGCGGCTCAGGTGGAGCTCCCACCCAGGCTACGAAAGCACCCTGTTGATTTAGAAAAAACTCGTTCCCTTCCCAGAGCCCTGCCTACAGTGACTAGAAACTCGTCCAAAACACTGGTATTTAGGTAGGTTCAAGGCGGCATGAATGGAGCTTTCAAAATGGGAAAGCAAGCCTTGTGCCATCAGGTCCCCGTTTCCAGTGAACACGCAGCCTACCCCCTTGTGGTTTCTACCAAGTAAATATTCCCTCAAACTACACAGTGGTCCCTTCCCTGAAGAATGTTTTCTTGGCACGGAGTTCTGCATGTAGCGAACTGCCTCTCCCAAGGAACGCTTTGGTAACGCTATCGGGGCTTAGGCTCTTCTAAAACCCTGCCGTGTAAGAGGAAGAACTGTGCTTTGGTTACAGGAGGAACGCAAGCCGAGTTTCTCCTGTAAGTGTGGGGCCTCAAGGTATGACTTTGTGGAAGGAATGCGAAGCAGTTTTGATTTCTCCGTGCCGCTCAGCCTAGGGCATTGAGGCAATTTGCATGACATGTAGGACGTGAGAGAACAGATTACATGGAGCTGTTGGAGTGCTGAGGAAATGTAGCTCTCCCAAGGAAGAGTGCAGTGTGTTGCCCTACACTTAACATACACAGAGTGACTGGGAAAGGTATCCGGGCCTGGAGGTTTCTTAGCAACCCAGTGGAGCCTGCCGGTACTCGGTGTTCTTGCACGGAATAGGGTGCCCAGCGAGATCCTAGGTGTCTTGCAAAGCGTACTAACGTTAAAAGAAAGGAGAACTGCAAGTAATGTCTCAAGGCAACTGCTCCACGTTCCGCTTCAGCAGGGATATTCAAGGCTTTACCTGGAGGAAAGGACTCACGTCAAGTTTCCTTGTAGCTCTAGAGCGTCTCAGGAGGAGCTCCCACCCAGGCTATGAAAGCACCCTGTTGATTTAGAAACAACTCGTTCCCTGCCCAGAGCCCTGCCTACAGTGACTAGAAACTTGTCCAAAACACTGGTATTTAGGTAGGTTCAAGGCGGCATGAATGGAGCTTTCAAAATGGGAAAGCAAGCCTTGTGCCATCAGGTCTCCGTTTCCAGTGAACACGCAGCCTACCTCCTTGTGATTTCTACCAAGTTACTATACACTCTAGCTACACACTGGTCCCTTCCCTGAAGAACGTGTTCTTGGCACGGAGTTCTGCATGTAGCGAACTGCCTCTCCCAAGGAATGCTCTAGGTTCGCTATAGGGGCTTAGCCTCTTCTAAATCCCTGCAGTGTAAGAGGAAGAACTGTGCTTTGGTTACAGCAGGAACGCAAGGCAACTTTCTCCTGTAAGTATGGGGTCTTAAGGTATGACTTTGTAGAAGGAATGTGAAACAGTATTGGTTTCTCAGTGCCGCTCAGCCTAGGGCATTGAGGCAGATATGCATGACATGTAGACGTGAGACAACCGATGGCCCGGAGCTGTTGGAGTGCTGAGGAAATCTAGCTCTCCCAAGGAGGCGTGCAGTGTGTTGCCCTACACTTAGCATATTGAGAGTGACTGGGAAAGGTTTCCGGGCCTGGATGTTTCTTAGCTTCCCAGTCGAGCATGCCGGTCCTCGGTGTTCTTGCAGGGAATAGGGTGCCCACGAGAGTTACTAGGTGTCTTCATAAGCGTACTAAGGTTAAAAGAAAGCCGAACTGCAACTCATGTCTCCAGGAAACTGCTCCACGCTTCGGCTTCAGCGGGGCTATTCAAGGCTTTACCTTGAGGAAACGACTCACGTCAAGTTTCCTTTGAGCTCTAGAGCGGCTCAGGTGGAGCTCCCACCCAGGCTACGAAAGCACCCTGTTGATTTAGAAAAAACTCGTTCCCTTCCCAGAGCCCTGCCTACAGTGACTAGAAACTCGTCCAAAACACTGGTATTTAGGTAGGTTCAAGGCGGCATGAATGGAGCTTTCAAAATGGGAAAGCAAGCCTTGTGCCATCAGGTCCCCGTTTCCAGTGAACACGCAGCCTACCCCCTTGTGGTTTCTACCAAGTAAATATTCCCTCAAACTACACAGTGGTCCCTTCCCTGAAGAATGTTTTCTTGGCACGGAGTTCTGCATGTAGCGAACTGCCTCTCCCAAGGAACGCTTTGGTAACGCTATCGGGGCTTAGGCTCTTCTAAAACCCTGCCGTGTAAGAGGAAGAACTGTGCTTTGGTTACAGCAGGAACGCAAGCCGAGTTTCTCCTGTAAGTGTGGGGCCTCAAGGTATGACTTTGTGGAAGGAATGCGAAGCAGTTTTGATTTCTCCGTGCCGCTCAGCCTAGGGCATTGAGGCAATTTGCATGACATGTAGGACGTGAGAGAACAGATTCCATGGAGCTGTTGGAGTGCTGAGGAAATGTAGCTCTCCCAAGGAAGAGTGCAGTGTGTTGCCCTACACTTAACATACACAGAGTGACTGGGAAAGGTATCCGGGCCTGGAGGTTTCTTAGCAACCCAGTGGAGCCTGCCGGTACTCGGTGTTCTTGCACGGAATAGGGTGCCCAGCGAGATCCTAGGTGTCTTGCAAAGCGTACTAACGTTAAAAGAAAGGAGAACTGCAAGTAATGTCTCAAGGCAACTGCTCCACGTTCCGCTTCAGCAGGGATATTCAAGGCTTTACCTGGAGGAAAGGACTCACGTCAAGTTTCCTTGTAGCTCTAGAGCGTCTCAGGAGGAGCTCCCACCCAGGCTATGAAAGCACCCTGTTGATTTAGAAACAACTCGTTCCCTGCCCAGAGCCCTGCCTACAGTGACTAGAAACTTGTCCAAAACACTGGTATTTAGGTAGGTTCAAGGCGGCATGAATGGAGCTTTCAAAATGGGAAAGCAAGCCTTGTGCCATCAGGTCTCCGTTTCCAGTGAACACGCAGCCTACCTCCTTGTGATTTCTACCAAGTTACTATACACTCTAGCTACACACTGGTCCCTTCCCTGAAGAACGTGTTCTTGGCACGGAGTTCTGCATGTAGCGAACTGCCTCTCCCAAGGAATGCTCTAGGTTCGCTATAGGGGCTTAGCCTCTTCTAAATCCCTGCAGTGTAAGAGGAAGAACTGTGCTTTGGTTACAGCAGGAACGCAAGGCAACTTTCTCCTGTAAGTATGGGGTCTTAAGGTATGACTTTGTAGAAGGAATGTGAAACAGTATTGGTTTCTCAGTGCCGCTCAGCCTAGGGCATTGAGGCAGATATGCATGACATGTAGACGTGAGACAACCGATGGCCCGGAGCTGTTGGAGTGCTGAGGAAATCTAGCTCTCCCAAGGAGGCGTGCAGTGTGTTGCCCTACACTTAGCATATTGAGAGTGACTGGGAAAGGTTTCCGGGCCTGGATGTTTCTTAGCTTCCCAGTCGAGCATGCCGGTCCTCGGTGTTCTTGCAGGGAATAGGGTGCCCACGAGAGTTACTAGGTGTCTTCATAAGCGTACTAAGGTTAAAAGAAAGCCGAACTGCAACTCATGTCTCCAGGAAACTGCTCCACGCTTCGGCTTCAGCGGGGCTATTCAAGGCTTTACCTTGAGGAAACGACTCACGTCAAGTTTCCTTTGAGCTCTAGAGCGGCTCAGGTGGAGCTCCCACCCAGGCTACGAAAGCACCCTGTTGATTTAGAAAAAACTCGTTCCCTTCCCAGAGCCCTGCCTACAGTGACTAGAAACTCGTCCAAAACACTGGTATTTAGGTAGGTTCAAGGCGGCATGAATGGAGCTTTCAAAATGGGAAAGCAAGCCTTGTGCCATCAGGTCCCCGTTTCCAGTGAACACGCAGCCTACCCCCTTGTGGTTTCTACCAAGTAAATATTCCCTCAAACTACACAGTGGTCCCTTCCCTGAAGAATGTTTTCTTGGCACGGAGTTCTGCATGTAGCGAACTGCCTCTCCCAAGGAACGCTTTGGTAACGCTATCGGGGCTTAGGCTCTTCTAAAACCCTGCCGTGTAAGAGGAAGAACTGTGCTTTGGTTACAGCAGGAACGCAAGCCGAGTTTCTCCTGTAAGTGTGGGGCCTCAAGGTATGACTTTGTGGAAGGAATGCGAAGCAGTTTTGATTTCTCCGTGCCGCTCAGCCTAGGGCATTGAGGCAATTTGCATGACATGTAGGACGTGAGAGAACAGATTCCATGGAGCTGTTGGAGTGCTGAGGAAATGTAGCTCTCCCAAGGAAGAGTGCAGTGTGTTGCCCTACACTTAACATACACAGAGTGACTGGGAAAGGTATCCGGGCCTGGAGGTTTCTTAGCAACCCAGTGGAGCCTGCCGGTACTCGGTGTTCTTGCACGGAATAGGGTGCCCAGCGAGATCCTAGGTGTCTTGCAAAGCGTACTAACGTTAAAAGAAAGGAGAACTGCAAGTAATGTCTCAAGGCAACTGCTCCACGTTCCGCTTCAGCAGGGATATTCAAGGCTTTACCTGGAGGAAAGGACTCACGTCAAGTTTCCTTGTAGCTCTAGAGCGTCTCAGGAGGAGCTCCCACCCAGGCTATGAAAGCACCCTGTTGATTTAGAAACAACTCGTTCCCTGCCCAGAGCCCTGCCTACAGTGACTAGAAACTTGTCCAAAACACTGGTATTTAGGTAGGTTCAAGGCGGCATGAATGGAGCTTTCAAAATGGGAAAGCAAGCCTTGTGCCATCAGGTCTCCGTTTCCAGTGAACACGCAGCCTACCTCCTTGTGATTTCTACCAAGTTACTATACACTCTAGCTACACACTGGTCCCTTCCCTGAAGAACGTGTTCTTGGCACGGAGTTCTGCATGTAGCGAACTGCCTCTCCCAAGGAATGCTCTAGGTTCGCTATAGGGGCTTAGCCTCTTCTAAATCCCTGCAGTGTAAGAGGAAGAACTGTGCTTTGGTTACAGCAGGAACGCAAGGCAACTTTCTCCTGTAAGTATGGGGTCTTAAGGTATGACTTTGTAGAAGGAATGTGAAACAGTATTGGTTTCTCAGTGCCGCTCAGCCTAGGGCATTGAGGCAGATATGCATGACATGTAGACGTGAGACAACCGATGGCCCGGAGCTGTTGGAGTGCTGAGGAAATCTAGCTCTCCCAAGGAGGCGTGCAGTGTGTTGCCCTACACTTAGCATATTGAGAGTGACTGGGAAAGGTTTCCGGGCCTGGATGTTTCTTAGCTTCCCAGTCGAGCATGCCGGTCCTCGGTGTTCTTGCAGGGAATAGGGTGCCCATGAGAGTTACTAGGTGTCTTCATAAGCGTACTAAGTTTAAAAGAAAGCCGAACTGCAACTCATGTCTCCAGGAAACTGCTCCACGCTTCGGCTTCAGCGGGGCTATTCAAGGCTTTACCTTGAGGAAACGACTCACGTCAAGTTTCCTTTGAGCTCTAGAGCGGCTCAGGTGGAGCTCCCACCCAGGCTACGAAAGCACCCTGTTGATTTAGAAAAAACTCGTTCCCTTCCCAGAGCCCTGCCTACAGTGACTAGAAACTCGTCCAAAACACTGGTATTTAGGTAGGTTCAAGGCGGCATGAATGGAGCTTTGAAAATGGGAAAGCAAGCCTTGTGCCATCAGGTCCCCGTTTCCAGTGAACACGCAGCCTACCCCCTTGTGGTTTCTACCAAGTAAATATTCCCTCAAACTACACAGTGGTCCCTTCCCTGAAGAATGTTTTCTTGGCACGGAGTTCTGCATGTAGCGAACTGCCTCTCCCAAGGAACGCTTTGGTAACGCTATCGGGGCTTAGGCTCTTCTAAAACCCTGCCGTGTAAGAGGAAGAACTGTGCTTTGGTTACAGGAGGAACGCAAGCCGAGTTTCTCCTGTAAGTGTGGGGCCTCAAGGTATGACTTTGTGGAAGGAATGCGAAGCAGTTTTGATTTCTCCGTGCCGCTCAGCCTAGGGCATTGAGGCAATTTGCATGACATGTAGGACGTGAGAGAACAGATTACATGGAGCTGTTGGAGTGCTGAGGAAATGTAGCTCTCCCAAGGAAGAGTGCAGTGTGTTGCCCTACACTTAACATACACAGAGTGACTGGGAAAGGTATCCGGGCCTGGAGGTTTCTTAGCAACCCAGTGGAGCCAGCCGGTACTCGGTGTTCTTGCACGGACTCGCGTGCCCAGCGAGATCCTAGGTGTCTTGAAAAGCGTACTAACGTTAAAAGAAAGGAGAACTGCAAGTAACGCCTCAAGGCAACTGCTCCACGTTCCGCTTCAGCAGGGATATTCAAGGCTTTACCTGGAGGAAAGGACTCACGTCAAGTTTCCTTGTAGCTCTAGAGCGTCTCAGGAGGAGCTCCCACCCAGGCTATGAAAGCACCCTGTTGATTTAGAAAAAACTCGTTCCCTGCCCAGAGCCCTGCCTACAGTGACTAGAAACTTGTCCAAAACACTGGTATTTAGGTAGGTTCAAGGCGGCATGAATGGAGCTTTCAAAATGGGAAAGCAAGCCTTGTGCCATCAGGTCTCCGTTTCCAGTGAACACGCAGCCTACCTCCTTGTGATTTCTACCAAGTTACTATACACTCTAGCTACACACTGGTCCCTTCCCTGAAGAACGTGTTCTTGGCACGGAGTTCTGCATGTAGCGAACTGCCTCTCCCAAGGAATGCTCTAGGTTCGCTATAGGGGCTTAGCCTCTTCTAAATCCCTGCAGTGTAAGAGGAAGAACTGTGCTTTGGTTACAGCAGGAACGCAAGGCAACTTTCTCCTGTAAGTATGGGGTCTTAAGGTATGACTTTGTAGAAGGAATGTGAAACAGTATTGGTTTCTCAGTGCCGCTCAGCCTAGGGCATTGAGGCAGATATGCATGACATGTAGACGTGAGACAACCGATGGCCCGGAGCTGTTGGAGTGCTGAGGAAATCTAGCTCTCCCAAGGAGGCGTGCAGTGTGTTGCCCTACACTTAGCATATTGAGAGTGACTGGGAAAGGTTTCCGGGCCTGGATGTTTCTTAGCTTCCCAGTCGAGCATGCCGGTCCTCGGTGTTCTTGCAGGGAATAGGGTGCCCACGAGAGTTACTAGGTGTCTTCATAAGCGTACTAAGGTTAAAAGAAAGCCGAACTGCAACTCATGTCTCCAGGAAACTGCTCCACGCTTCGGCTTCAGCGGGGCTATTCAAGGCTTTACCTTGAGGAAACGACTCACGTCAAGTTTCCTTTGAGCTCTAGAGCGGCTCAGGTGGAGCTCCCACCCAGGCTACGAAAGCACCCTGTTGATTTAGAAAAAACTCGTTCCCTTCCCAGAGCCCTGCCTACAGTGACTAGAAACTCGTCCAAAACACTGGTATTTAGGTAGGTTCAAGGCGGCATGAATGGAGCTTTCAAAATGGGAAAGCAAGCCTTGTGCCATCAGGTCCCCGTTTCCAGTGAACACGCAGCCTACCCCCTTGTGGTTTCTACCAAGTAAATATTCCCTCAAACTACACAGTGGTCCCTTCCCTGAAGAATGTTTTCTTGGCACGGAGTTCTGCATGTAGCGAACTGCCTCTCCCAAGGAATGCTCTAGGTTCGCTATAGGGGCTTAGCCTCTTCTAAATCCCTGCAGTGTAAGAGGAAGAACTGTGCTTTGGTTACAGCAGGAACGCAAGGCAACTTTCTCCTGTAAGTATGGGGTCTTAAGGTATGACTTTGTAGAAGGAATGTGAAACAGTATTGGTTTCTCAGTGCCGCTCAGCCTAGGGCATTGAGGCAGATATGCATGACATGTATACGTGAGACAACCGATGGCCCGGAGCTGTTGCAGTGCTGAGGAAATCTAGCTCTCCCAAGGAGGCGTGCAGTGTGTTGCCCTACACTTAGCATATTGAGAGTGACTGGGAAAGGTTTCCGGGCCTGGATGTTTCTTAGCTTCCCAGTCGAGCATGCCGGTCCTCGGTGTTCTTGCAGGGAATAGGGTGCCCACGAGAGTTACTAGGTGTCTTCATAAGCGTACTAAGGTTAAAAGAAAGCCGAACTGCAACTCATGTCTCCAGGAAACTGCTCCACGCTTCGGCTTCAGCGGGGCTATTCAAGGCTTTACCTTGAGGAAACGACTCACGTCAAGTTTCCTTTGAGCTCTAGAGCGGCTCAGGTGGAGCTCCCACCCAGGCTACGAAAGCACCCTGTTGATTTAGAAAAAACTCGTTCCCTTCCCAGAGCCCTGCCTACAGTGACTAGAAACTCGTCCAAAACACTGGTATTTAGGTAGGTTCAAGGCGGCATGAATGGAGCTTTCAAAATGGGAAAGCAAGCCTTGTGCCATCAGGTCCCCGTTTCCAGTGAACACGCAGCCTACCCCCTTGTGGTTTCTACCAAGTAAATATTCCCTCAAACTACACAGTGGTCCCTTCCCTGAAGAATGTTTTCTTGGCACGGAGTTCTGCATGTAGCGAACTGCCTCTCCCAAGGAACGCTTTGGTAACGCTATCGGGGCTTAGGCTCTTCTAAAACCCTGCCGTGTAAGAGGAAGAACTGTGCTTTGGTTACAGGAGGAACGCAAGCCGAGTTTCTCCTGTAAGTGTGGGGCCTCAAGGTATGACTTTGTGGAAGGAATGCGAAGCAGTTTTGATTTCTCCGTGCCGCTCAGTCTAGGGCATTGAGGCAATTTGCATGACATGTAGGACGTGAGAGAACAGATTACATGGAGCTGTTGGAGTGCTGAGGAAATGTAGCTCTCCCAAGGAAGAGTGCAGTGTGTTGCCCTACACTTAACATACACAGAGTGACTGGGAAAGGTATCCGGGCCTGGAGGTTTCTTAGCAACCCAGTGGAGCCTGCCGGTACTCGGTGTTCTTGCACGGAATCGGGTGCCCAGCGAGATCCTAGGTGTCTTGCAAAGCGTACTAACGTTAAAAGAAAGGAGAACTGCAAGTAATGTCTCAAGGCAACTGCTCCACGTTCCGCTTCAGCAGGGATATTCAAGGCTTTACCTGGAGGAAAGGACTCACGTCAAGTTTCCTTGTAGCTCTAGAGCGTCTCAGGAGGAGCTCCCACCCAGGCTATGAAAGCACCCTGTTGATTTAGAAACAACTCGTTCCCTGCCCAGAGCCCTGCCTACAGTGACTAGAAACTTGTCCAAAACACTGGTATTTAGGTAGGTTCAAGGCGGCATGAATGGAGCTTTCAAAATGGGAAAGCAAGCCTTGTGCCATCAGGTCTCCGTTTCCAGTGAACACGCAGCCTACCTCCTTGTGATTTCTACCAAGTTACTATACACTCTAGCTACACACTGGTCCCTTCCCTGAAGAACGTGTTCTTGGCACGGAGTTCTGCATGTAGCGAACTGCCTCTCCCAAGGAATGCTCTAGGTTCGCTATAGGGGCTTAGCCTCTTCTAAATCCCTGCAGTGTAAGAGGAAGAACTGTGCTTTGGTTACAGCAGGAACGCAAGGCAACTTTCTCCTGTAAGTATGGGGTCTTAAGGTATGACTTTGTAGAAGGAATGTGAAACAGTATTGGTTTCTCAGTGCCGCTCAGCCTAGGGCATTGAGGCAGATATGCATGACATGTAGACGTGAGACAACCGATGGCCCGGAGCTGTTGGAGTGCTGAGGAAATCTAGCTCTCCCAAGGAGGCGTGCAGTGTGTTGCCCTACACTTAGCATATTGAGAGTGACTGGGAAAGGTTTCCGGGCCTGGATGTTTCTTAGCTTCCCAGTCGAGCATGCCGGTCCTCGGTGTTCTTGCAGGGAATAGGGTGCCCACGAGAGTTACTAGGTGTCTTCATAAGCGTACTAAGGTTAAAAGAAAGCCGAACTGCAACTCATGTCTCCAGGAAACTGCTCCACGCTTCGGCTTCAGCGGGGCTATTCAAGGCTTTACCTTGAGGAAACGACTCACGTCAAGTTTCCTTTGAGCTCTAGAGCGGCTCAGGTGGAGCTCCCACCCAGGCTACGAAAGCACCCTGTTGATTTAGAAAAAACTCGTTCCCTTCCCAGAGCCCTGCCTACAGTGACTAGAAACTCGTCCAAAACACTGGTATTTAGGTAGGTTCAAGGCGGCATGAATGGAGCTTTCAAAATGGGAAAGCAAGCCTTGTGCCATCAGGTCCCCGTTTCCAGTGAACACGCAGCCTACCCCCTTGTGGTTTCTACCAAGTAAATATTCCCTCAAACTACACAGTGGTCCCTTCCCTGAAGAATGTTTTCTTGGCACGGAGTTCTGCATGTAGCGAACTGCCTCTCCCAAGGAACGCTTTGGTAACGCTATCGGGGCTTAGGCTCTTCTAAATCCCTGCAGTGTAAGAGGAAGAACTGTGCTTTGGTTACAGCAGGAACGCAAGGCAACTTTCTCCTGTAAGTATGGGGTCTTAAGGTATGACTTTGTAGAAGGAATGTGAAACAGTATTGGTTTCTCAGTGCCGCTCAGCCTAGGGCATTGAGGCAGATATGCATGACATGTAGACGTGAGACAACCGATGGCCCGGAGCTGTTGGAGTGCTGAGGAAATCTAGCTCTCCCAAGGAGGCGTGCAGTGTGTTGCCCTACACTTAGCATATTGAGAGTGACTGGGAAAGGTTTCCGGGCCTGGATGTTTCTTAGCTTCCCAGTCGAGCATGCCGGTCCTCGGTGTTCTTGCAGGGAATAGGGTGCCCACGAGAGTTACTAGGTGTCTTCATAAGCGTACTAAGGTTAAAAGAAAGCCGAACTGCAACTCATGTCTCCAGGAAACTGCTCCACGCTTCGGCTTCAGCGGGGCTATTCAAGGCTTTACCTTGAGGAAACGACTCACGTCAAGTTTCCTTTGAGCTCTAGAGCGGCTCAGGTGGAGCTCCCACCCAGGCTACGAAAGCACCCTGTTGATTTAGAAAAAACTCGTTCCCTTCCCAGAGCCCTGCCTACAGTGACTAGAAACTCGTCCAAAACACTGGTATTTAGGTAGGTTCAAGGCGGCATGAATGGAGCTTTCAAAATGGGAAAGCAAGCCTTGTGCCATCAGGTCCCCGTTTCCAGTGAACACGCAGCCTACCCCCTTGTGGTTTCTACCAAGTAAATATTCCCTCAAACTACACAGTGGTCCCTTCCCTGAAGAATGTTTTCTTGGCACGGAGTTCTGCATGTAGCGAACTGCCTCTCCCAAGGAACGCTTTGGTAACGCTATCGGGGCTTAGGCTCTTCTAAAACCCTGCCGTGTAAGAGGAAGAACTGTGCTTTGGTTACAGGAGGAACGCAAGCCGAGTTTCTCCTGTAAGTGTGGGGCCTCAAGGTATGACTTTGTGGAAGGAATGCGAAGCAGTTTTGATTTCTCCGTGCCGCTCAGCCTAGGGCATTGAGGCAATTTGCATGACATGTAGGACGTGAGAGAACAGATTACATGGAGCTGTTGGAGTGCTGAGGAAATGTAGCTCTCCCAAGGAAGAGTGCAGTGTGTTGCCCTACACTTAACATACACAGAGTGACTGGGAAAGGTATCCGGGCCTGGAGGTTTCTTAGCAACCCAGTGGAGCCTGCCGGTACTCGGTGTTCTTGCACGGAATCGGGTGCCCAGCGAGATCCTAGGTGTCTTGCAAAGCGTACTAACGTTAAAAGAAAGGAGAACTGCAAGTAATGTCTCAAGGCAACTGCTCCACGTTCCGCTTCAGCAGGGATATTCAAGGCTTTACCTGGAGGAAAGGACTCACGTCAAGTTTCCTTGTAGCTCTAGAGCGTCTCAGGAGGAGCTCCCACCCAGGCTATGAAAGCACCCTGTTGATTTAGAAACAACTCGTTCCCTGCCCAGAGCCCTGCCTACAGTGACTAGAAACTTGTCCAAAACACTGGTATTTAGGTAGGTTCAAGGCGGCATGAATGGAGCTTTCAAAATGGGAAAGCAAGCCTTGTGCCATCAGGTCTCCGTTTCCAGTGAACACGCAGCCTACCTCCTTGTGATTTCTACCAAGTTACTATACACTCTAGCTACACACTGGTCCCTTCCCTGAATAACGTGTTCTTGGCACGGAGTTCTGCATGTAGCGAACTGCCTCTCCCAAGGAATGCTCTAGGTTCGCTATAGGGGCTTAGCCTCTTCTAAATCCCTGCAGTGTAAGAGGAAGAACTGTGCTTTGGTTACAGCAGGAACGCAAGGCAACTTTCTCCTGTAAGTATGGGGTCTTAAGGTATGACTTTGTAGAAGGAATGTGAAACAGTATTGGTTTCTCAGTGCCGCTCAGCCTAGGGCATTGAGGCAGATATGCATGACATGTAGACGTGAGACAACCGATGGCCCGGAGCTGTTGGAGTGCTGAGGAAATCTAGCTCTCCCAAGGAGGCGTGCAGTGTGTTGCCCTACACTTAGCATATTGAGAGTGACTGGGAAAGGTTTCCGGGCCTGGATGTTTCTTAGCTTCCCAGTCGAGCATGCCGGTCCTCGGTGTTCTTGCAGGGAATAGGGTGCCCACGAGAGTTACTAGGTGTCTTCATAAGCGTACTAAGGTTAAAAGAAAGCCGAACTGCAACTCATGTCTCCAGGAAACTGCTCCACGCTTCGGCTTCAGCGGGGCTATTCAAGGCTTTACCTTGAGGAAACGACTCACGTCAAGTTTCCTTTGAGCTCTAGAGCGGCTCAGGTGGAGCTCCCACCCAGGCTACGAAAGCACCCTGTTGATTTAGAAAAAACTCGTTCCCTTCCCAGAGCCCTGCCTACAGTGACTAGAAACTCGTCCAAAACACTGGTATTTAGGTAGGTTCAAGGCGGCATGAATGGAGCTTTCAAAATGGGAAAGCAAGCCTTGTGCCATCAGGTCCCCGTTTCCAGTGAACACGCAGCCTACCCCCTTGTGGTTTCTACCAAGTAAATATTCCCTCAAACTACACAGTGGTCCCTTCCCTGAAGAATGTTTTCTTGGCACGGAGTTCTGCATGTAGCGAACTGCCTCTCCCAAGGAACGCTTTGGTAACGCTATCGGGGCTTAGGCTCTTCTAAATCCCTGCAGTGTAAGAGGAAGAACTGTGCTTTGGTTACAGCAGGAACGCAAGGCAACTTTCTCCTGTAAGTATGGGGTCTTAAGGTATGACTTTGTAGAAGGAATGTGAAACAGTATTGGTTTCTCAGTGCCGCTCAGCCTAGGGCATTGAGGCAGATATGCATGACATGTAGACGTGAGACAACCGATGGCCCGGAGCTGTTGGAGTGCTGAGGAAATGTAGCTCTCCCAAGGAGGCGTGCAGTGTGTTGCCCTACACTTAGCATATTGAGAGTGACTGGGAAAGGTTTCCGGGCCTGGATGTTTCTTAGCTTCCCAGTCGAGCATGCCGGTCCTCGGTGTTCTTGCAGGGAATAGGGTGCCCACGAGAGTTACTAGGTGTCTTCATAAGCGTACTAAGGTTAAAAGAAAGCCGAACTGCAACTCATGTCTCCAGGAAACTGCTCCACGCTTCGGCTTCAGCGGGGCTATTCAAGGCTTTACCTTGAGGAAACGACTCACGTCAAGTTTCCTTTGAGCTCTAGAGCGGCTCAGGTGGAGCTCCCACCCAGGCTACGAAAGCACCCTGTTGATTTAGAAAAAACTCGTTCCCTTCCCAGAGCCCTGCCTACAGTGACTAGAAACTCGTCCAAAACACTGGTATTTAGGTAGGTTCAAGGCGGCATGAATGGAGCTTTCAAAATGGGAAAGCAAGCCTTGTGCCATCAGGTCCCCGTTTCCAGTGAACACGCAGCCTACCCCCTTGTGGTTTCTACCAAGTAAATATTCCCTCAAACTACACAGTGGTCCCTTCCCTGAAGAATGTTTTCTTGGCACGGAGTTCTGCATGTAGCGAACTGCCTCTCCCAAGGAACGCTTTGGTAACGCTATCGGGGCTTAGGCTCTTCTAAAACCCTGCCGTGTAAGAGGAAGAACTGTGCTTTGGTTACAGGAGGAACGCAAGCCGAGTTTCTCCTGTAAGTGTGGGGCCTCAAGGTATGACTTTGTGGAAGGAATGCGAAGCAGTTTTGATTTCTCCGTGCCGCTCAGCCTAGGGCATTGAGGCAATTTGCATGACATGTAGGACGTGAGAGAACAGATTACATGGAGCTGTTGGAGTGCTGAGGAAATGTAGCTCTCCCAAGGAAGAGTGCAGTGTGTTGCCCTACACTTAACATACACAGAGTGACTGGGAAAGGTATCCGGGCCTGGAGGTTTCTTAGCAACCCAGTGGAGCCTGCCGGTACTCGGTGTTCTTGCACGGAATCGGGTGCCCAGCGAGATCCTAGGTGTCTTGCAAAGCGTACTAACGTTAAAAGAAAGGAGAACTGCAAGTAATGTCTCAAGGCAACTGCTCCACGTTCCGCTTCAGCAGGGATATTCAAGGCTTTACCTGGAGGAAAGGACTCACGTCAAGTTTCCTTGTAGCTCTAGAGCGTCTCAGGAGGAGCTCCCACCCAGGCTATGAAAGCACCCTGTTGATTTAGAAACAACTCGTTCCCTGCCCAGAGCCCTGCCTACAGTGACTAGAAACTTGTCCAAAACACTGGTATTTAGGTAGGTTCAAGGCGGCATGAATGGAGCTTTCAAAATGGGAAAGCAAGCCTTGTGCCATCAGGTCTCCGTTTCCAGTGAACACGCAGCCTACCTCCTTGTGATTTCTACCAAGTTACTATACACTCTAGCTACACACTGGTCCCTTCCCTGAATAACGTGTTCTTGGCACGGAGTTCTGCATGTAGCGAACTGCCTCTCCCAAGGAATGCTCTAGGTTCGCTATAGGGGCTTAGCCTCTTCTAAATCCCTGCAGTGTAAGAGGAAGAACTGTGCTTTGGTTACAGCAGGAACGCAAGGCAACTTTCTCCTGTAAGTATGGGGTCTTAAGGTATGACTTTGTAGAAGGAATGTGAAACAGTATTGGTTTCTCAGTGCCGCTCAGCCTAGGGCATTGAGGCAGATATGCATGACATGTAGACGTGAGACAACCGATGGCCCGGAGCTGTTGGAGTGCTGAGGAAATCTAGCTCTCCCAAGGAGGCGTGCAGTGTGTTGCCCTACACTTAGCATATTGAGAGTGACTGGGAAAGGTTTCCGGGCCTGGATGTTTCTTAGCTTCCCAGTCGAGCATGCCGGTCCTCGGTGTTCTTGCAGGGAATAGGGTGCCCACGAGAGTTACTAGGTGTCTTCATAAGCGTACTAAGGTTAAAAGAAAGCCGAACTGCAACTCATGTCTCCAGGAAACTGCTCCACGCTTCGGCTTCAGCGGGGCTATTCAAGGCTTTACCTTGAGGAAACGACTCACGTCAAGTTTCCTTTGAGCTCTAGAGCGGCTCAGGTGGAGCTCCCACCCAGGCTACGAAAGCACCCTGTTGATTTAGAAAAAACTCGTTCCCTTCCCAGAGCCCTGCCTACAGTGACTAGAAACTCGTCCAAAACACTGGTATTTAGGTAGGTTCAAGGCGGCATGAATGGAGCTTTCAAAATGGGAAAGCAAGCCTTGTGCCATCAGGTCCCCGTTTCCAGTGAACACGCAGCCTACCCCCTTGTGGTTTCTACCAAGTAAATATTCCCTCAAACTACACAGTGGTCCCTTCCCTGAAGAATGTTTTCTTGGCACGGAGTTTGCATGTAGCGAACTGCCTCTCCCAAGGAACGCTTTGGTAACGCTATCGGGGCTTAGGCTCTTCTAAAACCCTGCCGTGTAAGAGGAAGAACTGTGCTTTGGTTACAGGAGGAACGCAAGCCGAGTTTCTCCTGTAAGTGTGGGGCCTCAAGGTATGACTTTGTGGAAGGAATGCGAAGCAGTTTTGATTTCTCCGTGCCGCTCAGCCTAGGGCATTGAGGCAATTTGCATGACATGTAGGACGTGAGAGAACAGATTACATGGAGCTGTTGGAGTGCTGAGGAAATGTAGCTCTCCCAAGGAAGAGTGCAGTGTGTTGCCCTACACTTAACATACACAGAGTGACTGGGAAAGGTATCCGGGCCTGGAGGTTTCTTAGCAACCCAGTGGAGCCTGCCGGTACTCGGTGTTCTTGCACGGAATCGGGTGCCCAGCGAGATCCTAGGTGTCTTGCAAAGCGTACTAACGTTAAAAGAAAGGAGAACTGCAAGTAATGTCTCAAGGCAACTGCTCCACGTTCCGCTTCAGCAGGGATATTCAAGGCTTTACCTGGAGGAAAGGACTCACGTCAAGTTTCCTTGTAGCTCTAGAGCGTCTCAGGAGGAGCTCCCACCCAGGCTATGAAAGCACCCTGTTGATTTAGAAACAACTCGTTCCCTGCCCAGAGCCCTGCCTACAGTGACTAGAAACTTGTCCAAAACACTGGTATTTAGGTAGGTTCAAGGCGGCATGAATGGAGCTTTCAAAATGGGAAAGCAAGCCTTGTGCCATCAGGTCTCCGTTTCCAGTGAACACGCAGCCTACCTCCTTGTGATTTCTACCAAGTTACTATACACTCTAGCTACACACTGGTCCCTTCCCTGAATAACGTGTTCTTGGCACGGAGTTCTGCATGTAGCGAACTGCCTCTCCCAAGGAATGCTCTAGGTTCGCTATAGGGGCTTAGCCTCTTCTAAATCCCTGCAGTGTAAGAGGAAGAACTGTGCTTTGGTTACAGCAGGAACGCAAGGCAACTTTCTCCTGTAAGTATGGGGTCTTAAGGTATGACTTTGTAGAAGGAATGTGAAACAGTATTGGTTTCTCAGTGCCGCTCAGCCTAGGGCATTGAGGCAGATATGCATGACATGTAGACGTGAGACAACCGATGGCCCGGAGCTGTTGGAGTGCTGAGGAAATCTAGCTCTCCCAAGGAGGCGTGCAGTGTGTTGCCCTACACTTAGCATATTGAGAGTGACTGGGAAAGGTTTCCGGGCCTGGATGTTTCTTAGCTTCCCAGTCGAGCATGCCGGTCCTCGGTGTTCTTGCAGGGAATAGGGTGCCCACGAGAGTTACTAGGTGTCTTCATAAGCGTACTAAGGTTAAAAGAAAGCCGAACTGCAACTCATGTCTCCAGGAAACTGCTCCACGCTTCGGCTTCAGCGGGGCTATTCAAGGCTTTACCTTGAGGAAACGACTCACGTCAAGTTTCCTTTGAGCTCTAGAGCGGCTCAGGTGGAGCTCCCACCCAGGCTACGAAAGCACCCTGTTGATTTAGAAAAAACTCGTTCCCTTCCCAGAGCCCTGCCTACAGTGACTAGAAACTCGTCCAAAACACTGGTATTTAGGTAGGTTCAAGGCGGCATGAATGGAGCTTTCAAAATGGGAAAGCAAGCCTTGTGCCATCAGGTCCCCGTTTCCAGTGAACACGCAGCCTACCCCCTTGTGGTTTCTACCAAGTAAATATTCCCTCAAACTACACAGTGGTCCCTTCCCTGAAGAATGTTTTCTTGGCACGGAGTTCTGCATGTAGCGAACTGCCTCTCCCAAGGAACGCTTTGGTAACGCTATCGGGGCTTAGGCTCTTCTAAATCCCTGCAGTGTAAGAGGAAGAACTGTGCTTTGGTTACAGCAGGAACGCAAGGCAACTTTCTCCTGTAAGTGTGGGGTCTTAAGGTATGACTTTGTAGAAGGAATGTGAAACAGTATTGGTTTCTCAGTGCCGCTCAGCCTAGGGCATTGAGGCAGATATGCATGACATGTAGACGTGAGACAACCGATGGCCCGGAGCTGTTGGAGTGCTGAGGAAATCTAGCTCTCCCAAGGAGGCGTGCAGTGTGTTGCCCTACACTTAGCATATTGAGAGTGACTGGGAAAGGTTTCCGGGCCTGGATGTTTCTTAGCTTCCCAGTCGAGCATGCCGGTCCTCGGTGTTCTTGCAGGGAATAGGGTGCCCACGAGAGTTACTAGGTGTCTTCATAAGCGTACTAAGGTTAAAAGAAAGCCGAACTGCAACTCATGTCTCCAGGAAACTGCTCCACGCTTCGGCTTCAGCGGGGCTATTCAAGGCTTTACCTTGAGGAAACGACTCACGTCAAGTTTCCTTTGAGCTCTAGAGCGGCTCAGGTGGAGCTCCCACCCAGGCTACGAAAGCACCCTGTTGATTTAGAAAAAACTCGTTCCCTTCCCAGAGCCCTGCCTACAGTGACTAGAAACTCGTCCAAAACACTGGTATTTAGGTAGGTTCAAGGCGGCATGAATGGAGCTTTCAAAATGGGAAAGCAAGCCTTGTGCCATCAGGTCCCCGTTTCCAGTGAACACGCAGCCTACCCCCTTGTGGTTTCTACCAAGTAAATATTCCCTCAAACTACACAGTGGTCCCTTCCCTGAAGAATGTTTTCTTGGCACGGAGTTCTGCATGTAGCGAACTGCCTCTCCCAAGGAACGCTTTGGTAACGCTATCGGGGCTTAGGCTCTTCTAAAACCCTGCCGTGTAAGAGGAAGAACTGTGCTTTGGTTACAGGAGGAACGCAAGCCGAGTTTCTCCTGTAAGTGTGGGGCCTCAAGGTATGACTTTGTGGAAGGAATGCGAAGCAGTTTTGATTTCTCCGTGCCGCTCAGCCTAGGGCATTGAGGCAATTTGCATGACATGTAGGACGTGAGAGAACAGATTACATGGAGCTGTTGGAGTGCTGAGGAAATGTAGCTCTCCCAAGGAAGAGTGCAGTGTGTTGCCCTACACTTAACATACACAGAGTGACTGGGAAAGGTATCCGGGCCTGGAGGTTTCTTAGCAACCTAGTGGAGCCTGCCGGTACTCGGTGTTCTTGCACGGAATCGGGTGCCCAGCGAGATCCTAGGTGTCTTGCAAAGCGTACTAACGTTAAAAGAAAGGAGAACTGCAAGTAATGTCTCAAGGCAACTGCTCCACGTTCCGCTTCAGCAGGGATATTCAAGGCTTTACCTGGAGGAAAGGACTCACGTCAAGTTTCCTTGTAGCTCTAGAGCGTCTCAGGAGGAGCTCCCACCCAGGCTATGAAAGCACCCTGTTGATTTAGAAAAAACTCGTTCCCTGCCCAGAGCCCTGCCTACAGTGACTAGAAACTTGTCCAAGACACTGGTATTTAGGTAGGTTCAAGGCGGCATGAATGGAGCTTTCAAAATGGGAAAGCAAGCCTTGTGCCATCAGGTCTCCGTTTCCAGTGAACACGCAGCCTACCTCCTTGTGATTTCTACCAAGTTACTATACACTCTAGCTACACACTGGTCCCTTCCCTGAATAACGTGTTCTTGGCACGGAGTTCTGCATGTAGCGAACTGCCTCTCCCAAGGAATGCTCTAGGTTCGCTATAGGGGCTTAGCCTCTTCTAAATCCCTGCAGTGTAAGAGGAAGAACTGTGCTTTGGTTACAGCAGGAACGCAAGGCAACTTTCTCCTGTAAGTATGGGGTCTTAAGGTATGACTTTGTAGAAGGAATGTGAAACAGTATTGGTTTCTCAGTGCCGCTCAGCCTAGGGCATTGAGGCAGATATGCATGACATGTAGACGTGAGACAACCGATGGCCCGGAGCTGTTGGAGTGCTGAGGAAATCTAGCTCTCCCAAGGAGGCGTGCAGTGTGTTGCCCTACACTTAGCATATTGAGAGTGACTGGGAAAGGTTTCCGGGCCTGGATGTTTCTTAGCTTCCCAGTCGAGCATGCCGGTCCTCGGTGTTCTTGCAGGGAATAGGGTGCCCACGAGAGTTACTAGGTGTCTTCATAAGCGTACTAAGGTTAAAAGAAAGCCGAACTGCAACTCATGTCTCCAGGAAACTGCTCCACGCTTCGGCTTCAGCGGGGCTATTCAAGGCTTTACCTTGAGGAAACGACTCACGTCAAGTTTCCTTTGAGCTCTAGAGCGGCTCAGGTGGAGCTCCCACCCAGGCTACGAAAGCACCCTGTTGATTTAGAAAAAACTCGTTCCCTTCCCAGAGCCCTGCCTACAGTGACTAGAAACTCGTCCAAAACACTGGTATTTAGGTAGGTTCAAGGCGGCATGAATGGAGCTTTCAAAATGGGAAAGCAAGCCTTGTGCCATCAGGTCCCCGTTTCCAGTGAACACGCAGCCTACCCCCTTGTGGTTTCTACCAAGTAAATATTCCCTCAAACTACACAGTGGTCCCTTCCCTGAAGAATGTTTTCTTGGCACGGAGTTTGCATGTAGCGAACTGCCTCTCCCAAGGAACGCTTTGGTAACGCTATCGGGGCTTAGGCTCTTCTAAAACCCTGCCGTGTAAGAGGAAGAACTGTGCTTTGGTTACAGGAGGAACGCAAGCCGAGTTTCTCCTGTAAGTGTGGGGCCTCAAGGTATGACTTTGTGGAAGGAATGCGAAGCAGTTTTGATTTCTCCGTGCCGCTCAGCCTAGGGCATTGAGGCAATTTGCATGACATGTAGGACGTGAGAGAACAGATTACATGGAGCTGTTGGAGTGCTGAGGAAATGTAGCTCTCCCAAGGAAGAGTGCAGTGTGTTGCCCTACACTTAACATACACAGAGTGACTGGGAAAGGTATCCGGGCCTGGAGGTTTCTTAGCAACCCAGTGGAGCCTGCCGGTACTCGGTGTTCTTGCACGGAATCGGGTGCCCAGCGAGATCCTAGGTGTCTTGCAAAGCGTACTAACGTTAAAAGAAAGGAGAACTGCAAGTAATGTCTCAAGGCAACTGCTCCACGTTCCGCTTCAGCAGGGATATTCAAGGCTTTACCTGGAGGAAAGGACTCACGTCAAGTTTCCTTGTAGCTCTAGAGCGTCTCAGGAGGAGCTCCCACCCAGGCTATGAAAGCACCCTGTTGATTTAGAAACAACTCGTTCCCTGCCCAGAGCCCTGCCTACAGTGACTAGAAACTTGTCCAAAACACTGGTATTTAGGTAGGTTCAAGGCGGCATGAATGGAGCTTTCAAAATGGGAAAGCAAGCCTTGTGCCATCAGGTCTCCGTTTCCAGTGAACACGCAGCCTACCTCCTTGTGATTTCTACCAAGTTACTATACACTCTAGCTACACACTGGTCCCTTCCCTGAATAACGTGTTCTTGGCACGGAGTTCTGCATGTAGCGAACTGCCTCTCCCAAGGAATGCTCTAGGTTCGCTATAGGGGCTTAGCCTCTTCTAAATCCCTGCAGTGTAAGAGGAAGAACTGTGCTTTGGTTACAGCAGGAACGCAAGGCAACTTTCTCCTGTAAGTATGGGGTCTTAAGGTATGACTTTGTAGAAGGAATGTGAAACAGTATTGGTTTCTCAGTGCCGCTCAGCCTAGGGCATTGAGGCAGATATGCATGACATGTAGACGTGAGACAACCGATGGCCCGGAGCTGTTGGAGTGCTGAGGAAATCTAGCTCTCCCAAGGAGGCGTGCAGTGTGTTGCCCTACACTTAGCATATTGAGAGTGACTGGGAAAGGTTTCCGGGCCTGGATGTTTCTTAGCTTCCCAGTCGAGCATGCCGGTCCTCGGTGTTCTTGCAGGGAATAGGGTGCCCACGAGAGTTACTAGGTGTCTTCATAAGCGTACTAAGGTTAAAAGAAAGCCGAACTGCAACTCATGTCTCCAGGAAACTGCTCCACGCTTCGGCTTCAGCGGGGCTATTCAAGGCTTTACCTTGAGGAAACGACTCACGTCAAGTTTCCTTTGAGCTCTAGAGCGGCTCAGGTGGAGCTCCCACCCAGGCTACGAAAGCACCCTGTTGATTTAGAAAAAACTCGTTCCCTTCCCAGAGCCCTGCCTACAGTGACTAGAAACTCGTCCAAAACACTGGTATTTAGGTAGGTTCAAGGCGGCATGAATGGAGCTTTCAAAATGGGAAAGCAAGCCTTGTGCCATCAGGTCCCCGTTTCCAGTGAACACGCAGCCTACCCCCTTGTGGTTTCTACCAAGTAAATATTCCCTCAAACTACACAGTGGTCCCTTCCCTGAAGAATGTTTTCTTGGCACGGAGTTCTGCATGTAGCGAACTGCCTCTCCCAAGGAATGCTCTAGGTTCGCTATAGGGGCTTAGCCTCTTCTAAATCCCTGCAGTGTAAGAGGAAGAACTGTGCTTTGGTTACAGCAGGAACGCAAGGCAACTTTCTCCTGTAAGTATGGGGTCTTAAGGTATGACTTTGTAGAAGGAATGTGAAACAGTATTGGTTTCTCAGTGCCGCTCAGCCTAGGGCATTGAGGCAGATATGCATGACATGTAGACGTGAGACAACCGATGGCCCGGAGCTGTTGGAGTGCTGAGGAAATCTAGCTCTCCCAAGGAGGCGTGCAGTGTGTTGCCCTACACTTAGCATATTGAGAGTGACTGGGAAAGGTTTCCGGGCCTGGATGTTTCTTAGCTTCCCAGTCGAGCATGCCGGTCCTCGGTGTTCTTGCAGGGAATAGGGTGCCCACGAGAGTTACTAGGTGTCTTCATAAGCGTACTAAGGTTAAAAGAAAGCCGAACTGCAACTCATGTCTCCAGGAAACTGCTCCACGCTTCGGCTTCAGCGGGGCTATTCAAGGCTTTACCTTGAGGAAACGACTCACGTCAAGTTTCCTTTGAGCTCTAGAGCGGCTCAGGTGGAGCTCCCACCCAGGCTACGAAAGCACCCTGTTGATTTAGAAAAAACTCGTTCCCTTCCCAGAGCCCTGCCTACAGTGACTAGAAACTCGTCCAAAACACTGGTATTTAGGTAGGTTCAAGGCGGCATGAATGGAGCTTTCAAAATGGGAAAGCAAGCCTTGTGCCATCAGGTCCCCGTTTCCAGTGAACACGCAGCCTACCCCCTTGTGGTTTCTACCAAGTAAATATTCCCTCAAACTACACAGTGGTCCCTTCCCTGAAGAATGTTTTCTTGGCACGGAGTTCTGCATGTAGCGAACTGCCTCTCCCAAGGAATGCTCTAGGTTCGCTATAGGGGCTTAGCCTCTTCTAAATCCCTGCAGTGTAAGAGGAAGAACTGTGCTTTGGTTACAGCAGGAACGCAAGGCAACTTTCTCCTGTAAGTATGGGGTCTTAAGGTATGACTTTGTAGAAGGAATGTGAAACAGTATTGGTTTCTCAGTGCCGCTCAGCCTAGGGCATTGAGGCAGATATGCATGACATGTAGACGTGAGACAACCGATGGCCCGGAGCTGTTGGAGTGCTGAGGAAATCTAGCTCTCCCAAGGAGGCGTGCAGTGTGTTGCCCTACACTTAGCATATTGAGAGTGACTGGGAAAGGTTTCCGGGCCTGGATGTTTCTTAGCTTCCCAGTCGAGCATGCCGGTCCTCGGTGTTCTTGCAGGGAATAGGGTGCCCACGAGAGTTACTAGGTGTCTTCATAAGCGTACTAAGGTTAAAAGAAAGCCGAACTGCAACTCATGTCTCCAGGAAACTGCTCCACGCTTCGGCTTCAGCGGGGCTATTCAAGGCTTTACCTTGAGGAAACGACTCACGTCAAGTTTCCTTTGAGCTCTAGAGCGGCTCAGGTGGAGCTCCCACCCAGGCTACGAAAGCACCCCGTTGATTTAGAAAAAACTCGTTCCCTTCCCAGAGCCCTGCCTACAGTGACTAGAAACTCGTCCAAAACACTGGTATTTAGGTAGGTTCAAGGCGGCATGAATGGAGCTTTCAAAATGGGAAAGCAAGCCTTGTGCCATCAGGTCCCCGTTTCCAGTGAACACGCAGCCTACCCCCTTGTGGTTTCTACCAAGTAAATATTCCCTCAAACTACACAGTGGTCCCTTCCCTGAAGAATGTTTTCTTGGCACGGAGTTCTGCATGTAGCGAACTGCCTCTCCCAAGGAACGCTTTGGTAACGCTATCGGGGCTTAGGCTCTTCTAAAACCCTGCCGTGTAAGAGGAAGAACTGTGCTTTGGTTACAGGAGGAACGCAAGCCGAGTTTCTCCTGTAAGTGTGGGGCCTCAAGGTATGACTTTGTGGAAGGAATGCGAAGCAGTTTTGATTTCTCCGTGCCGCTCAGCCTAGGGCATTGAGGCAATTTGCATGACATGTAGGACGTGAGAGAACAGATTCCATGGAGCTGTTGGAGTGCTGAGGAAATGTAGCTCTCCCAAGGAAGAGTGCAGTGTGTTGCCCTACACTTAACATACACAGAGTGACTGGGAAAGGTATCCGGGCCTGGAGGTTTCTTAGCAACCCAGTGGAGCCTGCCGGTACTCGGTGTTCTTGCACGGAATCGGGTGCCCAGCGAGATCCTAGGTGTCTTGCAAAGCGTACTAACGTTAAAAGAAAGGAGAACTGCAAGTAATGTCTCAAGGCAACTGCTCCACGTTCCGCTTCAGCAGGGATATTCAAGGCTTTACCTGGAGGAAAGGACTCACGTCAAGTTTCCTTGTAGCTCTAGAGCGTCTCAGGAGGAGCTCCCACCCAGGCTATGAAAGCACCCTGTTGATTTAGAAACAACTCGTTCCCTGCCCAGAGCCCTGCCTACAGTGACTAGAAACTTGTCCAAAACACTGGTATTTAGGTAGGTTCAAGGCGGCATGAATGGAGCTTTCAAAATGGGAAAGCAAGCCTTGTGCCATCAGGTCTCCGTTTCCAGTGAACACGCAGCCTACCTCCTTGTGATTTCTACCAAGTTACTATACACTCTAGCTACACACTGGTCCCTTCCCTGAATAACGTGTTCTTGGCACGGAGTTCTGCATGTAGCGAACTGCCTCTCCCAAGGAATGCTCTAGGTTCGCTATAGGGGCTTAGCCTCTTCTAAATCCCTGCAGTGTAAGAGGAAGAACTGTGCTTTGGTTACAGCAGGAACGCAAGGCAACTTTCTCCTGTAAGTATGGGGTCTTAAGGTATGACTTTGTAGAAGGAATGTGAAACAGTATTGGTTTCTCAGTGCCGCTCAGCCTAGGGCATTGAGGCAGATATGCATGACATGTAGACGTGAGACAACCGATGGCCCGGAGCTGTTGGAGTGCTGAGGAAATCTAGCTCTCCCAAGGAGGCGTGCAGTGTGTTGCCCTACACTTAGCATATTGAGAGTGACTGGGAAAGGTTTCCGGGCCTGGATGTTTCTTAGCTTCCCAGTCGAGCATGCCGGTCCTCGGTGTTCTTGCAGGGAATAGGGTGCCCACGAGAGTTACTAGGTGTCTTCATAAGCGTACTAAGGTTAAAAGAAAGCCGAACTGCAACTCATGTCTCCAGGAAACTGCTCCACGCTTCGGCTTCAGCGGGGCTATTCAAGGCTTTACCTTGAGGAAACGACTCACGTCAAGTTTCCTTTGAGCTCTAGAGCGGCTCAGGTGGAGCTCCCACCCAGGCTACGAAAGCACCCTGTTGATTTAGAAAAAACTCGTTCCCTTCCCAGAGCCCTGCCTACAGTGACTAGAAACTCGTCCAAAACACTGGTATTTAGGTAGGTTCAAGGCGGCATGAATGGAGCTTTCAAAATGGGAAAGCAAGCCTTGTGCCATCAGGTCCCCGTTTCCAGTGAACACGCAGCCTACCCCCTTGTGGTTTCTACCAAGTAAATATTCCCTCAAACTACACAGTGGTCCCTTCCCTGAAGAATGTTTTCTTGGCACGGAGTTCTGCATGTAGCGAACTGCCTCTCCCAAGGAACGCTTTGGTAACGCTATCGGGGCTTAGGCTCTTCTAAAACCCTGCCGTGTAAGAGGAAGAACTGTGCTTTGGTTACAGGAGGAACGCAAGCCGAGTTTCTCCTGTAAGTGTGGGGCCTCAAGGTATGACTTTGTGGAAGGAATGCGAAGCAGTTTTGATTTCTCCGTGCCGCTCAGCCTAGGGCATTGAGGCAATTTGCATGACATGTAGGACGTGAGAGAACAGATTACATGGAGCTGTTGGAGTGCTGAGGAAATGTAGCTCTCCCAAGGAAGAGTGCAGTGTGTTGCCCTACACTTAACATACACAGAGTGACTGGGAAAGGTATCCGGGCCTGGAGGTTTCTTAGCAACCCAGTGGAGCCTGCCGGTACTCGGTGTTCTTGCACGGAATCGGGTGCCCAGCGAGATCCTAGGTGTCTTGCAAAGCGTACTAACGTTAAAAGAAAGGAGAACTGCAAGTAATGTCTCAAGGCAACTGCTCCACGTTCCGCTTCAGCAGGGATATTCAAGGCTTTACCTGGAGGAAAGGACTCACGTCAAGTTTCCTTGTAGCTCTAGAGCGTCTCAGGAGGAGCTCCCACCCAGGCTATGAAAGCACCCTGTTGATTTAGAAACAACTCGTTCCCTGCCCAGAGCCCTGCCTACAGTGACTAGAAACTTGTCCAAAACACTGGTATTTAGGTAGGTTCAAGGCGGCATGAATGGAGCTTTCAAAATGGGAAAGCAAGCCTTGTGCCATCAGGTCTCCGTTTCCAGTGAACACGCAGCCTACCTCCTTGTGATTTCTACCAAGTTACTATACACTCTAGCTACACACTGGTCCCTTCCCTGAATAACGTGTTCTTGGCACGGAGTTCTGCATGTAGCGAACTGCCTCTCCCAAGGAATGCTCTAGGTTCGCTATAGGGGCTTAGCCTCTTCTAAATCCCTGCAGTGTAAGAGGAAGAACTGTGCTTTGGTTACAGCAGGAACGCAAGGCAACTTTCTCCTGTAAGTATGGGGTCTTAAGGTATGACTTTGTAGAAGGAATGTGAAACAGTATTGGTTTCTCAGTGCCGCTCAGCCTAGGGCATTGAGGCAGATATGCATGACATGTAGACGTGAGACAACCGATGGCCCGGAGCTGTTGGAGTGCTGAGGAAATCTAGCTCTCCCAAGGAGGCGTGCAGTGTGTTGCCCTACACTTAGCATATTGAGAGTGACTGGGAAAGGTTTCCGGGCCTGGATGTTTCTTAGCTTCCCAGTCGAGCATGCCGGTCCTCGGTGTTCTTGCAGGGAATAGGGTGCCCACGAGAGTTACTAGGTGTCTTCATAAGCGTACTAAGGTTAAAAGAAAGCCGAAGTGCAACTCATGTCTCCAGGAAACTGCTCCACGCTTCGGCTTCAGCGGGGCTATTCAAGGCTTTACCTTGAGGAAACGACTCACGTCAAGTTTCCTTTGAGCTCTAGAGCGGCTCAGGTGGAGCTCCCACCCAGGCTACGAAAGCACCCTGTTGATTTAGAAAAAACTCGTTCCCTTCCCAGAGCCCTGCCTACAGTGACTAGAAACTCGTCCAAAACACTGGTATTTAGGTAGGTTCAAGGCGGCATGAATGGAGCTTTGAAAATGGGAAAGCAAGCCTTGTGCCATCAGGTCCCCGTTTCCAGTGAACACGCAGCCTACCCCCTTGTGGTTTCTACCAAGTAAATATTCCCTCAAACTACACAGTGGTCCCTTCCCTGAAGAATGTTTTCTTGGCACGGAGTTCTGCATGTAGCGAACTGCCTCTCCCAAGGAACGCTTTGGTAACGCTATCGGGGCTTAGGCTCTTCTAAAACCCTGCCGTGTAAGAGGAAGAACTGTGCTTTGGTTACAGGAGGAACGCAAGCCGAGTTTCTCCTGTAAGTGTGGGGCCTCAAGGTATGACTTTGTGGAAGGAATGCGAAGCAGTTTTGATTTCTCCGTGCCGCTCAGCCTAGGGCATTGAGGCAATTTGCATGACATGTAGGACGTGAGAGAACAGATTCCATGGAGCTGTTGGAGTGCTGAGGAAATGTAGCTCTCCCAAGGAAGAGTGCAGTGTGTTGCCCTACACTTAACATACACAGAGTGACTGGGAAAGGTATCCGGGCCTGGAGGTTTCTTAGCAACCCAGTGGAGCCTGCCGGTACTCGGTGTTCTTGCACGGAATCGGGTGCCCAGCGAGATCCTAGGTGTCTTGCAAAGCGTACTAACGTTAAAAGAAAGGAGAACTGCAAGTAATGTCTCAAGGCAACTGCTCCACGTTCCGCTTCAGCAGGGATATTCAAGGCTTTACCTGGAGGAAAGGACTCACGTCAAGTTTCCTTGTAGCTCTAGAGCGTCTCAGGAGGAGCTCCCACCCAGGCTATGAAAGCACCCTGTTGATTTAGAAACAACTCGTTCCCTGCCCAGAGCCCTGCCTACAGTGACTAGAAACTTGTCCAAAACACTGGTATTTAGGTAGGTTCAAGGCGGCATGAATGGAGCTTTCAAAATGGGAAAGCAAGCCTTGTGCCATCAGGTCTCCGTTTCCAGTGAACACGCAGCCTACCTCCTTGTGATTTCTACCAAGTTACTATACACTCTAGCTACACACTGGTCCCTTCCCTGAATAACGTGTTCTTGGCACGGAGTTCTGCATGTAGCGAACTGCCTCTCCCAAGGAATGCTCTAGGTTCGCTATAGGGGCTTAGCCTCTTCTAAATCCCTGCAGTGTAAGAGGAAGAACTGTGCTTTGGTTACAGCAGGAACGCAAGGCAACTTTCTCCTGTAAGTATGGGGTCTTAAGGTATGACTTTGTAGAAGGAATGTGAAACAGTATTGGTTTCTCAGTGCCGCTCAGCCTAGGGCATTGAGGCAGATATGCATGACATGTAGACGTGAGACAACCGATGGCCCGGAGCTGTTGGAGTGCTGAGGAAATCTAGCTCTCCCAAGGAGGCGTGCAGTGTGTTGCCCTACACTTAGCATATTGAGAGTGACTGGGAAAGGTTTCCGGGCCTGGATGTTTCTTAGCTTCCCAGTCGAGCATGCCGGTCCTCGGTGTTCTTGCAGGGAATAGGGTGCCCACGAGAGTTACTAGGTGTCTTCATAAGCGTACTAAGGTTAAAAGAAAGCCGAACTGCAACTCATGTCTCCAGGAAACTGCTCCACGCTTCGGCTTCAGCGGGGCTATTCAAGGCTTTACCTTGAGGAAACGACTCACGTCAAGTTTCCTTTGAGCTCTAGAGCGGCTCAGGTGGAGCTCCCACCCAGGCTACGAAAGCACCCTGTTGATTTAGAAAAAACTCGTTCCCTTCCCAGAGCCCTGCCTACAGTGACTAGAAACTCGTCCAAAACACTGGTATTTAGGTAGGTTCAAGGCGGCATGAATGGAGCTTTCAAAATGGGAAAGCAAGCCTTGTGCCATCAGGTCCCCGTTTCCAGTGAACACGCAGCCTACCCCCTTGTGGTTTCTACCAAGTAAATATTCCCTCAAACTACACAGTGGTCCCTTCCCTGAAGAATGTTTTCTTGGCACGGAGTTCTGCATGTAGCGAACTGCCTCTCCCAAGGAACGCTTTGGTAACGCTATCGGGGCTTAGGCTCTTCTAAAACCCTGCCGTGTAAGAGGAAGAACTGTGCTTTGGTTACAGGAGGAACGCAAGCCGAGTTTCTCCTGTAAGTGTGGGGCCTCAAGGTATGACTTTGTGGAAGGAATGCGAAGCAGT
The DNA here is from genome assembly GCF_028564815.1 of Eubalaena glacialis. Taxonomy (NCBI): domain Eukaryota; kingdom Metazoa; phylum Chordata; class Mammalia; order Artiodactyla; family Balaenidae; genus Eubalaena; species Eubalaena glacialis. The sequence goes on along the minus strand of NC_083732.1, from coordinate 39,308,438 downwards.
TTTGATTTCTCCGTGCCGCTCAGCCTAGGGCATTCAGGCAATTTGCATGACATGTAGGACGTGAGAGAACAGATTCCATGGAGCTGTTGGAGTGCTGAGGAAATGTAGCTCTCCCAAGGAAGAGTGCAGTGTGTTGCCCTACACTTAACATACACAGAGTGACTGGGAAAGGTATCCGGGCCTGGAGGTTTCTTAGCAACCCAGTGGAGCCTGCCGGTACTCGGTGTTCTTGCACGGAATCGGGTGCCCAGCGAGATCCTAGGTGTCTTGCAAAGCGTACTAACGTTAAAAGAAAGGAGAACTGCAAGTAATGTCTCAAGGCAACTGCTCCACGTTCCGCTTCAGCAGGGATATTCAAGGCTTTACCTGGAGGAAAGGACTCACGTCAAGTTTCCTTGTAGCTCTAGAGCGTCTCAGGAGGAGCTCCCACCCAGGCTATGAAAGCACCCTGTTGATTTAGAAACAACTCGTTCCCTGCCCAGAGCCCTGCCTACAGTGACTAGAAACTTGTCCAAAACACTGGTATTTAGGTAGGTTCAAGGCGGCATGAATGGAGCTTTCAAAATGGGAAAGCAAGCCTTGTGCCATCAGGTCTCCGTTTCCAGTGAACACGCAGCCTACCTCCTTGTGATTTCTACCAAGTTACTATACACTCTAGCTACACACTGGTCCCTTCCCTGAATAACGTGTTCTTGGCACGGAGTTCTGCATGTAGCGAACTGCCTCTCCCAAGGAATGCTCTAGGTTCGCTATAGGGGCTTAGCCTCTTCTAAATCCCTGCAGTGTAAGAGGAAGAACTGTGCTTTGGTTACAGCAGGAACGCAAGGCAACTTTCTCCTGTAAGTATGGGGTCTTAAGGTATGACTTTGTAGAAGGAATGTGAAACAGTATTGGTTTCTCAGTGCCGCTCAGCCTAGGGCATTGAGGCAGATATGCATGACATGTAGACGTGAGACAACCGATGGCCCGGAGCTGTTGGAGTGCTGAGGAAATCTAGCTCTCCCAAGGAGGCGTGCAGTGTGTTGCCCTACACTTAGCATATTGAGAGTGACTGGGAAAGGTTTCCGGGCCTGGATGTTTCTTAGCTTCCCAGTCGAGCATGCCGGTCCTCGGTGTTCTTGCAGGGAATAGGGTGCCCACGAGAGTTACTAGGTGTCTTCATAAGCGTACTAAGGTTAAAAGAAAGCCGAACTGCAACTCATGTCTCCAGGAAACTGCTCCACGCTTCGGCTTCAGCGGGGCTATTCAAGGCTTTACCTTGAGGAAACGACTCACGTCAAGTTTCCTTTGAGCTCTAGAGCGGCTCAGGTGGAGCTCCCACCCAGGCTACGAAAGCACCCTGTTGATTTAGAAAAAACTCGTTCCCTTCCCAGAGCCCTGCCTACAGTGACTAGAAACTCGTCCAAAACACTGGTATTTAGGTAGGTTCAAGGCGGCATGAATGGAGCTTTCAAAATGGGAAAGCAAGCCTTGTGCCATCAGGTCCCCGTTTCCAGTGAACACGCAGCCTACCCCCTTGTGGTTTCTACCAAGTAAATATTCCCTCAAACTACACAGTGGTCCCTTCCCTGAAGAATGTTTTCTTGGCACGGAGTTCTGCATGTAGCGAACTGCCTCTCCCAAGGAATGCTCTAGGTTCGCTATAGGGGCTTAGCCTCTTCTAAATCCCTGCAGTGTAAGAGGAAGAACTGTGCTTTGGTTACAGCAGGAACGCAAGGCAACTTTCTCCTGTAAGTATGGGGTCTTAAGGTATGACTTTGTAGAAGGAATGTGAAACAGTATTGGTTTCTCAGTGCCGCTCAGCCTAGGGCATTGAGGCAGATATGCATGACATGTAGACGTGAGACAACCGATGGCCCGGAGCTGTTGGAGTGCTGAGGAAATCTAGCTCTCCCAAGGAGGCGTGCAGTGTGTTGCCCTACACTTAGCATATTGAGAGTGACTGGGAAAGGTTTCCGGGCCTGGATGTTTCTTAGCTTCCCAGTCGAGCATGCCGGTCCTCGGTGTTCTTGCAGGGAATAGGGTGCCCACGAGAGTTACTAGGTGTCTTCATAAGCGTACTAAGGTTAAAAGAAAGCCGAACTGCAACTCATGTCTCCAGGAAACTGCTCCACGCTTCGGCTTCAGCGGGGCTATTCAAGGCTTTACCTTGAGGAAACGACTCACGTCAAGTTTCCTTTGAGCTCTAGAGCGGCTCAGGTGGAGCTCCCACCCAGGCTACGAAAGCACCCCGTTGATTTAGAAAAAACTCGTTCCCTTCCCAGAGCCCTGCCTACAGTGACTAGAAACTCGTCCAAAACACTGGTATTTAGGTAGGTTCAAGGCGGCATGAATGGAGCTTTCAAAATGGGAAAGCAAGCCTTGTGCCATCAGGTCCCCGTTTCCAGTGAACACGCAGCCTACCCCCTTGTGGTTTCTACCAAGTAAATATTCCCTCAAACTACACAGTGGTCCCTTCCCTGAAGAATGTTTTCTTGGCACGGAGTTCTGCATGTAGCGAACTGCCTCTCCCAAGGAACGCTTTGGTAACGCTATCGGGGCTTAGGCTCTTCTAAAACCCTGCCGTGTAAGAGGAAGAACTGTGCTTTGGTTACAGGAGGAACGCAAGCCGAGTTTCTCCTGTAAGTGTGGGGCCTCAAGGTATGACTTTGTGGAAGGAATGCGAAGCAGTTTTGATTTCTCCGTGCCGCTCAGCCTAGGGCATTGAGGCAATTTGCATGACATGTAGGACGTGAGAGAACAGATTCCATGGAGCTGTTGGAGTGCTGAGGAAATGTAGCTCTCCCAAGGAAGAGTGCAGTGTGTTGCCCTACACTTAACATACACAGAGTGACTGGGAAAGGTATCCGGGCCTGGAGGTTTCTTAGCAACCCAGTGGAGCCTGCCGGTACTCGGTGTTCTTGCACGGAATCGGGTGCCCAGCGAGATCCTAGGTGTCTTGCAAAGCGTACTAACGTTAAAAGAAAGGAGAACTGCAAGTAATGTCTCAAGGCAACTGCTCCACGTTCCGCTTCAGCAGGGATATTCAAGGCTTTACCTGGAGGAAAGGACTCACGTCAAGTTTCCTTGTAGCTCTAGAGCGTCTCAGGAGGAGCTCCCACCCAGGCTATGAAAGCACCCTGTTGATTTAGAAACAACTCGTTCCCTGCCCAGAGCCCTGCCTACAGTGACTAGAAACTTGTCCAAAACACTGGTATTTAGGTAGGTTCAAGGCGGCATGAATGGAGCTTTCAAAATGGGAAAGCAAGCCTTGTGCCATCAGGTCTCCGTTTCCAGTGAACACGCAGCCTACCTCCTTGTGATTTCTACCAAGTTACTATACACTCTAGCTACACACTGGTCCCTTCCCTGAATAACGTGTTCTTGGCACGGAGTTCTGCATGTAGCGAACTGCCTCTCCCAAGGAATGCTCTAGGTTCGCTATAGGGGCTTAGCCTCTTCTAAATCCCTGCAGTGTAAGAGGAAGAACTGTGCTTTGGTTACAGCAGGAACGCAAGGCAACTTTCTCCTGTAAGTATGGGGTCTTAAGGTATGACTTTGTAGAAGGAATGTGAAACAGTATTGGTTTCTCAGTGCCGCTCAGCCTAGGGCATTGAGGCAGATATGCATGACATGTAGACGTGAGACAACCGATGGCCCGGAGCTGTTGGAGTGCTGAGGAAATCTAGCTCTCCCAAGGAGGCGTGCAGTGTGTTGCCCTACACTTAGCATATTGAGAGTGACTGGGAAAGGTTTCCGGGCCTGGATGTTTCTTAGCTTCCCAGTCGAGCATGCCGGTCCTCGGTGTTCTTGCAGGGAATAGGGTGCCCACGAGAGTTACTAGGTGTCTTCATAAGCGTACTAAGGTTAAAAGAAAGCCGAACTGCAACTCATGTCTCCAGGAAACTGCTCCACGCTTCGGCTTCAGCGGGGCTATTCAAGGCTTTACCTTGAGGAAACGACTCACGTCAAGTTTCCTTTGAGCTCTAGAGCGGCTCAGGTGGAGCTCCCACCCAGGCTACGAAAGCACCCTGTTGATTTAGAAAAAACTCGTTCCCTTCCCAGAGCCCTGCCTACAGTGACTAGAAACTCGTCCAAAACACTGGTATTTAGGTAGGTTCAAGGCGGCATGAATGGAGCTTTCAAAATGGGAAAGCAAGCCTTGTGCCATCAGGTCCCCGTTTCCAGTGAACACGCAGCCTACCCCCTTGTGGTTTCTACCAAGTAAATATTCCCTCAAACTACACAGTGGTCCCTTCCCTGAAGAATGTTTTCTTGGCACGGAGTTCTGCATGTAGCGAACTGCCTCTCCCAAGGAACGCTTTGGTAACGCTATCGGGGCTTAGGCTCTTCTAAAACCCTGCCGTGTAAGAGGAAGAACTGTGCTTTGGTTACAGGAGGAACGCAAGCCGAGTTTCTCCTGTAAGTGTGGGGCCTCAAGGTATGACTTTGTGGAAGGAATGCGAAGCAGTTTTGATTTCTCCGTGCCGCTCAGCCTAGGGCATTGAGGCAATTTGCATGACATGTAGGACGTGAGAGAACAGATTCCATGGAGCTGTTGGAGTGCTGAGGAAATGTAGCTCTCCCAAGGAAGAGTGCAGTGTGTTGCCCTACACTTAACATACACAGAGTGACTGGGAAAGGTATCCGGGCCTGGAGGTTTCTTAGCAACCCAGTGGAGCCTGCCGGTACTCGGTGTTCTTGCACGGAATCGGGTGCCCAGCGAGATCCTAGGTGTCTTGCAAAGCGTACTAACGTTAAAAGAAAGGAGAACTGCAAGTAATGTCTCAAGGCAACTGCTCCACGTTCCGCTTCAGCAGGGATATTCAAGGCTTTACCTGGAGGAAAGGACTCACGTCAAGTTTCCTTGTAGCTCTAGAGCGTCTCAGGAGGAGCTCCCACCCAGGCTATGAAAGCACCCTGTTGATTTAGAAACAACTCGTTCCCTGCCCAGAGCCCTGCCTACAGTGACTAGAAACTTGTCCAAAACACTGGTATTTAGGTAGGTTCAAGGCGGCATGAATGGAGCTTTCAAAATGGGAAAGCAAGCCTTGTGCCATCAGGTCTCCGTTTCCAGTGAACACGCAGCCTACCTCCTTGTGATTTCTACCAAGTTACTATACACTCTAGCTACACACTGGTCCCTTCCCTGAATAACGTGTTCTTGGCACGGAGTTCTGCATGTAGTGAACTGCCTCTCCCAAGGAATGCTCTAGGTTCGCTATAGGGGCTTAGCCTCTTCTAAATCCCTGCAGTGTAAGAGGAAGAACTGTGCTTTGGTTACAGCAGGAACGCAAGGCAACTTTCTCCTGTAAGTATGGGGTCTTAAGGTATGACTTTGTAGAAGGAATGTGAAACAGTATTGGTTTCTCAGTGCCGCTCAGCCTAGGGCATTGAGGCAGATATGCATGACATGTAGACGTGAGACAACCGATGGCCCGGAGCTGTTGGAGTGCTGAGGAAATCTAGCTCTCCCAAGGAGGCGTGCAGTGTGTTGCCCTACACTTAGCATATTGAGAGTGACTGGGAAAGGTTTCCGGGCCTGGATGTTTCTTAGCTTCCCAGTCGAGCATGCCGGTCCTCGGTGTTCTTGCAGGGAATAGGGTGCCCACGAGAGTTACTAGGTGTCTTCATAAGCGTACTAAGGTTAAAAGAAAGCCGAACTGCAACTCATGTCTCCAGGAAACTGCTCCACGCTTCGGCTTCAGCGGGGCTATTCAAGGCTTTACCTTGAGGAAACGACTCACGTCAAGTTTCCTTTGAGCTCTAGAGCGGCTCAGGTGGAGCTCCCACCCAGGCTACGAAAGCACCCTGTTGATTTAGAAAAAACTCGTTCCCTTCCCAGAGCCCTGCCTACAGTGACTAGAAACTCGTCCAAAACACTGGTATTTAGGTAGGTTCAAGGCGGCATGAATGGAGCTTTCAAAATGGGAAAGCAAGCCTTGTGCCATCAGGTCCCCGTTTCCAGTGAACACGCAGCCTACCCCCTTGTGGTTTCTACCAAGTAAATATTCCCTCAAACTACACAGTGGTCCCTTCCCTGAAGAATGTTTTCTTGGCACGGAGTTCTGCATGTAGCGAACTGCCTCTCCCAAGGAACGCTTTGGTAACGCTATCGGGGCTTAGGCTCTTCTAAAACCCTGCCGTGTAAGAGGAAGAACTGTGCTTTGGTTACAGGAGGAACGCAAGCCGAGTTTCTCCTGTAAGTGTGGGGCCTCAAGGTATGACTTTGTGGAAGGAATGCGAAGCAGTTTTGATTTCTCCGTGCCGCTCAGCCTAGGGCATTGAGGCAATTTGCATGACATGTAGGACGTGAGAGAACAGATTACATGGAGCTGTTGGAGTGCTGAGGAAATGTAGCTCTCCCAAGGAAGAGTGCAGTGTGTTGCCCTACACTTAACATACACAGAGTGACTGGGAAAGGTATCCGGGCCTGGAGGTTTCTTAGCAACCCAGTGGAGCCTGACGGTACTCGGTGTTCTTGCACGGAATCGGGTGCCCAGCGAGATCCTAGGTGTCTTGCAAAGCGTACTAACGTTAAAAGAAAGGAGAACTGCAAGTAATGTCTCAAGGCAACTGCTCCACGTTCCGCTTCAGCAGGGATATTCAAGGCTTTACCTGGAGGAAAGGACTCACGTCAAGTTTCCTTGTAGCTCTAGAGCGTCTCAGGAGGAGCTCCCACCCAGGCTATGAAAGCACCCTGTTGATTTAGAAACAACTCGTTCCCTGCCCAGAGCCCTGCCTACAGTGACTAGAAACTTGTCCAAAACACTGGTATTTAGGTAGGTTCAAGGCGGCATGAATGGAGCTTTCAAAATGGGAAAGCAAGCCTTGTGCCATCAGGTCTCCGTTTCCAGTGAACACGCAGCCTACCTCCTTGTGATTTCTACCAAGTTACTATACACTCTAGCTACACACTGGTCCCTTCCCTGAATAACGTGTTCTTGGCACGGAGTTCTGCATGTAGCGAACTGCCTCTCCCAAGGAATGCTCTAGGTTCGCTATAGGGGCTTAGCCTCTTCTAAATCCCTGCAGTGTAAGAGGAAGAACTGTGCTTTGGTTACAGCAGGAACGCAAGGCAACTTTCTCCTGTAAGTATGGGGTCTTAAGGTATGACTTTGTAGAAGGAATGTGAAACAGTATTGGTTTCTCAGTGCCGCTCAGCCTAGGGCATTGAGGCAGATATGCATGACATGTAGACGTGAGACAACCGATGGCCCGGAGCTGTTGGAGTGCTGAGGAAATCTAGCTCTCCCAAGGAGGCGTGCAGTGTGTTGCCCTACACTTAGCATATTGAGAGTGACTGGGAAAGGTTTCCGGGCCTGGATGTTTCTTAGCTTCCCAGTCGAGCATGCCGGTCCTCGGTGTTCTTGCAGGGAATAGGGTGCCCACGAGAGTTACTAGGTGTCTTCATAAGCGTACTAAGGTTAAAAGAAAGCCGAACTGCAACTCATGTCTCCAGGAAACTGCTCCACGCTTCGGCTTCAGCGGGGCTATTCAAGGCTTTACCTTGAGGAAACGACTCACGTCAAGTTTCCTTTGAGCTCTAGAGCGGCTCAGGTGGAGCTCCCACCCAGGCTACGAAAGCACCCTGTTGATTTAGAAAAAACTCGTTCCCTTCCCAGAGCCCTGCCTACAGTGACTAGAAACTCGTCCAAAACACTGGTATTTAGGTAGGTTCAAGGCGGCATGAATGGAGCTTTCAAAATGGGAAAGCAAGCCTTGTGCCATCAGGTCCCCGTTTCCAGTGAACACGCAGCCTACCCCCTTGTGGTTTCTACCAAGTAAATATTCCCTCAAACTACACAGTGGTCCCTTCCCTGAAGAATGTTTTCTTGGCACGGAGTTCTGCATGTAGCGAACTGCCTCTCCCAAGGAACGCTTTGGTAACGCTATCGGGGCTTAGGCTCTTCTAAAACCCTGCCGTGTAAGAGGAAGAACTGTGCTTTGGTTACAGGAGGAACGCAAGCCGAGTTTCTCCTGTAAGTGTGGGGCCTCAAGGTATGACTTTGTGGAAGGAATGCGAAGCAGTTTTGATTTCTCCGTGCCGCTCAGCCTAGGGCATTGAGGCAATTTGCATGACATGTAGGACGTGAGAGAACAGATTCCATGGAGCTGTTGGAGTGCTGAGGAAATGTAGCTCTCCCAAGGAAGAGTGCAGTGTGTTGCCCTACACTTAACATACACAGAGTGACTGGGAAAGGTATCCGGGCCTGGAGGTTTCTTAGCAACCCAGTGGAGCCTGCCGGTACTCGGTGTTCTTGCACGGAATCGGGTGCCCAGCGAGATCCTAGGTGTCTTGCAAAGCGTACTAACGTTAAAAGAAAGGAGAACTGCAAGTAATGTCTCAAGGCAACTGCTCCACGTTCCGCTTCAGCAGGGATATTCAAGGCTTTACCTGGAGGAAAGGACTCACGTCAAGTTTCCTTGTAGCTCTAGAGCGTCTCAGGAGGAGCTCCCACCCAGGCTATGAAAGCACCCTGTTGATTTAGAAACAACTCGTTCCCTGCCCAGAGCCCTGCCTACAGTGACTAGAAACTTGTCCAAAACACTGGTATTTAGGTAGGTTCAAGGCGGCATGAATGGAGCTTTCAAAATGGGAAAGCAAGCCTTGTGCCATCAGGTCTCCGTTTCCAGTGAACACGCAGCCTACCTCCTTGTGATTTCTACCAAGTTACTATACACTCTAGCTACACACTGGTCCCTTCCCTGAATAACGTGTTCTTGGCACGGAGTTCTGCATGTAGCGAACTGCCTCTCCCAAGGAATGCTCTAGGTTCGCTATAGGGGCTTAGCCTCTTCTAAATCCCTGCAGTGTAAGAGGAAGAACTGTGCTTTGGTTACAGCAGGAACGCAAGGCAACTTTCTCCTGTAAGTATGGGGTCTTAAGGTATGACTTTGTAGAAGGAATGTGAAACAGTATTGGTTTCTCAGTGCCGCTCAGCCTAGGGCATTGAGGCAGATATGCATGACATGTAGACGTGAGACAACCGATGGCCCGGAGCTGTTGGAGTGCTGAGGAAATCTAGCTCTCCCAAGGAGGCGTGCAGTGTGTTGCCCTACACTTAGCATATTGAGAGTGACTGGGAAAGGTTTCCGGGCCTGGATGTTTCTTAGCTTCCCAGTCGAGCATGCCGGTCCTCGGTGTTCTTGCAGGGAATAGGGTGCCCACGAGAGTTACTAGGTGTCTTCATAAGCGTACTAAGGTTAAAAGAAAGCCGAACTGCAACTCATGTCTCCAGGAAACTGCTCCACGCTTCGGCTTCAGCGGGGCTATTCAAGGCTTTACCTTGAGGAAACGACTCACGTCAAGTTTCCTTTGAGCTCTAGAGCGGCTCAGGTGGAGCTCCCACCCAGGCTACGAAAGCACCCTGTTGATTTAGAAAAAACTCGTTCCCTTCCCAGAGCCCTGCCTACAGTGACTAGAAACTCGTCCAAAACACTGGTATTTAGGTAGGTTCAAGGCGGCATGAATGGAGCTTTCAAAATGGGAAAGCAAGCCTTGTGCCATCAGGTCCCCGTTTCCAGTGAACACGCAGCCTACCCCCTTGTGGTTTCTACCAAGTAAATATTCCCTCAAACTACACAGTGGTCCCTTCCCTGAAGAATGTTTTCTTGGCACGGAGTTCTGCATGTAGCGAACTGCCTCTCCCAAGGAACGCTTTGGTAACGCTATCGGGGCTTAGGCTCTTCCAAAACCCTGCCGTGTAAGAGGAAGAACTGTGCTTTGGTTACAGGAGGAACGCAAGCCGAGTTTCTCCTGTAAGTGTGGGGCCTCAAGGTATGACTTTGTGGAAGGAATGCGAAGCAGTTTTGATTTCTCCGTGCCGCTCAGCCTAGGGCATTGAGGCAATTTGCATGACATGTAGGACGTGAGAGAACAGATTCCATGGAGCTGTTGGAGTGCTGAGGAAATGTAGCTCTCCCAAGGAAGAGTGCAGTGTGTTGCCCTACACTTAACATACACAGAGTGACTGGGAAAGGTATCCGGGCCTGGAGGTTTCTTAGCAACCCAGTGGAGCCTGCCGGTACTCGGTGTTCTTGCACGGAATCGGGTGCCCAGCGAGATCCTAGGTGTCTTGCAAAGCGTACTAACGTTAAAAGAAAGGAGAACTGCAAGTAATGTCTCAAGGCAACTGCTCCACGTTCCGCTTCAGCAGGGATATTCAAGGCTTTACCTGGAGGAAAGGACTCACGTCAAGTTTCCTTGTAGCTCTAGAGCGTCTCAGGAGGAGCTCCCACCCAGGCTATGAAAGCACCCTGTTGATTTAGAAACAACTCGTTCCCTGCCCAGAGCCCTGCCTACAGTGACTAGAAACTTGTCCAAAACACTGGTATTTAGGTAGGTTCAAGGCGGCATGAATGGAGCTTTCAAAATGGGAAAGCAAGCCTTGTGCCATCAGGTCTCCGTTTCCAGTGAACACGCAGCCTACCTCCTTGTGATTTCTACCAAGTTACTATACACTCTAGCTACACACTGGTCCCTTCCCTGAATAACGTGTTCTTGGCACGGAGTTCTGCATGTAGCGAACTGCCTCTCCCAAGGAATGCTCTAGGTTCGCTATAGGGGCTTAGCCTCTTCTAAATCCCTGCAGTGTAAGAGGAAGAACTGTGCTTTGGTTACAGCAGGAACGCAAGGCAACTTTCTCCTGTAAGTATGGGGTCTTAAGGTATGACTTTGTAGAAGGAATGTGAAACAGTATTGGTTTCTCAGTGCCGCTCAGCCTAGGGCATTGAGGCAGATATGCATGACATGTAGACGTGAGACAACCGATGGCCCGGAGCTGTTGGAGTGCTGAGGAAATCTAGCTCTCCCAAGGAGGCGTGCAGTGTGTTGCCCTACACTTAGCATATTGAGAGTGACTGGGAAAGGTTTCCGGGCCTGGATGTTTCTTAGCTTCCCAGTCGAGCATGCCGGTCCTCGGTGTTCTTGCAGGGAATAGGGTGCCCACGAGAGTTACTAGGTGTCTTCATAAGCGTACTAAGGTTAAAAGAAAGCCGAACTGCAACTCATGTCTCCAGGAAACTGCTCCACGCTTCGGCTTCAGCGGGGCTATTCAAGGCTTTACCTTGAGGAAACGACTCACGTCAAGTTTCCTTTGAGCTCTAGAGCGGCTCAGGTGGAGCTCCCACCCAGGCTACGAAAGCACCCTGTTGATTTAGAAAAAACTCGTTCCCTTCCCAGAGCCCTGCCTACAGTGACTAGAAACTCGTCCAAAACACTGGTATTTAGGTAGGTTCAAGGCGGCATGAATGGAGCTTTCAAAATGGGAAAGCAAGCCTTGTGCCATCAGGTCCCCGTTTCCAGTGAACACGCAGCCTACCCCCTTGTGGTTTCTACCAAGTAAATATTCCCTCAAACTACACAGTGGTCCCTTCCCTGAAGAATGTTTTCTTGGCACGGAGTTCTGCATGTAGCGAACTGCCTCTCCCAAGGAACGCTTTGGTAACGCTATCGGGGCTTAGGCTCTTCCAAAACCCTGCCGTGTAAGAGGAAGAACTGTGCTTTGGTTACAGGAGGAACGCAAGCCGAGTTTCTCCTGTAAGTGTGGGGCCTCAAGGTATGACTTTGTGGAAGGAATGCGAAGCAGTTTTGATTTCTCCGTGCCGCTCAGCCTAGGGCATTGAGGCAATTTGCATGACATGTAGGACGTGAGAGAACAGATTCCATGGAGCTGTTGGAGTGCTGAGGAAATGTAGCTCTCCCAAGGAAGAGTGCAGTGTGTTGCCCTACACTTAACATACACAGAGTGACTGGGAAAGGTATCCGGGCCTGGAGGTTTCTTAGCAACCCAGTGGAGCCTGCCGGTACTCGGTGTTCTTGCACGGAATCGGGTGCCCAGCGAGATCCTAGGTGTCTTGCAAAGCGTACTAACGTTAAAAGAAAGGAGAACTGCAAGTAATGTCTCAAGGCAACTGCTCCACGTTCCGCTTCAGCAGGGATATTCAAGGCTTTACCTGGAGGAAAGGACTCACGTCAAGTTTCCTTGTAGCTCTAGAGCGTCTCAGGAGGAGCTCCCACCCAGGCTATGAAAGCACCCTGTTGATTTAGAAACAACTCGTTCCCTGCCCAGAGCCCTGCCTACAGTGACTAGAAACTTGTCCAAAACACTGGTATTTAGGTAGGTTCAAGGCGGCATGAATGGAGCTTTCAAAATGGGAAAGCAAGCCTTGTGCCATCAGGTCTCCGTTTCCAGTGAACACGCAGCCTACCTCCTTGTGATTTCTACCAAGTTACTATACACTCTAGCTACACACTGGTCCCTTCCCTGAAGAACGTGTTCTTGGCACGGAGTTCTGCATGTAGCGAACTGCCTCTCCCAAGGAATGCTCTAGGTTCGCTATAGGGGCTTAGCCTCTTCTAAATCCCTGCAGTGTAAGAGGAAGAACTGTGCTTTGGTTACAGCAGGAACGCAAGGCAACTTTCTCCTGTAAGTATGGGGTCTTAAGGTATGACTTTGTAGAAGGAATGTGAAACAGTATTGGTTTCTCAGTGCCGCTCAGCCTAGGGCATTGAGGCAGATATGCATGACATGTAGACGTGAGACAACCGATGGCCCAGAGCTGTTGGAGTGCTGAGGAAATCTAGCTCTCCCAAGGAGGCGTGCAGTGTGTTGCCCTACACTTAGCATATTGAGAGTGACTGGGAAAGGTTTCCGGGCCTGGATGTTTCTTAGCTTCCCAGTCGAGCATGCCGGTCCTCGGTGTTCTTGCAGGGAATAGGGTGCCCACGAGAGTTACTAGGTGTCTTCATAAGCGTACTAAGGTTAAAAGAAAGCCGAACTGCAACTCATGTCTCCAGGAAACTGCTCCACGCTTCGGCTTCAGCGGGGCTATTCAAGGCTTTACCTTGAGGAAACGACTCACGTCAAGTTTCCTTTGAGCTCTAGAGCGGCTCAGGTGGAGCTCCCACCCAGGCTACGAAAGCACCCTGTTGATTTAGAAAAAACTCGTTCCCTTCCCAGAGCCCTGCCTACAGTGACTAGAAACTCGTCCAAAACACTGGTATTTAGGTAGGTTCAAGGCGGCATGAATGGAGCTTTCAAAATGGGAAAGCAAGCCTTGTGCCATCAGGTCCCCGTTTCCAGTGAACACGCAGCCTACCCCCTTGTGGTTTCTACCAAGTAAATATTCCCTCAAACTACACAGTGGTCCCTTCCCTGAAGAATGTTTTCTTGGCACGGAGTTCTGCATGTAGCGAACTGCCTCTCCCAAGGAACGCTTTGGTAACGCTATCGGGGCTTAGGCTCTTCCAAAACCCTGCCGTGTAAGAGGAAGAACTGTGCTTTGGTTACAGGAGGAACGCAAGCCGAGTTTCTCCTGTAAGTGTGGGGCCTCAAGGTATGACTTTGTGGAAGGAATGCGAAGCAGTTTTGATTTCTCCGTGCCGCTCAGCCTAGGGCATTGAGGCAATTTGCATGACATGTAGGACGTGAGAGAACAGATTCCATGGAGCTGTTGGAGTGCTGAGGAAATGTAGCTCTCCCAAGGAAGAGTGCAGTGTGTTGCCCTACACTTAACATACACAGAGTGACTGGGAAAGGTATCCGGGCCTGGAGGTTTCTTAGCAACCCAGTGGAGCCTGCCGGTACTCGGTGTTCTTGCACGGAATCGGGTGCCCAGCGAGATCCTAGGTGTCTTGCAAAGCGTACTAACGTTAAAAGAAAGGAGAACTGCAAGTAATGTCTCAAGGCAACTGCTCCACGTTCCGCTTCAGCAGGGATATTCAAGGCTTTACCTGGAGGAAAGGACTCACGTCAAGTTTCCTTGTAGCTCTAGAGCGTCTCAGGAGGAGCTCCCACCCAGGCTATGAAAGCACCCTGTTGATTTAGAAACAACTCGTTCCCTGCCCAGAGCCCTGCCTACAGTGACTAGAAACTTGTCCAAAACACTGGTATTTAGGTAGGTTCAAGGCGGCATGAATGGAGCTTTCAAAATGGGAAAGCAAGCCTTGTGCCATCAGGTCTCCGTTTCCAGTGAACACGCAGCCTACCTCCTTGTGATTTCTACCAAGTTACTATACACTCTAGCTACACACTGGTCCCTTCCCTGAAGAACGTGTTCTTGGCACGGAGTTCTGCATGTAGCGAACTGCCTCTCCCAAGGAATGCTCTAGGTTCGCTATAGGGGCTTAGCCTCTTCTAAATCCCTGCAGTGTAAGAGGAAGAACTGTGCTTTGGTTACAGCAGGAACGCAAGGCAACTTTCTCCTGTAAGTATGGGGTCTTAAGGTATGACTTTGTAGAAGGAATGTGAAACAGTATTGGTTTCTCAGTGCCGCTCAGCCTAGGGCATTGAGGCAGATATGCATGACATGTAGACGTGAGACAACCGATGGCCCGGAGCTGTTGGAGTGCTGAGGAAATCTAGCTCTCCCAAGGAGGCGTGCAGTGTGTTGCCCTACACTTAGCATATTGAGAGTGACTGGGAAAGGTTTCCGGGCCTGGATGTTTCTTAGCTTCCCAGTCGAGCATGCCGGTCCTCGGTGTTCTTGCAGGGAATAGGGTGCCCACGAGAGTTACTAGGTGTCTTCATAAGCGTACTAAGGTTAAAAGAAAGCCGAACTGCAACTCATGTCTCCAGGAAACTGCTCCACGCTTCGGCTTCAGCGGGGCTATTCAAGGCTTTACCTTGAGGAAACGACTCACGTCAAGTTTCCTTTGAGCTCTAGAGCGGCTCAGGTGGAGCTCCCACCCAGGCTACGAAAGCACCCTGTTGATTTAGAAAAAACTCGTTCCCTTCCCAGAGCCCTGCCTACAGTGACTAGAAACTCGTCCAAAACACTGGTATTTAGGTAGGTTCAAGGCGGCATGAATGGAGCTTTCAAAATGGGAAAGCAAGCCTTGTGCCATCAGGTCCCCGTTTCCAGTGAACACGCAGCCTACCCCCTTGTGGTTTCTACCAAGTAAATATTCCCTCAAACTACACAGTGGTCCCTTCCCTGAAGAATGTTTTCTTGGCACGGAGTTCTGCATGTAGCGAACTGCCTCTCCCAAGGAACGCTTTGGTAACGCTATCGGGGCTTAGGCTCTTCCAAAACCCTGCCGTGTAAGAGGAAGAACTGTGCTTTGGTTACAGGAGGAACGCAAGCCGAGTTTCTCCTGTAAGTGTGGGGCCTCAAGGTATGACTTTGTGGAAGGAATGCGAAGCAGTTTTGATTTCTCCGTGCCGCTCAGCCTAGGGCATTGAGGCAATTTGCATGACATGTAGGACGTGAGAGAACAGATTCCATGGAGCTGTTGGAGTGCTGAGGAAATGTAGCTCTCCCAAGGAAGAGTGCAGTGTGTTGCCCTACACTTAACATACACAGAGTGACTGGGAAAGGTATCCGGGCCTGGAGGTTTCTTAGCAACCCAGTGGAGCCTGCCGGTACTCGGTGTTCTTGCACGGAATCGGGTGCCCAGCGAGATCCTAGGTGTCTTGCAAAGCGTACTAACGTTAAAAGAAAGGAGAACTGCAAGTAATGTCTCAAGGCAACTGCTCCACGTTCCGCTTCAGCAGGGATATTCAAGGCTTTACCTGGAGGAAAGGACTCACGTCAAGTTTCCTTGTAGCTCTAGAGCGTCTCAGGAGGAGCTCCCACCCAGGCTATGAAAGCACCCTGTTGATTTAGAAACAACTCGTTCCCTGCCCAGAGCCCTGCCTACAGTGACTAGAAACTTGTCCAAAACACTGGTATTTAGGTAGGTTCAAGGCGGCATGAATGGAGCTTTCAAAATGGGAAAGCAAGCCTTGTGCCATCAGGTCTCCGTTTCCAGTGAACACGCAGCCTACCTCCTTGTGATTTCTACCAAGTTACTATACACTCTAGCTACACACTGGTCCCTTCCCTGAATAACGTGTTCTTGGCACGGAGTTCTGCATGTAGCGAACTGCCTCTCCCAAGGAATGCTCTAGGTTCGCTATAGGGGCTTAGCCTCTTCTAAATCCCTGCAGTGTAAGAGGAAGAACTGTGCTTTGGTTACAGCAGGAACGCAAGGCAACTTTCTCCTGTAAGTATGGGGTCTTAAGGTATGACTTTGTAGAAGGAATGTGAAACAGTATTGGTTTCTCAGTGCCGCTCAGCCTAGGGCATTGAGGCAGATATGCATGACATGTAGACGTGAGACAACCGATGGCCCGGAGCTGTTGGAGTGCTGAGGAAATCTAGCTCTCCCAAGGAGGCGTGCAGTGTGTTGCCCTACACTTAGCATATTGAGAGTGACTGGGAAAGGTTTCCGGGCCTGGATGTTTCTTAGCTTCCCAGTCGAGCATGCCGGTCCTCGGTGTTCTTGCAGGGAATAGGGTGCCCACGAGAGTTACTAGGTGTCTTCATAAGCGTACTAAGGTTAAAAGAAAGCCGAACTGCAACTCATGTCTCCAGGAAACTGCTCCACGCTTCGGCTTCAGCGGGGCTATTCAAGGCTTTACCTTGAGGAAACGACTCACGTCAAGTTTCCTTTGAGCTCTAGAGCGGCTCAGGTGGAGCTCCCACCCAGGCTACGAAAGCACCCTGTTGATTTAGAAAAAACTCGTTCCCTTCCCAGAGCCCTGCCTACAGTGACTAGAAACTCGTCCAAAACACTGGTATTTAGGTAGGTTCAAGGCGGCATGAATGGAGCTTTCAAAATGGGAAAGCAAGCCTTGTGCCATCAGGTCCCCGTTTCCAGTGAACACGCAGCCTACCCCCTTGTGGTTTCTACCAAGTAAATATTCCCTCAAACTACACAGTGGTCCCTTCCCTGAAGAATGTTTTCTTGGCACGGAGTTCTGCATGTAGCGAACTGCCTCTCCCAAGGAACGCTTTGGTAACGCTATCGGGGCTTAGGCTCTTCCAAAACCCTGCCGTGTAAGAGGAAGAACTGTGCTTTGGTTACAGGAGGAACGCAAGCCGAGTTTCTCCTGTAAGTGTGGGGCCTCAAGGTATGACTTTGTGGAAGGAATGCGAAGCAGTTTTGATTTCTCCGTGCCGCTCAGCCTAGGGCATTGAGGCAATTTGCATGACATGTAGGACGTGAGAGAACAGATTCCATGGAGCTGTTGGAGTGCTGAGGAAATGTAGCTCTCCCAAGGAAGAGTGCAGTGTGTTGCCCTACACTTAACATACACAGAGTGACTGGGAAAGGTATCCGGGCCTGGAGGTTTCTTAGCAACCCAGTGGAGCCTGCCGGTACTCGGTGTTCTTGCACGGAATCGGGTGCCCAGCGAGATCCTAGGTGTCTTGCAAAGCGTACTAACGTTAAAAGAAAGGAGAACTGCAAGTAATGTCTCAAGGCAACTGCTCCACGTTCCGCTTCAGCAGGGATATTCAAGGCTTTACCTGGAGGAAAGGACTCACGTCAAGTTTCCTTGTAGCTCTAGAGCGTCTCAGGAGGAGCTCCCACCCAGGCTATGAAAGCACCCTGTTGATTTAGAAACAACTCGTTCCCTGCCCAGAGCCCTGCCTACAGTGACTAGAAACTTGTCCAAAACACTGGTATTTAGGTAGGTTCAAGGCGGCATGAATGGAGCTTTCAAAATGGGAAAGCAAGCCTTGTGCCATCAGGTCTCCGTTTCCAGTGAACACGCAGCCTACCTCCTTGTGATTTCTACCAAGTTACTATACACTCTAGCTACACACTGGTCCCTTCCCTGAATAACGTGTTCTTGGCACGGAGTTCTGCATGTAGCGAACTGCCTCTCCCAAGGAATGCTCTAGGTTCGCTATAGGGGCTTAGCCTCTTCTAAATCCCTGCAGTGTAAGAGGAAGAACTGTGCTTTGGTTACAGCAGGAACGCAAGGCAACTTTCTCCTGTAAGTATGGGGTCTTAAGGTATGACTTTGTAGAAGGAATGTGAAACAGTATTGGTTTCTCAGTGCCGCTCAGCCTAGGGCATTGAGGCAGATATGCATGACATGTAGACGTGAGACAACCGATGGCCCGGAGCTGTTGGAGTGCTGAGGAAATCTAGCTCTCCCAAGGAGGCGTGCAGTGTGTTGCCCTACACTTAGCATATTGAGAGTGACTGGGAAAGGTTTCCGGGCCTGGATGTTTCTTAGCTTCCCAGTCGAGCATGCCGGTCCTCGGTGTTCTTGCAGGGAATAGGGTGCCCACGAGAGTTACTAGGTGTCTTCATAAGCGTACTAAGGTTAAAAGAAAGCCGAACTGCAACTCATGTCTCCAGGAAACTGCTCCACGCTTCGGCTTCAGCGGGGCTATTCAAGGCTTTACCTTGAGGAAACGACTCACGTCAAGTTTCCTTTGAGCTCTAGAGCGGCTCAGGTGGAGCTCCCACCCAGGCTACGAAAGCACCCTGTTGATTTAGAAAAAACTCGTTCCCTTCCCAGAGCCCTGCCTACAGTGACTAGAAACTCGTCCAAAACACTGGTATTTAGGTAGGTTCAAGGCGGCATGAATGGAGCTTTCAAAATGGGAAAGCAAGCCTTGTGCCATCAGGTCCCCGTTTCCAGTGAACACGCAGCCTACCCCCTTGTGGTTTCTACCAAGTAAATATTCCCTCAAACTACACAGTGGTCCCTTCCCTGAAGAATGTTTTCTTGGCACGGAGTTCTGCATGTAGCGAACTGCCTCTCCCAAGGAACGCTTTGGTAACGCTATCGGGGCTTAGGCTCTTCCAAAACCCTGCCGTGTAAGAGGAAGAACTGTGCTTTGGTTACAGGAGGAACGCAAGCCGAGTTTCTCCTGTAAGTGTGGGGCCTCAAGGTATGACTTTGTGGAAGGAATGCGAAGCAGTTTTGATTTCTCCGTGCCGCTCAGCCTAGGGCATTGAGGCAATTTGCATGACATGTAGGACGTGAGAGAACAGATTCCATGGAGCTGTTGGAGTGCTGAGGAAATGTAGCTCTCCCAAGGAAGAGTGCAGTGTGTTGCCCTACACTTAACATACACAGAGTGACTGGGAAAGGTATCCGGGCCTGGAGGTTTCTTAGCAACCCAGTGGAGCCTGCCGGTACTCGGTGTTCTTGCACGGAATCGGGTGCCCAGCGAGATCCTAGGTGTCTTGCAAAGCGTACTAACGTTAAAAGAAAGGAGAACTGCAAGTAATGTCTCAAGGCAACTGCTCCACGTTCCGCTTCAGCAGGGATATTCAAGGCTTTACCTGGAGGAAAGGACTCACGTCAAGTTTCCTTGTAGCTCTAGAGCGTCTCAGGAGGAGCTCCCACCCAGGCTATGAAAGCACCCTGTTGATTTAGAAACAACTCGTTCCCTGCCCAGAGCCCTGCCTACAGTGACTAGAAACTTGTCCAAAACACTGTTATTTAGGTAGGTTCAAGGCGGCATGAATGGAGCTTTCAAAATGGGAAAGCAAGCCTTGTGCCATCAGGTCTCCGTTTCCAGTGAACACGCAGCCTACCTCCTTGTGATTTCTACCAAGTTACTATACACTCTAGCTACACACTGGTCCCTTCCCTGAATAACGTGTTCTTGGCACGGAGTTCTGCATGTAGCGAACTGCCTCTCCCAAGGAATGCTCTAGGTTCGCTATAGGGGCTTAGCCTCTTCTAAATCCCTGCAGTGTAAGAGGAAGAACTGTGCTTTGGTTACAGCAGGAACGCAAGGCAACTTTCTCCTGTAAGTATGGGGTCTTAAGGTATGACTTTGTAGAAGGAATGTGAAACAGTATTGGTTTCTCAGTGCCGCTCAGCCTAGGGCATTGAGGCAGATATGCATGACATGTAGACGTGAGACAACCGATGGCCCGGAGCTGTTGGAGTGCTGAGGAAATCTAGCTCTCCCAAGGAGGCGTGCAGTGTGTTGCCCTACACTTAGCATATTGAGAGTGACTGGGAAAGGTTTCCGGGCCTGGATGTTTCTTAGCTTCCCAGTCGAGCATGCCGGTCCTCGGTGTTCTTGCAGGGAATAGGGTGCCCACGAGAGTTACTAGGTGTCTTCATAAGCGTACTAAGGTTAAAAGAAAGCCGAACTGCAACTCATGTCTCCAGGAAACTGCTCCACGCTTCGGCTTCAGCGGGGCTATTCAAGGCTTTACCTTGAGGAAACGACTCACGTCAAGTTTCCTTTGAGCTCTAGAGCGGCTCAGGTGGAGCTCCCACCCAGGCTACGAAAGCACCCTGTTGATTTAGAAAAAACTCGTTCCCTTCCCAGAGCCCTGCCTACAGTGACTAGAAACTCGTCCAAAACACTGGTATTTAGGTAGGTTCAAGGCGGCATGAATGGAGCTTTCAAAATGGGAAAGCAAGCCTTGTGCCATCAGGTCCCCGTTTCCAGTGAACACGCAGCCTACCCCCTTGTGGTTTCTACCAAGTAAATATTCCCTCAAACTACACAGTGGTCCCTTCCCTGAAGAATGTTTTCTTGGCACGGAGTTCTGCATGTAGCGAACTGCCTCTCCCAAGGAACGCTTTGGTAACGCTATCGGGGCTTAGGCTCTTCCAAAACCCTGCCGTGTAAGAGGAAGAACTGTGCTTTGGTTACAGGAGGAACGCAAGCCGAGTTTCTCCTGTAAGTGTGGGGCCTCAAGGTATGACTTTGTGGAAGGAATGCGAAGCAGTTTTGATTTCTCCGTGCCGCTCAGCCTAGGGCATTGAGGCAATTTGCATGACATGTAGGACGTGAGAGAACAGATTCCATGGAGCTGTTGGAGTGCTGAGGAAATGTAGCTCTCCCAAGGAAGAGTGCAGTGTGTTGCCCTACACTTAACATACACAGAGTGACTGGGAAAGGTATCCGGGCCTGGAGGTTTCTTAGCAACCCAGTGGAGCCTGCCGGTACTCGGTGTTCTTGCACGGAATCGGGTGCCCAGCGAGATCCTAGGTGTCTTGCAAAGCGTACTAACGTTAAAAGAAAGGAGAACTGCAAGTAATGTCTCAAGGCAACTGCTCCACGTTCCGCTTCAGCAGGGATATTCAAGGCTTTACCTGGAGGAAAGGACTCACGTCAAGTTTCCTTGTAGCTCTAGAGCGTCTCAGGAGGAGCTCCCACCCAGGCTATGAAAGCACCCTGTTGATTTAGAAACAACTCGTTCCCTGCCCAGAGCCCTGCCTACAGTGACTAGAAACTTGTCCAAAACACTGTTATTTAGGTAGGTTCAAGGCGGCATGAATGGAGCTTTCAAAATGGGAAAGCAAGCCTTGTGCCATCAGGTCTCCGTTTCCAGTGAACACGCAGCCTACCTCCTTGTGATTTCTACCAAGTTACTATACACTCTAGCTACACACTGGTCCCTTCCCTGAATAACGTGTTCTTGGCACGGAGTTCTGCATGTAGCGAACTGCCTCTCCCAAGGAATGCTCTAGGTTCGCTATAGGGGCTTAGCCTCTTCTAAATCCCTGCAGTGTAAGAGGAAGAACTGTGCTTTGGTTACAGCAGGAACGCAAGGCAACTTTCTCCTGTAAGTATGGGGTCTTAAGGTATGACTTTGTAGAAGGAATGTGAAACAGTATTGGTTTCTCAGTGCCGCTCAGCCTAGGGCATTGAGGCAGATATGCATGACATGTAGACGTGAGACAACCGATGGCCCGGAGCTGTTGGAGTGCTGAGGAAATCTAGCTCTCCCAAGGAGGCGTGCAGTGTGTTGCCCTACACTTAGCATATTGAGAGTGACTGGGAAAGGTTTCCGGGCCTGGATGTTTCTTAGCTTCCCAGTCGAGCATGCCGGTCCTCGGTGTTCTTGCAGGGAATAGGGTGCCCACGAGAGTTACTAGGTGTCTTCATAAGCGTACTAAGGTTAAAAGAAAGCCGAAGTGCAACTCATGTCTCCAGGAAACTGCTCCACGCTTCGGCTTCAGCGGGGCTATTCAAGGCTTTACCTTGAGGAAACGACTCACGTCAAGTTTCCTTTGAGCTCTAGAGCGGCTCAGGTGGAGCTCCCACCCAGGCTACGAAAGCACCCTGTTGATTTAGAAAAAACTCGTTCCCTTCCCAGAGCCCTGCCTACAGTGACTAGAAACTCGTCCAAAACACTGGTATTTAGGTAGGTTCAAGGCGGCATGAATGGAGCTTTCAAAATGGGAAAGCAAGCCTTGTGCCATCAGGTCCCCGTTTCCAGTGAACACGCAGCCTACCCCCTTGTGGTTTCTACCAAGTAAATATTCCCTCAAACTACACAGTGGTCCCTTCCCTGAAGAATGTTTTCTTGGCACGGAGTTCTGCATGTAGCGAACTGCCTCTCCCAAGGAACGCTTTGGTAACGCTATCGGGGCTTAGGCTCTTCCAAAACCCTGCCGTGTAAGAGGAAGAACTGTGCTTTGGTTACAGGAGGAACGCAAGCCGAGTTTCTCCTGTAAGTGTGGGGCCTCAAGGTATGACTTTGTGGAAAGAATGCGAAGCAGTTTTGATTTCTCCGTGCCGCTCAGCCTAGGGCATTGAGGCAATTTGCATGACATGTAGGACGTGAGAGAACAGATTCCATGGAGCTGTTGGAGTGCTGAGGAAATGTAGCTCTCCCAAGGAAGAGTGCAGTGTGTTGCCCTACACTTAACATACACAGAGTGACTGGGAAAGGTATCCGGGCCTGGAGGTTTCTTAGCAACCCAGTGGAGCCTGCCGGTACCCGGTGTTCTTGCACGGAATCGGGTGCCCAGCGAGATCCTAGGTGTCTTGCAAAGCGTACTAACGTTAAAAGAAAGGAGAACTGCAAGTAATGTCTCAAGGCAACTGCTCCACGTTCCGCTTCAGCAGGGATATTCAAGGCTTTACCTGGAGGAAAGGACTCACGTCAAGTTTCCTTGTAGCTCTAGAGCGTCTCAGGAGGAGCTCCCACCCAGGCTATGAAAGCACCCTGTTGATTTAGAAACAACTCGTTCCCTGCCCAGAGCCCTGCCTACAGTGACTAGAAACTTGTCCAAAACACTGGTATTTAGGTAGGTTCAAGGCGGCATGAATGGAGCTTTCAAAATGGGAAAGCAAGCCTTGTGCCATCAGGTCTCCGTTTCCAGTGAACACGCAGCCTACCTCCTTGTGATTTCTACCAAGTTACTATACACTCTAGCTACACACTGGTCCCTTCCCTGAATAACGTGTTCTTGGCACGGAGTTCTGCATGTAGCGAACTGCCTCTCCCAAGGAATGCTCTAGGTTCGCTATAGGGGCTTAGCCTCTTCTAAATCCCTGCAGTGTAAGAGGAAGAACTGTGCTTTGGTTACAGCAGGAACGCAAGGCAACTTTCTCCTGTAAGTATGGGGTCTTAAGGTATGACTTTGTAGAAGGAATGTGAAACAGTATTGGTTTCTCAGTGCCGCTCAGCCTAGGGCATTGAGGCAGATATGCATGACATGTAGACGTGAGACAACCGATGGCCCGGAGCTGTTGGAGTGCTGAGGAAATCTAGCTCTCCCAAGGAGGCGTGCAGTGTGTTGCCCTACACTTAGCATATTGAGAGTGACTGGGAAAGGTTTCCGGGCCTGGATGTTTCTTAGCTTCCCAGTCGAGCATGCCGGTCCTCGGTGTTCTTGCAGGGAATAGGGTGCCCACGAGAGTTACTAGGTGTCTTCATAAGCGTACTAAGGTTAAAAGAAAGCCGAAGTGCAACTCATGTCTCCAGGAAACTGCTCCACGCTTCGGCTTCAGCGGGGCTATTCAAGGCTTTACCTTGAGGAAATGACTCACGTCAAGTTTCCTTTGAGCTCTAGAGCGGCTCAGGTGGAGCTCCCACCCAGGCTACGAAAGCACCCTGTTGATTTAGAAAAAACTCGTTCCCTTCCCAGAGCCCTGCCTACAGTGACTAGAAACTCGTCCAAAACACTGGTATTTAGGTAGGTTCAAGGCGGCATGAATGGAGCTTTCAAAATGGGAAAGCAAGCCTTGTGCCATCAGGTCCCCGTTTCCAGTGAACACGCAGCCTACCCCCTTGTGGTTTCTACCAAGTAAATATTCCCTCAAACTACACAGTGGTCCCTTCCCTGAAGAATGTTTTCTTGGCACGGAGTTCTGCATGTAGCGAACTGCCTCTCCCAAGGAACGCTTTGGTAACGCTATCGGGGCTTAGGCTCTTCCAAAACCCTGCCGTGTAAGAGGAAGAACTGTGCTTTGGTTACAGGAGGAACGCAAGCCGAGTTTCTCCTGTAAGTGTGGGGCCTCAAGGTATGACTTTGTGGAAGGAATGCGAAGCAGTTTTGATTTCTCCGTGCCGCTCAGCCTAGGGCATTGAGGCAATTTGCATGACATGTAGGACGTGAGAGAACAGATTACATGGAGCTGTTGGAGTGCTGAGGAAATGTAGCTCTCCCAAGGAAGAGTGCAGTGTGTTGCCCTACACTTAACATACACAGAGTGACTGGGAAAGGTATCCGGGCCTGGAGGTTTCTTAGCAACCCAGTGGAGCCTGCCGGTACCCGGTGTTCTTGCACGGAATCGGGTGCCCAGCGAGATCCTAGGTGTCTTGCAAAGCGTACTAACGTTAAAAGAAAGGAGAACTGCAAGTAATGTCTCAAGGCAACTGCTCCACGTTCCGCTTCAGCAGGGATATTCAAGGCTTTACCTGGAGGAAAGGACTCACGTCAAGTTTCCTTGTAGCTCTAGAGCGTCTCAGGAGGAGCTCCCACCCAGGCTATGAAAGCACCCTGTTGATTTAGAAACAACTCGTTCCCTGCCCAGAGCCCTGCCTACAGTGACTAGAAACTTGTCCAAAACACTGGTATTTAGGTAGGTTCAAGGCGGCATGAATGGAGCTTTCAAAATGGGAAAGCAAGCCTTGTGCCATCAGGTCTCCGTTTCCAGTGAACACGCAGCCTACCTCCTTGTGATTTCTACCAAGTTACTATACACTCTAGCTACACACTGGTCCCTTCCCTGAATAACGTGTTCTTGGCACGGAGTTCTGCATGTAGCGAACTGCCTCTCCCAAGGAATGCTCTAGGTTCGCTATAGGGGCTTAGCCTCTTCTAAATCCCTGCAGTGTAAGAGGAAGAACTGTGCTTTGGTTACAGCAGGAACGCAAGGCAACTTTCTCCTGTAAGTATGGGGTCTTAAGGTATGACTTTGTAGAAGGAATGTGAAACAGTATTGGTTTCTCAGTGCCGCTCAGCCTAGGGCATTGAGGCAGATATGCATGACATGTAGACGTGAGACAACCGATGGCCCGGAGCTGTTGGAGTGCTGAGGAAATCTAGCTCTCCCAAGGAGGCGTGCAGTGTGTTGCCCTACACTTAGCATATTGAGAGTGACTGGGAAAGGTTTCCGGGCCTGGATGTTTCTTAGCTTCCCAGTCGAGCATGCCGGTCCTCGGTGTTCTTGCAGGGAATAGGGTGCCCACGAGAGTTACTAGGTGTCTTCATAAGCGTACTAAGGTTAAAAGAAAGCCGAACTGCAACTCATGTCTCCAGGAAACTGCTCCACGCTTCGGCTTCAGCGGGGCTATTCAAGGCTTTACCTTGAGGAAACGACTCACGTCAAGTTTCCTTTGAGCTCTAGAGCGGCTCAGGTGGAGCTCCCACCCAGGCTACGAAAGCACCCTGTTGATTTAGAAAAAACTCGTTCCCTTCCCAGAGCCCTGCCTACAGTGACTAGAAACTCGTCCAAAACACTGGTATTTAGGTAGGTTCAAGGCGGCATGAATGGAGCTTTCAAAATGGGAAAGCAAGCCTTGTGCCATCAGGTCCCCGTTTCCAGTGAACACGCAGCCTACCCCCTTGTGGTTTCTACCAAGTAAATATTCCCTCAAACTACACAGTGGTCCCTTCCCTGAAGAATGTTTTCTTGGCACGGAGTTCTGCATGTAGCGAACTGCCTCTCCCAAGGAACGCTTTGGTAACGCTATCGGGGCTTAGGCTCTTCCAAAACCCTGCCGTGTAAGAGGAAGAACTGTGCTTTGGTTACAGGAGGAACGCAAGCCGAGTTTCTCCTGTAAGTGTGGGGCCTCAAGGTATGACTTTGTGGAAGGAATGCGAAGCAGTTTTGATTTCTCCGTGCCGCTCAGCCTAGGGCATTGAGGCAATTTGCATGACATGTAGGACGTGAGAGAACAGATTACATGGAGCTGTTGGAGTGCTGAGGAAATGTAGCTCTCCCAAGGAAGAGTGCAGTGTGTTGCCCTACACTTAACATACACAGAGTGACTGGGAAAGGTATCCGGGCCTGGAGGTTTCTTAGCAACCCAGTGGAGCCTGCCGGTACTCGGTGTTCTTGCACGGAATCGGGTGCCCAGCGAGATCCTAGGTGTCTTGCAAAGCGTACTAACGTTAAAAGAAAGGAGAACTGCAAGTAATGTCTCAAGGCAACTGCTCCACGTTCCGCTTCAGCAGGGATATTCAAGGCTTTACCTGGAGGAAAGGACTCACGTCAAGTTTCCTTGTAGCTCTAGAGCGTCTCAGGAGGAGCTCCCACCCAGGCTATGAAAGCACCCTGTTGATTTAGAAACAACTCGTTCCCTGCCCAGAGCCCTGCCTACAGTGACTAGAAACTTGTCCAAAACACTGGTATTTAGGTAGGTTCAAGGCGGCATGAATGGAGCTTTCAAAATGGGAAAGCAAGCCTTGTGCCATCAGGTCTCCGTTTCCAGTGAACACGCAGCCTACCTCCTTGTGATTTCTACCAAGTTACTATACACTCTAGCTACACACTGGTCCCTTCCCTGAAGAACGTGTTCTTGGCACGGAGTTCTGCATGTAGCGAACTGCCTCTCCCAAGGAATGCTCTAGGTTCGCTATAGGGGCTTAGCCTCTTCTAAATCCCTGCAGTGTAAGAGGAAGAACTGTGCTTTGGTTACAGCAGGAACGCAAGGCAACTTTCTCCTGTAAGTATGGGGTCTTAAGGTATGACTTTGTAGAAGGAATGTGAAACAGTATTGGTTTCTCAGTGCCGCTCAGCCTAGGGCATTGAGGCAGATATGCATGACATGTAGACGTGAGACAACCGATGGCCCGGAGCTGTTGGAGTGCTGAGGAAATCTAGCTCTCCCAAGGAGGCGTGCAGTGTGTTGCCCTACACTTAGCATATTGAGAGTGACTGGGAAAGGTTTCCGGGCCTGGATGTTTCTTAGCTTCCCAGTCGAGCATGCCGGTCCTCGGTGTTCTTGCAGGGAATAGGGTGCCCACGAGAGTTACTAGGTGTCTTCATAAGCGTACTAAGGTTAAAAGAAAGCCGAACTGCAACTCATGTCTCCAGGAAACTGCTCCACGCTTCGGCTTCAGCGGGGCTATTCAAGGCTTTACCTTGAGGAAACGACTCACGTCAAGTTTCCTTTGAGCTCTAGAGCGGCTCAGGTGGAGCTCCCACCCAGGCTACGAAAGCACCCTGTTGATTTAGAAAAAACTCGTTCCCTTCCCAGAGCCCTGCCTACAGTGACTAGAAACTCGTCCAAAACACTGGTATTTAGGTAGGTTCAAGGCGGCATGAATGGAGCTTTCAAAATGGGAAAGCAAGCCTTGTGCCATCAGGTCCCCGTTTCCAGTGAACACGCAGCCTACCCCCTTGTGGTTTCTACCAAGTAAATATTCCCTCAAACTACACAGTGGTCCCTTCCCTGAAGAATGTTTTCTTGGCACGGAGTTCTGCATGTAGCGAACTGCCTCTCCCAAGGAACGCTTTGGTAACGCTATCGGGGCTTAGGCTCTTCCAAAACCCTGCCGTGTAAGAGGAAGAACTGTGCTTTGGTTACAGGAGGAACGCAAGCCGAGTTTCTCCTGTAAGTGTGGGGCCTCAAGGTATGACTTTGTGGAAGGAATGCGAAGCAGTTTTGATTTCTCCGTGCCGCTCAGCCTAGGGCATTGAGGCAATTTGCATGACATGTAGGACGTGAGAGAACAGATTACATGGAGCTGTTGGAGTGCTGAGGAAATGTAGCTCTCCCAAGGAAGAGTGCAGTGTGTTGCCCTACACTTAACATACACAGAGTGACTGGGAAAGGTATCCGGGCCTGGAGGTTTCTTAGCAACCCAGTGGAGCCTGCCGGTACCCGGTGTTCTTGCACGGAATCGGGTGCCCAGCGAGATCCTAGGTGTCTTGCAAAGCGTACTAACGTTAAAAGAAAGGAGAACTGCAAGTAATGTCTCAAGGCAACTGCTCCACGTTCCGCTTCAGCAGGGATATTCAAGGCTTTACCTGGAGGAAAGGACTCACGTCAAGTTTCCTTGTAGCTCTAGAGCGTCTCAGGAGGAGCTCCCACCCAGGCTATGAAAGCACCCTGTTGATTTAGAAAAAACTCGTTCCCTGCCCAGAGCCCTGCCTACAGTGACTAGAAACTTGTCCAAAACACTGGTATTTAGGTAGGTTCAAGGCGGCATGAATGGAGCTTTCAAAATGGGAAAGCAAGCCTTGTGCCATCAGGTCTCCGTTTCCAGTGAACACGCAGCCTACCTCCTTGTGATTTCTACCAAGTTACTATACACTCTAGCTACACACTGGTCCCTTCCCTGAATAATGTGTTCTTGGCACGGAGTTCTGCATGTAGCGAACTGCCTCTCCCAAGGAATGCTCTAGGTTCGCTATAGGGGCTTAGCCTCTTCTAAATCCCTGCAGTGTAAGAGGAAGAACTGTGCTTTGGTTACAGCAGGAACGCAAGGCAACTTTCTCCTGTAAGTATGGGGTCTTAAGGTATGACTTTGTAGAAGGAATGTGAAACAGTATTGGTTTCTCAGTGCCGCTCAGCCTAGGGCATTGAGGCAGATATGCATGACATGTAGACGTGAGACAACCGATGGCCCGGAGCTGTTGGAGTGCTGAGGAAATCTAGCTCTCCCAAGGAGGCGTGCAGTGTGTTGCCCTACACTTAGCATATTGAGAGTGACTGGGAAAGGTTTCCGGGCCTGGATGTTTCTTAGCTTCCCAGTCGAGCATGCCGGTCCTCGGTGTTCTTGCAGGGAATAGGGTGCCCACGAGAGTTACTAGGTGTCTTCATAAGCGTACTAAGGTTAAAAGAAAGCCGAACTGCAACTCATGTCTCCAGGAAACTGCTCCACGCTTCGGCTTCAGCGGGGCTATTCAAGGCTTTACCTTGAGGAAACGACTCACGTCAAGTTTCCTTTGAGCTCTAGAGCGGCTCAGGTGGAGCTCCCACCCAGGCTACGAAAGCACCCTGTTGATTTAGAAAAAACTCGTTCCCTTCCCAGAGCCCTGCCTACAGTGACTAGAAACTCGTCCAAAACACTGGTATTTAGGTAGGTTCAAGGCGGCATGAATGGAGCTTTCAAAATGGGAAAGCAAGCCTTGTGCCATCAGGTCCCCGTTTCCAGTGAACACGCAGCCTACCCCCTTGTGGTTTCTACCAAGTAAATATTCCCTCAAACTACACAGTGGTCCCTTCCCTGAAGAATGTTTTCTTGGCACGGAGTTCTGCATGTAGCGAACTGCCTCTCCCAAGGAACGCTTTGGTAACGCTATCGGGGCTTAGGCTCTTCTAAAACCCTGCCGTGTAAGAGGAAGAACTGTGCTTTGGTTACAGGAGGAACGCAAGCCGAGTTTCTCCTGTAAGTGTGGGGCCTCAAGGTATGACTTTGTGGAAGGAATGCGAAGCAGTTTTGATTTCTCCGTGCCGCTCAGCCTAGGGCATTGAGGCAATTTGCATGACATGTAGGACGTGAGAGAACAGATTACATGGAGCTGTTGGAGTGCTGAGGAAATGTAGCTCTCCCAAGGAAGAGTGCAGTGTGTTGCCCTACACTTAACATACACAGAGTGACTGGGAAAGGTATCCGGGCCTGGAGGTTTCTTAGCAACCCAGTGGAGCCTGCCGGTACTCGGTGTTCTTGCACGGAATCGGGTGCCCAGCGAGATCCTAGGTGTCTTGCAAAGCGTACTAACGTTAAAAGAAAGGAGAACTGCAAGTAATGTCTCAAGGCAACTGCTCCACGTTCCGCTTCAGCAGGGATATTCAAGGCTTTACCTGGAGGAAAGGACTCACGTCAAGTTTCCTTGTAGCTCTAGAGCGTCTCAGGAGGAGCTCCCACCCAGGCTATGAAAGCACCCTGTTGATTTAGAAAAAACTCGTTCCCTGCCCAGAGCCCTGCCTACAGTGACTAGAAACTTGTCCAAAACACTGGTATTTAGGTAGGTTCAAGGCGGCATGAATGGAGCTTTCAAAATGGGAAAGCAAGCCTTGTGCCATCAGGTCTCCGTTTCCAGTGAACACGCAGCCTACCTCCTTGTGATTTCTACCAAGTTACTATACACTCTAGCTACACACTGGTCCCTTCCCTGAATAACGTGTTCTTGGCACGGAGTTCTGCATGTAGCGAACTGCCTCTCCCAAGGAATGCTCTAGGTTCGCTATAGGGGCTTAGCCTCTTCTAAATCCCTGCAGTGTAAGAGGAAGAACTGTGCTTTGGTTACAGCAGGAACGCAAGGCAACTTTCTCCTGTAAGTATGGGGTCTTAAGGTATGACTTTGTAGAAGGAATGTGAAACAGTATTGGTTTCTCAGTGCCGCTCAGCCTAGGGCATTGAGGCAGATATGCATGACATGTAGACGTGAGACAACCGATGGCCCGGAGCTGTTGGAGTGCTGAGGAAATCTAGCTCTCCCAAGGAGGCGTGCAGTGTGTTGCCCTACACTTAGCATATTGAGAGTGACTGGGAAAGGTTTCCGGGCCTGGATGTTTCTTAGCTTCCCAGTCGAGCATGCCGGTCCTCGGTGTTCTTGCAGGGAATAGGGTGCCCACGAGAGTTACTAGGTGTCTTCATAAGCGTACTAAGGTTAAAAGAAAGCCGAACTGCAACTCATGTCTCCAGGAAACTGCTCCACGCTTCGGCTTCAGCGGGGCTATTCAAGGCTTTACCTTGAGGAAACGACTCACGTCAAGTTTCCTTTGAGCTCTAGAGCGGCTCAGGTGGAGCTCCCACCCAGGCTACGAAAGCACCCTGTTGATTTAGAAAAAACTCGTTCCCTTCCCAGAGCCCTGCCTACAGTGACTAGAAACTCGTCCAAAACACTGGTATTTAGGTAGGTTCAAGGCGGCATGAATGGAGCTTTCAAAATGGGAAAGCAAGCCTTGTGCCATCAGGTCCCCATTTCCAGTGAACACGCAGCCTACCCCCTTGTGGTTTCTACCAAGTAAATATTCCCTCAAACTACACAGTGGTCCCTTCCCTGAAGAATGTTTTCTTGGCACGGAGTTCTGCATGTAGCGAACTGCCTCTCCCAAGGAACGCTTTGGTAACGCTATCGGGGCTTAGGCTCTTCTAAAACCCTGCCGTGTAAGAGGAAGAACTGTGCTTTGGTTACAGGAGGAACGCAAGCCGAGTTTCTCCTGTAAGTGTGGGGCCTCAAGGTATGACTTTGTGGAAGGAATGCGAAGCAGTTTTGATTTCTCCGTGCCGCTCAGCCTAGGGCATTGAGGCAATTTGCATGACATGTAGGACGTGAGAGAACAGATTACATGGAGCTGTTGGAGTGCTGAGGAAATGTAGCTCTCCCAAGGAAGAGTGCAGTGTGTTGCCCTACACTTAACATACACAGAGTGACTGGGAAAGGTATCCGGGCCTGGAGGTTTCTTAGCAACCCAGTGGAGCCTGCCGGTACTCGGTGTTCTTGCACGGAATAGGGTGCCCAGCGAGATCCTAGGTGTCTTGCAAAGCGTACTAACGTTAAAAGAAAGGAGAACTGCAAGTAATGTCTCAAGGCAACTGCTCCACGTTCCGCTTCAGCAGGGATATTCAAGGCTTTACCTGGAGGAAAGGACTCACGTCAAGTTTCCTTGTAGCTCTAGAGCGTCTCAGGAGGAGCTCCCACCCAGGCTATGAAAGCACCCTGTTGATTTAGAAACAACTCGTTCCCTGCCCAGAGCCCTGCCTACAGTGACTAGAAACTTGTCCAAAACACTGGTATTTAGGTAGGTTCAAGGCGGCATGAATGGAGCTTTCAAAATGGGAAAGCAAGCCTTGTGCCATCAGGTCTCCGTTTCCAGTGAACACGCAGCCTACCTCCTTGTGATTTCTACCAAGTTACTATACACTCTAGCTACACACTGGTCCCTTCCCTGAATAACGTGTTCTTGGCACGGAGTTCTGCATGTAGCGAACTGCCTCTCCCAAGGAATGCTCTAGGTTCGCTATAGGGGCTTAGCCTCTTCTAAATCCCTGCAGTGTAAGAGGAAGAACTGTGCTTTGGTTACAGCAGGAACGCAAGGCAACTTTCTCCTGTAAGTATGGGGTCTTAAGGTATGACTTTGTAGAAGGAATGTGAAACAGTATTGGTTTCTCAGTGCCGCTCAGCCTAGGGCATTGAGGCAGATATGCATGACATGTAGACGTGAGACAACCGATGGCCCGGAGCTGTTGGAGTGCTGAGGAAATCTAGCTCTCCCAAGGAGGCGTGCAGTGTGTTGCCCTACACTTAGCATATTGAGAGTGACTGGGAAAGGTTTCCGGGCCTGGATGTTTCTTAGCTTCCCAGTCGAGCATGCCGGTCCTCGGTGTTCTTGCAGGGAATAGGGTGCCCACGAGAGTTACTAGGTGTCTTCATAAGCGTACTAAGGTTAAAAGAAAGCCGAAGTGCAACTCATGTCTCCAGGAAACTGCTCCACGCTTCGGCTTCAGCGGGGCTATTCAAGGCTTTACCTTGAGGAAACGACTCACGTCAAGTTTCCTTTGAGCTCTAGAGCGGCTCAGGTGGAGCTCCCACCCAGGCTACGAAAGCACCCTGTTGATTTAGAAAAAACTCGTTCCCTTCCCAGAGCCCTGCCTACAGTGACTAGAAACTCGTCCAAAACACTGGTATTTAGGTAGGTTCAAGGCGGCATGAATGGAGCTTTCAAAATGGGAAAGCAAGCCTTGTGCCATCAGGTCCCCGTTTCCAGTGAACACGCAGCCTACCCCCTTGTGGTTTCTACCAAGTAAATATTCCCTCAAACTACACAGTGGTCCCTTCCCTGAAGAATGTTTTCTTGGCACGGAGTTCTGCATGTAGCGAACTGCCTCTCCCAAGGAACGCTTTGGTAACGCTATCGGGGCTTAGGCTCTTCTAAAACCCTGCCGTGTAAGAGGAAGAACTGTGCTTTGGTTACAGCAGGAACGCAAGCCGAGTTTCTCCTGTAAGTGTGGGGCCTCAAGGTATGACTTTGTGGAAGGAATGCGAAGCAGTTTTGATTTCTCCGTGCCGCTCAGCCTAGGGCATTGAGGCAATTTGCATGACATGTAGGACGTGAGAGAACAGATTACATGGAGCTGTTGGAGTGCTGAGGAAATGTAGCTCTCCCAAGGAAGAGTGCAGTGTGTTGCCCTACACTTAACATACACAGAGTGACTGGGAAAGGTATCCGGGCCTGGAGGTTTCTTAGCAACCCAGTGGAGCCTGCCGGTACTCGGTGTTCTTGCACGGAATCGGGTGCCCAGCGAGATCCTAGGTGTCTTGCAAAGCGTACTAACGTTAAAAGAAAGGAGAACTGCAAGTAATGTCTCAAGGCAACTGCTCCACGTTCCGCTTCAGCAGGGATATTCAAGGCTTTACCTGGAGGAAAGGACTCACGTCAAGTTTCCTTGTAGCTCTAGAGCGTCTCAGGAGGAGCTCCCACCCAGGCTATGAAAGCACCCTGTTGATTTAGAAAAAACTCGTTCCCTGCCCAGAGCCCTGCCTACAGTGACTAGAAACTTGTCCAAAACACTGGTATTTAGGTAGGTTCAAGGCGGCATGAATGGAGCTTTCAAAATGGGAAAGCAAGCCTTGTGCCATCAGGTCTCCGTTTCCAGTGAACACGCAGCCTACCTCCTTGTGATTTCTACCAAGTTACTATACACTCTAGCTACACACTGGTCCCTTCCCTGAATAACGTGTTCTTGGCACGGAGTTCTGCATGTAGCGAACTGCCTCTCCCAAGGAATGCTCTAGGTTCGCTATAGGGGCTTAGCCTCTTCTAAATCCCTGCAGTGTAAGAGGAAGAACTGTGCTTTGGTTACAGCAGGAACGCAAGGCAACTTTCTCCTGTAAGTATGGGGTCTTAAGGTATGACTTTGTAGAAGGAATGTGAAACAGTATTGGTTTCTCAGTGCCGCTCAGCCTAGGGCATTGAGGCAGATATGCATGACATGTAGACGTGAGACAACCGATGGCCCGGAGCTGTTGGAGTGCTGAGGAAATCTAGCTCTCCCAAGGAGGCGTGCAGTGTGTTGCCCTACACTTAGCATATTGAGAGTGACTGGGAAAGGTTTCCGGGCCTGGATGTTTCTTAGCTTCCCAGTCGAGCATGCCGGTCCTCGGTGTTCTTGCAGGGAATAGGGTGCCCACGAGAGTTACTAGGTGTCTTCATAAGCGTACTAAGGTTAAAAGAAAGCCGAAGTGCAACTCATGTCTCCAGGAAACTGCTCCACGCTTCGGCTTCAGCGGGGCTATTCAAGGCTTTACCTTGAGGAAACGACTCACGTCAAGTTTCCTTTGAGCTCTAGAGCGGCTCAGGTGGAGCTCCCACCCAGGCTACGAAAGCACCCTGTTGATTTAGAAAAAACTCGTTCCCTTCCCAGAGCCCTGCCTACAGTGACTAGAAACTCGTCCAAAACACTGGTATTTAGGTAGGTTCAAGGCGGCATGAATGGAGCTTTCAAAATGGGAAAGCAAGCCTTGTGCCATCAGGTCCCCGTTTCCAGTGAACACGCAGCCTACCCCCTTGTGGTTTCTACCAAGTAAATATTCCCTCAAACTACACAGTGGTCCCTTCCCTGAAGAATGTTTTCTTGGCACGGAGTTCTGCATGTAGCGAACTGCCTCTCCCAAGGAACGCTTTGGTAACGCTATCGGGGCTTAGGCTCTTCTAAAACCCTGCCGTGTAAGAGGAAGAACTGTGCTTTGGTTACAGGAGGAACGCAAGCCGAGTTTCTCCTGTAAGTGTGGGGCCTCAAGGTATGACTTTGTGGAAGGAATGCGAAGCAGTTTTGATTTCTCCGTGCCGCTCAGCCTAGGGCATTGAGGCAATTTGCATGACATGTAGGACGTGAGAGAACAGATTCCATGGAGCTGTTGGAGTGCTGAGGAAATGTAGCTCTCCCAAGGAAGAGTGCAGTGTGTTGCCCTACACTTAACATACACAGAGTGACTGGGAAAGGTATCCGGGCCTGGAGGTTTCTTAGCAACCCAGTGGAGCCTGCCGGTACTCGGTGTTCTTGCACGGAATCGGGTGCCCAGCGAGATCCTAGGTGTCTTGCAAAGCGTACTAACGTTAAAAGAAAGGAGAACTGCAAGTAATGTCTCAAGGCAACTGCTCCACGTTCCGCTTCAGCAGGGATATTCAAGGCTTTACCTGGAGGAAAGGACTCACGTCAAGTTTCCTTGTAGCTCTAGAGCGTCTCAGGAGGAGCTCCCACCCAGGCTATGAAAGCACCCTGTTGATTTAGAAACAACTCGTTCCCTGCCCAGAGCCCTGCCTACAGTGACTAGAAACTTGTCCAAAACACTGGTATTTAGGTAGGTTCAAGGCGGCATGAATGGAGCTTTCAAAATGGGAAAGCAAGCCTTGTGCCATCAGGTCTCCGTTTCCAGTGAACACGCAGCCTACCTCCTTGTGATTTCTACCAAGTTACTATACACTCTAGCTACACACTGGTCCCTTCCCTGAATAACGTGTTCTTGGCACGGAGTTCTGCATGTAGCGAACTGCCTCTCCCAAGGAATGCTCTAGGTTCGCTATAGGGGCTTAGCCTCTTCTAAATCCCTGCAGTGTAAGAGGAAGAACTGTGCTTTGGTTACAGCAGGAACGCAAGGCAACTTTCTCCTGTAAGTATGGGGTCTTAAGGTATGACTTTGTAGAAGGAATGTGAAACAGTATTGGTTTCTCAGTGCCGCTCAGCCTAGGGCATTGAGGCAGATATGCATGACATGTAGACGTGAGACAACCGATGGCCCGGAGCTGTTGGAGTGCTGAGGAAATCTAGCTCTCCCAAGGAGGCGTGCAGTGTGTTGCCCTACACTTAGCATATTGAGAGTGACTGGGAAAGGTTTCCGGGCCTGGATGTTTCTTAGCTTCCCAGTCGAGCATGCCGGTCCTCGGTGTTCTTGCAGGGAATAGGGTGCCCACGAGAGTTACTAGGTGTCTTCATAAGCGTACTAAGGTTAAAAGAAAGCCGAACTGCAACTCATGTCTCCAGGAAACTGCTCCACGCTTCGGCTTCAGCGGGGCTATTCAAGGCTTTACCTTGAGGAAACGACTCACGTCAAGTTTCCTTTGAGCTCTAGAGCGGCTCAGGTGGAGCTCCCACCCAGGCTACGAAAGCACCCTGTTGATTTAGAAAAAACTCGTTCCCTTCCCAGAGCCCTGCCTACAGTCACTAGAAACTCGTCCAAAACACTGGTATTTAGGTAGGTTCAAGGCGGCATGAATGGAGCTTTCAAAATGGGAAAGCAAGCCTTGTGCCATCAGGTCCCCGTTTCCAGTGAACACGCAGCCTACCCCCTTGTGGTTTCTACCAAGTAAATATTCCCTCAAACTACACAGTGGTCCCTTCCCTGAAGAATGTTTTCTTGGCACGGAGTTCTGCATGTAGCGAACTGCCTCTCCCAAGGAACGCTTTGGTAACGCTATCGGGGCTTAGGCTCTTCCAAAACCCTGCCGTGTAAGAGGAAGAACTGTGCTTTGGTTACAGGAGGAACGCAAGCCGAGTTTCTCCTGTAAGTGTGGGGCCTCAAGGTATGACTTTGTGGAAGGAATGCGAAGCAGTTTTGATTTCTCCGTGCCGCTCAGCCTAGGGCATTGAGGCAATTTGCATGACATGTAGGACGTGAGAGAACAGATTACATGGAGCTGTTGGAGTGCTGAGGAAATGTAGCTCTCCCAAGGAAGAGTGCAGTGTGTTGCCCTACACTTAACATACACAGAGTGACTGGGAAAGGTATCCGGGCCTGGAGGTTTCTTAGCAACCCAGTGGAGCCTGCCGGTACTCGGTGTTCTTGCACGGAATCGGGTGCCCAGCGAGATCCTAGGTGTCTTGCAAAGCGTACTAACGTTAAAAGAAAGGAGAACTGCAAGTAATGTCTCAAGGCAACTGCTCCACGTTCCGCTTCAGCAGGGATATTCAAGGCTTTACCTGGAGGAAAGGACTCACGTCAAGTTTCCTTGTAGCTCTAGAGCGTCTCAGGAGGAGCTCCCACCCAGGCTATGAAAGCACCCTGTTGATTTAGAAACAACTCGTTCCCTGCCCAGAGCCCTGCCTACAGTGACTAGAAACTTGTCCAAAACACTGGTATTTAGGTAGGTTCAAGGCGGCATGAATGGAGCTTTCAAAATGGGAAAGCAAGCCTTGTGCCATCAGGTCTCCGTTTCCAGTGAACACGCAGCCTACCTCCTTGTGATTTCTACCAAGTTACTATACACTCTAGCTACACACTGGTCCCTTCCCTGAATAACGTGTTCTTGGCACGGAGTTCTGCATGTAGCGAACTGCCTCTCCCAAGGAATGCTCTAGGTTCGCTATAGGGGCTTAGCCTCTTCTAAATCCCTGCAGTGTAAGAGGAAGAACTGTGCTTTGGTTACAGCAGGAACGCAAGGCAACTTTCTCCTGTAAGTATGGGGTCTTAAGGTATGACTTTGTAGAAGGAATGTGAAACAGTATTGGTTTCTCAGTGCCGCTCAGCCTAGGGCATTGAGGCAGATATGCATGACATGTAGACGTGAGACAACCGATGGCCCGGAGCTGTTGGAGTGCTGAGGAAATCTAGCTCTCCCAAGGAGGCGTGCAGTGTGTTGCCCTACACTTAGCATATTGAGAGTGACTGGGAAAGGTTTCCGGGCCTGGATGTTTCTTAGCTTCCCAGTCGAGCATGCCGGTCCTCGGTGTTCTTGCAGGGAATAGGGTGCCCACGAGAGTTACTAGGTGTCTTCATAAGCGTACTAAGGTTAAAAGAAAGCCGAACTGCAACTCATGTCTCCAGGAAACTGCTCCACGCTTCGGCTTCAGCGGGGCTATTCAAGGCTTTACCTTGAGGAAACGACTCACGTCAAGTTTCCTTTGAGCTCTAGAGCGGCTCAGGTGGAGCTCCCACCCAGGCTACGAAAGCACCCTGTTGATTTAGAAAAAACTCGTTCCCTTCCCAGAGCCCTGCCTACAGTGACTAGAAACTCGTCCAAAACACTGGTATTTAGGTAGGTTCAAGGCGGCATGAATGGAGCTTTCAAAATGGGAAAGCAAGCCTTGTGCCATCAGGTCCCCGTTTCCAGTGAACACGCAGCCTACCCCCTTGTGGTTTCTACCAAGTAAATATTCCCTCAAACTACACAGTGGTCCCTTCCCTGAAGAATGTTTTCTTGGCACGGAGTTCTGCATGTAGCGAACTGCCTCTCCCAAGGAACGCTTTGGTAACGCTATCGGGGCTTAGGCTCTTCTAAAACCCTGCCGTGTAAGAGGAAGAACTGTGCTTTGGTTACAGGAGGAACGCAAGCCGAGTTTCTCCTGTAAGTGTGGGGCCTCAAGGTATGACTTTGTGGAAGGAATGCGAAGCAGTTTTGATTTCTCCGTGCCGCTCAGCCTAGGGCATTGAGGCAATTTGCATGACATGTAGGACGTGAGAGAACAGATTACATGGAGCTGTTGGAGTGCTGAGGAAATGTAGCTCTCCCAAGGAAGAGTGCAGTGTGTTGCCCTACACTTAACATACACAGAGTGACTGGGAAAGGTATCCGGGCCTGGAGGTTTCTTAGCAACCCAGTGGAGCCTGCCGGTACTCGGTGTTCTTGCACGGAATAGGGTGCCCAGCGAGATCCTAGGTGTCTTGCAAAGCGTACTAACGTTAAAAGAAAGGAGAACTGCAAGTAATGTCTCAAGGCAACTGCTCCACGTTCCGCTTCAGCAGGGATATTCAAGGCTTTACCTGGAGGAAAGGACTCACGTCAAGTTTCCTTGTAGCTCTAGAGCGTCTCAGGAGGAGCTCCCACCCAGGCTATGAAAGCACCCTGTTGATTTAGAAACAACTCGTTCCCTGCCCAGAGCCCTGCCTACAGTGACTAGAAACTTGTCCAAAACACTGGTATTTAGGTAGGTTCAAGGCGGCATGAATGGAGCTTTCAAAATGGGAAAGCAAGCCTTGTGCCATCAGGTCTCCGTTTCCAGTGAACACGCAGCCTACCTCCTTGTGATTTCTACCAAGTTACTATACACTCTAGCTACACACTGGTCCCTTCCCTGAATAACGTGTTCTTGGCACGGAGTTCTGCATGTAGCGAACTGCCTCTCCCAAGGAATGCTCTAGGTTCGCTATAGGGGCTTAGCCTCTTCTAAATCCCTGCAGTGTAAGAGGAAGAACTGTGCTTTGGTTACAGCAGGAACGCAAGGCAACTTTCTCCTGTAAGTATGGGGTCTTAAGGTATGACTTTGTAGAAGGAATGTGAAACAGTATTGGTTTCTCAGTGCCGCTCAGCCTAGGGCATTGAGGCAGATATGCATGACATGTAGACGTGAGACAACCGATGGCCCGGAGCTGTTGGAGTGCTGAGGAAATCTAGCTCTCCCAAGGAGGCGTGCAGTGTGTTGCCCTACACTTAGCATATTGAGAGTGACTGGGAAAGGTTTCCGGGCCTGGATGTTTCTTAGCTTCCCAGTCGAGCATGCCGGTCCTCGGTGTTCTTGCAGGGAATAGGGTGCCCACGAGAGTTACTAGGTGTCTTCATAAGCGTACTAAGGTTAAAAGAAAGCCGAACTGCAACTCATGTCTCCAGGAAACTGCTCCACGCTTCGGCTTCAGCGGGGCTATTCAAGGCTTTACCTTGAGGAAACGACTCACGTCAAGTTTCCTTTGAGCTCTAGAGCGGCTCAGGTGGAGCTCCCACCCAGGCTACGAAAGCACCCTGTTGATTTAGAAAAAACTCGTTCCCTTCCCAGAGCCCTGCCTACAGTGACTAGAAACTCGTCCAAAACACTGGTATTTAGGTAGGTTCAAGGCGGCATGAATGGAGCTTTGAAAATGGGAAAGCAAGCCTTGTGCCATCAGGTCCCCGTTTCCAGTGAACACGCAGCCTACCCCCTTGTGGTTTCTACCAAGTAAATATTCCCTCAAACTACACAGTGGTCCCTTCCCTGAAGAATGTTTTCTTGGCACGGAGTTCTGCATGTAGCGAACTGCCTCTCCCAAGGAACGCTTTGGTAACGCTATCGGGGCTTAGGCTCTTCCAAAACCCTGCCGTGTAAGAGGAAGAACTGTGCTTTGGTTACAGGAGGAACGCAAGCCGAGTTTCTCCTGTAAGTGTGGGGCCTCAAGGTATGACTTTGTGGAAGGAATGCGAAGCAGTTTTGATTTCTCCGTGCCGCTCAGCCTAGGGCATTGAGGCAATTTGCATGACATGTAGGACGTGAGAGAACAGATTACATGGAGCTGTTGGAGTGCTGAGGAAATGTAGCTCTCCCAAGGAAGAGTGCAGTGTGTTGCCCTACACTTAACATACACAGAGTGACTGGGAAAGGTATCCGGGCCTGGAGGTTTCTTAGCAACCCAGTGGAGCCTGCCGGTACCCGGTGTTCTTGCACGGAATCGGGTGCCCAGCGAGATCCTAGGTGTCTTGCAAAGCGTACTAACGTTAAAAGAAAGGAGAACTGCAAGTAATGTCTCAAGGCAACTGCTCCACGTTCCGCTTCAGCAGGGATATTCAAGGCTTTACCTGGAGGAAAGGACTCACGTCAAGTTTCCTTGTAGCTCTAGAGCGTCTCAGGAGGAGCTCCCACCCAGGCTATGAAAGCACCCTGTTGATTTAGAAACAACTCGTTCCCTGCCCAGAGCCCTGCCTACAGTGACTAGAAACTTGTCCAAAACACTGGTATTTAGGTAGGTTCAAGGCGGCATGAATGGAGCTTTCAAAATGGGAAAGCAAGCCTTGTGCCATCAGGTCTCCGTTTCCAGTGAACACGCAGCCTACCTCCTTGTGATTTCTACCAAGTTACTATACACTCTAGCTACACACTGGTCCCTTCCCTGAAGAACGTGTTCTTGGCACGGAGTTCTGCATGTAGCGAACTGCCTCTCCCAAGGAATGCTCTAGGTTCGCTATAGGGGCTTAGCCTCTTCTAAATCCCTGCAGTGTAAGAGGAAGAACTGTGCTTTGGTTACAGCAGGAACGCAAGGCAACTTTCTCCTGTAAGTATGGGGTCTTAAGGTATGACTTTGTAGAAGGAATGTGAAACAGTATTGGTTTCTCAGTGCCGCTCAGCCTAGGGCATTGAGGCAGATATGCATGACATGTAGACGTGAGACAACCGATGGCCCGGAGCTGTTGGAGTGCTGAGGAAATCTAGCTCTCCCAAGGAGGCGTGCAGTGTGTTGCCCTACACTTAGCATATTGAGAGTGACTGGGAAAGGTTTCCGGGCCTGGATGTTTCTTAGCTTCCCAGTCGAGCATGCCGGTCCTCGGTGTTCTTGCAGGGAATAGGGTGCCCACGAGAGTTACTAGGTGTCTTCATAAGCGTACTAAGGTTAAAAGAAAGCCGAACTGCAACTCATGTCTCCAGGAAACTGCTCCACGCTTCGGCTTCAGCGGGGCTATTCAAGGCTTTACCTTGAGGAAACGACTCACGTCAAGTTTCCTTTGAGCTCTAGAGCGGCTCAGGTGGAGCTCCCACCCAGGCTACGAAAGCACCCTGTTGATTTAGAAAAAACTCGTTCCCTTCCCAGAGCCCTGCCTACAGTGACTAGAAACTCGTCCAAAACACTGGTATTTAGGTAGGTTCAAGGCGGCATGAATGGAGCTTTCAAAATGGGAAAGCAAGCCTTGTGCCATCAGGTCCCCGTTTCCAGTGAACACGCAGCCTACCCCCTTGTGGTTTCTACCAAGTAAATATTCCCTCAAACTACACAGTGGTCCCTTCCCTGAAGAATGTTTTCTTGGCACGGAGTTCTGCATGTAGCGAACTGCCTCTCCCAAGGAACGCTTTGGTAACGCTATCGGGGCTTAGGCTCTTCCAAAACCCTGCCGTGTAAGAGGAAGAGCTGTGCTTTGGTTACAGGAGGAACGCAAGCCGAGTTTCTCCTGTAAGTGTGGGGCCTCAAGGTATGACTTTGTGGAAGGAATGCGAAGCAGTTTTGATTTCTCCGTGCCGCTCAGCCTAGGGCATTGAGGCAATTTGCATGACATGTAGGACGTGAGAGAACAGATTACATGGAGCTGTTGGAGTGCTGAGGAAATGTAGCTCTCCCAAGGAAGAGTGCAGTGTGTTGCCCTACACTTAACATACACAGAGTGACTGGGAAAGGTATCCGGGCCTGGAGGTTTCTTAGCAACCCAGTGGAGCCTGCCGGTACCCGGTGTTCTTGCACGGAATCGGGTGCCCAGCGAGATCCTAGGTGTCTTGCAAAGCGTACTAACGTTAAAAGAAAGGAGAACTGCAAGTAATGTCTCAAGGCAACTGCTCCACGTTCCGCTTCAGCAGGGATATTCAAGGCTTTACCTGGAGGAAAGGACTCACGTCAAGTTTCCTTGTAGCTCTAGAGCGTCTCAGGAGGAGCTCCCACCCAGGCTATGAAAGCACCCTGTTGATTTAGAAACAACTCGTTCCCTGCCCAGAGCCCTGCCTACAGTGACTAGAAACTTGTCCAAAACACTGGTATTTAGGTAGGTTCAAGGCGGCATGAATGGAGCTTTCAAAATGGGAAAGCAAGCCTTGTGCCATCAGGTCTCCGTTTCCAGTGAACACGCAGCCTACCTCCTTGTGATTTCTACCAAGTTACTATACACTCTAGCTACACACTGGTCCCTTCCCTGAATAACGTGTTCTTGGCACGGAGTTCTGCATGTAGCGAACTGCCTCTCCCAAGGAATGCTCTAGGTTCGCTATAGGGGCTTAGCCTCTTCTAAATCCCTGCAGTGTAAGAGGAAGAACTGTGCTTTGGTTACAGCAGGAACGCAAGGCAACTTTCTCCTGTAAGTATGGGGTCTTAAGGTATGACTTTGTAGAAGGAATGTGAAACAGTATTGGTTTCTCAGTGCCGCTCAGCCTAGGGCATTGAGGCAGATATGCATGACATGTAGACGTGAGACAACCGATGGCCCGGAGCTGTTGGAGTGCTGAGGAAATCTAGCTCTCCCAAGGAGGCGTGCAGTGTGTTGCCCTACACTTAGCATATTGAGAGTGACTGGGAAAGGTTTCCGGGCCTGGATGTTTCTTAGCTTCCCAGTCGAGCATGCCGGTCCTCGGTGTTCTTGCAGGGAATAGGGTGCCCACGAGAGTTACTAGGTGTCTTCATAAGCGTACTAAGGTTAAAAGAAAGCCGAAGTGCAACTCATGTCTCCAGGAAACTGCTCCACGCTTCGGCTTCAGCGGGGCTATTCAAGGCTTTACCTTGAGGAAACGACTCACGTCAAGTTTCCTTTGAGCTCTAGAGCGGCTCAGGTGGAGCTCCCACCCAGGCTACGAAAGCACCCTGTTGATTTAGAAAAAACTCGTTCCCTTCCCAGAGCCCTGCCTACAGTGACTAGAAACTCGTCCAAAACACTGGTATTTAGGTAGGTTCAAGGCGGCATGAATGGAGCTTTCAAAATGGGAAAGCAAGCCTTGTGCCATCAGGTCCCCGTTTCCAGTGAACACGCAGCCTACCCCCTTGTGGTTTCTACCAAGTAAATATTCCCTCAAACTACACAGTGGTCCCTTCCCTGAAGAATGTTTTCTTGGCACGGAGTTCTGCATGTAGCGAACTGCCTCTCCCAAGGAACGCTTTGGTAACGCTATCGGGGCTTAGGCTCTTCTAAAACCCTGCCGTGTAAGAGGAAGAACTGTGCTTTGGTTACAGGAGGAACGCAAGCCGAGTTTCTCCTGTAAGTGTGGGGCCTCAAGGTATGACTTTGTGGAAGGAATGCGAAGCAGTTTTGATTTCTCCGTGCCGCTCAGCCTAGGGCAT
Organism: Eubalaena glacialis; assembly: GCF_028564815.1. Classification (NCBI taxonomy): domain Eukaryota; kingdom Metazoa; phylum Chordata; class Mammalia; order Artiodactyla; family Balaenidae; genus Eubalaena; species Eubalaena glacialis. The sequence goes on along the minus strand of NC_083732.1, from coordinate 39,264,794 downwards.
TGAGGCAATTTGCATGACATGTAGGACGTGAGAGAACAGATTACATGGAGCTGTTGGAGTGCTGAGGAAATGTAGCTCTCCCAAGGAAGAGTGCAGTGTGTTGCCCTACACTTAACATACACAGAGTGACTGGGAAAGGTATCCGGGCCTGGAGGTTTCTTAGCAACCCAGTGGAGCCTGCCGGTACTCGGTGTTCTTGCACGGACTCGGGTGCCCAGCGAGATCCTAGGTGTCTTGCAAAGCGTACTAACGTTAAAAGAAAGGAGAACTGCAAGTAATGTCTCAAGGCAACTGCTCCACGTTCCGCTTCAGCAGGGATATTCAAGGCTTTACCTGGAGGAAAGGACTCACGTCAAGTTTCCTTGTAGCTCTAGAGCGTCTCAGGAGGAGCTCCCACCCAGGCTATGAAAGCACCCTGTTGATTTAGAAACAACTCGTTCCCTGCCCAGAGCCCTGCCTACAGTGACTAGAAACTTGTCCAAAACACTGGTATTTAGGTAGGTTCAAGGCGGCATGAATGGAGCTTTCAAAATGGGAAAGCAAGCCTTGTGCCATCAGGTCTCCGTTTCCAGTGAACACGCAGCCTACCTCCTTGTGATTTCTACCAAGTTACTATACACTCTAGCTACACACTGGTCCCTTCCCTGAATAACGTGTTCTTGGCACGGAGTTCTGCATGTAGCGAACTGCCTCTCCCAAGGAATGCTCTAGGTTCGCTATAGGGGCTTAGCCTCTTCTAAATCCCTGCAGTGTAAGAGGAAGAACTGTGCTTTGGTTACAGCAGGAACGCAAGGCAACTTTCTCCTGTAAGTATGGGGTCTTAAGGTATGACTTTGTAGAAGGAATGTGAAACAGTATTGGTTTCTCAGTGCCGCTCAGCCTAGGGCATTGAGGCAGATATGCATGACATGTAGACGTGAGACAACCGATGGCCCGGAGCTGTTGGAGTGCTGAGGAAATCTAGCTCTCCCAAGGAGGCGTGCAGTGTGTTGCCCTACACTTAGCATATTGAGAGTGACTGGGAAAGGTTTCCGGGCCTGGATGTTTCTTAGCTTCCCAGTCGAGCATGCCGGTCCTCGGTGTTCTTGCAGGGAATAGGGTGCCCACGAGAGTTACTAGGTGTCTTCATAAGCGTACTAAGGTTAAAAGAAAGCCGAACTGCAACTCATGTCTCCAGGAAACTGCTCCACGCTTCGGCTTCAGCGGGGCTATTCAAGGCTTTACCTTGAGGAAACGACTCACGTCAAGTTTCCTTTGAGCTCTAGAGCGGCTCAGGTGGAGCTCCCACCCAGGCTACGAAAGCACCCTGTTGATTTAGAAAAAACTCGTTCCCTTCCCAGAGCCCTGCCTACAGTGACTAGAAACTCGTCCAAAACACTGGTATTTAGGTAGGTTCAAGGCGGCATGAATGGAGCTTTCAAAATGGGAAAGCAAGCCTTGTGCCATCAGGTCCCCGTTTCCAGTGAACACGCAGCCTACCCCCTTGTGGTTTCTACCAAGTAAATATTCCCTCAAACTACACAGTGGTCCCTTCCCTGAAGAATGTTTTCTTGGCACGGAGTTCTGCATGTAGCGAACTGCCTCTCCCAAGGAACGCTTTGGTAACGCTATCGGGGCTTAGGCTCTTCTAAAACCCTGCCGTGTAAGAGGAAGAACTGTGCTTTGGTTACAGGAGGAACGCAAGCCGAGTTTCTCCTGTAAGTGTGGGGCCTCAAGGTATGACTTTGTGGAAGGAATGCGAAGCAGTTTTGATTTCTCCGTGCCGCTCAGCCTAGGGCATTGAGGCAATTTGCATGACATGTAGGACGTGAGAGAACAGATTACATGGAGCTGTTGGAGTGCTGAGGAAATGTAGCTCTCCCAAGGAAGAGTGCAGTGTGTTGCCCTACACTTAACATACACAGAGTGACTGGGAAAGGTATCCGGGCCTGGAGGTTTCTTAGCAACCCAGTGGAGCCTGCCGGTACTCGGTGTTCTTGCACGGACTCGGGTGCCCAGCGAGATCCTAGGTGTCTTGCAAAGCGTACTAACGTTAAAAGAAAGGAGAACTGCAAGTAATGTCTCAAGGCAACTGCTCCACGTTCCGCTTCAGCAGGGATATTCAAGGCTTTACCTGGAGGAAAGGACTCACGTCAAGTTTCCTTGTAGCTCTAGAGCGTCTCAGGAGGAGCTCCCACCCAGGCTATGAAAGCACCCTGTTGATTTAGAAACAACTCGTTCCCTGCCCAGAGCCCTGCCTACAGTGACTAGAAACTTGTCCAAAACACTGGTATTTAGGTAGGTTCAAGGCGGCATGAATGGAGCTTTCAAAATGGGAAAGCAAGCCTTGTGCCATCAGGTCTCCGTTTCCAGTGAACACGCAGCCTACCTCCTTGTGATTTCTACCAAGTTACTATACACTCTAGCTACACACTGGTCCCTTCCCTGAATAACGTGTTCTTGGCACGGAGTTCTGCATGTAGCGAACTGCCTCTCCCAAGGAATGCTCTAGGTTCGCTATAGGGGCTTAGCCTCTTCTAAATCCCTGCAGTGTAAGAGGAAGAACTGTGCTTTGGTTACAGCAGGAATGCAAGGCAACTTTCTCCTGTAAGTATGGGGTCTTAAGGTATGACTTTGTAGAAGGAATGTGAAACAGTATTGGTTTCTCAGTGCCGCTCAGCCTAGGGCATTGAGGCAGATATGCATGACATGTAGACGTGAGACAACCGATGGCCCGGAGCTGTTGGAGTGCTGAGGAAATCTAGCTCTCCCAAGGAGGCGTGCAGTGTGTTGCCCTACACTTAGCATATTGAGAGTGACTGGGAAAGGTTTCCGGGCCTGGATGTTTCTTAGCTTCCCAGTCGAGCATGCCGGTCCTCGGTGTTCTTGCAGGGAATAGGGTGCCCACGAGAGTTACTAGGTGTCTTCATAAGCGTACTAAGGTTAAAAGAAAGCCGAAGTGCAACTCATGTCTCCAGGAAACTGCTCCACGCTTCGGCTTCAGCGGGGCTATTCAAGGCTTTACCTTGAGGAAACGACTCACGTCAAGTTTCCTTTGAGCTCTAGAGCGGCTCAGGTGGAGCTCCCACCCAGGCTACGAAAGCACCCTGTTGATTTAGAAAAAACTCGTTCCCTTCCCAGAGCCCTGCCTACAGTGACTAGAAACTCGTCCAAAACACTGGTATTTAGGTAGGTTCAAGGCGGCATGAATGGAGCTTTCAAAATGGGAAAGCAAGCCTTGTGCCATCAGGTCCCCGTTTCCAGTGAACACGCAGCCTACCCCCTTGTGGTTTCTACCAAGTAAATATTCCCTCAAACTACACAGTGGTCCCTTCCCTGAAGAATGTTTTCTTGGCACGGAGTTCTGCATGTAGCGAACTGCCTCTCCCAAGGAACGCTTTGGTAACGCTATCGGGGCTTAGGCTCTTCTAAAACCCTGCCGTGTAAGAGGAAGAACTGTGCTTTGGTTACAGGAGGAACGCAAGCCGAGTTTCTCCTGTAAGTGTGGGGCCTCAAGGTATGACTTTGTGGAAGGAATGCGAAGCAGTTTTGATTTCTCCGTGCCGCTCAGCCTAGGGCATTGAGGCAATTTGCATGACATGTAGGACGTGAGAGAACAGATTACATGGAGCTGTTGGAGTGCTGAGGAAATGTAGCTCTCCCAAGGAAGAGTGCAGTGTGTTGCCCTACACTTAACATACACAGAGTGACTGGGAAAGGTATCCGGGCCTGGAGGTTTCTTAGCAACCCAGTGGAGCCTGCCGGTACTCGGTGTTCTTGCACGGAATAGGGTGCCCAGCGAGATCCTAGGTGTCTTGCAAAGCGTACTAACGTTAAAAGAAAGGAGAACTGCAAGTAATGTCTCAAGGCAACTGCTCCACGTTCCGCTTCAGCAGGGATATTCAAGGCTTTACCTGGAGGAAAGGACTCACGTCAAGTTTCCTTGTAGCTCTAGAGCGTCTCAGGAGGAGCTCCCACCCAGGCTATGAAAGCACCCTGTTGATTTAGAAACAACTCGTTCCCTGCCCAGAGCCCTGCCTACAGTGACTAGAAACTTGTCCAAAACACTGGTATTTAGGTAGGTTCAAGGCGGCATGAATGGAGCTTTCAAAATGGGAAAGCAAGCCTTGTGCCATCAGGTCTCCGTTTCCAGTGAACACGCAGCCTACCTCCTTGTGATTTCTACCAAGTTACTATACACTCTAGCTACACACTGGTCCCTTCCCTGAATAACGTGTTCTTGGCACGGAGTTCTGCATGTAGCGAACTGCCTCTCCCAAGGAATGCTCTAGGTTCGCTATAGGGGCTTAGCCTCTTCTAAATCCCTGCAGTGTAAGAGGAAGAACTGTGCTTTGGTTACAGCAGGAACGCAAGGCAACTTTCTCCTGTAAGTATGGGGTCTTAAGGTATGACTTTGTAGAAGGAATGTGAAACAGTATTGGTTTCTCAGTGCCGCTCAGCCTAGGGCATTGAGGCAGATATGCATGACATGTAGACGTGAGACAACCGATGGCCCGGAGCTGTTGGAGTGCTGAGGAAATCTAGCTCTCCCAAGGAGGCGTGCAGTGTGTTGCCCTACACTTAGCATATTGAGAGTGACTGGGAAAGGTTTCCGGGCCTGGATGTTTCTTAGCTTCCCAGTCGAGCATGCCGGTCCTCGGTGTTCTTGCAGGGAATAGGGTGCCCACGAGAGTTACTAGGTGTCTTCATAAGCGTACTAAGGTTAAAAGAAAGCCGAAGTGCAACTCATGTCTCCAGGAAACTGCTCCACGCTTCGGCTTCAGCGGGGCTATTCAAGGCTTTACCTTGAGGAAACGACTCACGTCAAGTTTCCTTTGAGCTCTAGAGCGGCTCAGGTGGAGCTCCCACCCAGGCTACGAAAGCACCCTGTTGATTTAGAAAAAACTCGTTCCCTTCCCAGAGCCCTGCCTACAGTGACTAGAAACTCGTCCAAAACACTGGTATTTAGGTAGGTTCAAGGCGGCATGAATGGAGCTTTCAAAATGGGAAAGCAAGCCTTGTGCCATCAGGTCCCCGTTTCCAGTGAACACGCAGCCTACCCCCTTGTGGTTTCTACCAAGTAAATATTCCCTCAAACTACACAGTGGTCCCTTCCCTGAAGAATGTTTTCTTGGCACGGAGTTCTGCATGTAGCGAACTGCCTCTTCCAAGGAACGCTTTGGTAACACTATCGGGGCTTAGGCTCTTCTAAAACCCTGCCGTGTAAGAGGAAGAACTGTGCTTTGGTTACAGGAGGAACGCAAGCCGAGTTTCTCCTGTAAGTGTGGGGCCTCAAGGTATGACTTTGTGGAAGGAATGCGAAGCAGTTTTGATTTCTCCGTGCCGCTCAGCCTAGGGCATTGAGGCAATTTGCATGACATGTAGGACGTGAGAGAACAGATTACATGGAGCTGTTGGAGTGCTGAGGAAATGTAGCACTCCCAAGGAAGAGTGCCGTGTGTTGCCCTACACTTAACATACACAGAGTGACTGGGAAAGGTATCCGGGCCTGGAGGTTTCTTAGCAACCCAGTGGAGCCTGCCGGTACTCGGTGTTCTTGCACGGAATCGGGTGCCCAGCGAGATCCTAGGTGTCTTGCAAAGCGTACTAACGTTAAAAGAAAGGAGAACTGCAAGTAACGTCTCAAGGCAACTGCTCCACGTTCCGCTTCAGCAGGGATATTCAAGGCTTTACCTGGAGGAAAGGACTCACGTCAAGTTTCCTTGTAGCTCTAGAGCGTCTCAGGAGGAGCTCCCACCCAGGCTATGAAAGCACCCTGTTGATTTAGAAAAAACTCGTTCCCTGCCCAGAGCCCTGCCTACAGTGACTAGAAACTTGTCCAAAACACTGGTATTTAGGTAGGTTCAAGGCGGCATGAATGGAGCTTTCAAAATGGGAAAGCAAGCCTTGTGCCATCAGGTCTCCGTTTCCAGTGAACACGCAGCCTACCTCCTTGTGATTTCTACCAAGTTACTATACACTCTAGCTACACACTGGTCCCTTCCCTGAATAACGTGTTCTTGGCACGGAGTTCTGCATGTAGCGAACTGCCTCTCCCAAGGAATGCTCTAGGTTCGCTATAGGGGCTTAGCCTCTTCTAAATCCCTGCAGTGTAAGAGGAAGAACTGTGCTTTGGTTACAGCAGGAACGCAAGGCAACTTTCTCCTGTAAGTATGGGGTCTTAAGGTATGACTTTGTAGAAGGAATGTGAAACAGTGTTGGTTTCTCAGTGCCGCTCAGCCTAGGGCATTGAGGCAGATATGCATGACATGTAGACGTGAGACAACCGATGGCCCGGAGCTGTTGGAGTGCTGAGGAAATCTAGCTCTCCCAAGGAGGCGTGCAGTGTGTTGCCCTACACTTAGCATATTGAGAGTGACTGGGAAAGGTTTCCGGGCCTGGATGTTTCTTAGCTTCCCAGTCGAGCATGCCGGTCCTCGGTGTTCTTGCAGGGAATAGGGTGCCCACGAGAGTTACTAGGTGTCTTCATAAGCGTACTAAGGTTAAAAGAAAGCCGAACTGCAACTCATGTCTCCAGGAAACTGCTCCACGCTTCGGCTTCAGCGGGGCTATTCAAGGCTTTACCTTGAGGAAACGACTCACGTCAAGTTTCCTTTGAGCTCTAGAGCGGCTCAGGTGGAGCTCCCACCCAGGCTACGAAAGCACCCTGTTGATTTAGAAAAAACTCGTTCCCTTCCCAGAGCCCTGCCTACAGTGACTAGAAACTCGTCCAAAACACTGGTATTTAGGTAGGTTCAAGGCGGCATGAATGGAGCTTTCAAAATGGGAAAGCAAGCCTTGTGCCATCAGGTCCCCGTTTCCAGTGAACACGCAGCCTACCCCCTTGTGGTTTCTACCAAGTAAATATTCCCTCAAACTACACAGTGGTCCCTTCCCTGAAGAATGTTTTCTTGGCACGGAGTTCTGCATGTAGCGAACTGCCTCTCCCAAGGAACGCTTTGGTAACGCTATCGGGGCTTAGGCTCTTCCAAAACCCTGCCGTGTAAGAGGAAGAACTGTGCTTTGGTTACAGGAGGAACGCAAGCCGAGTTTCTCCTGTAAGTGTGGGGCCTCAAGGTATGACTTTGTGGAAGGAATGCGAAGCAGTTTTGATTTCTCCGTGCCGCTCAGCCTAGGGCATTGAGGCAATTTGCATGACATGTAGGACGTGAGAGAACAGATTACATGGAGCTGTTGGAGTGCTGAGGAAATGTAGCTCTCCCAAGGAAGAGTGCAGTGTGTTGCCCTACACTTAACATACACAGAGTGACTGGGAAAGGTATCCGGGCCTGGAGGTTTCTTAGCAACCCAGTGGAGCCTGCCGGTACCCGGTGTTCTTGCACGGAATCGGGTGCCCAGCGAGATCCTAGGTGTCTTGCAAAGCGTACTAACGTTAAAAGAAAGGAGAACTGCAAGTAATGTCTCAAGGCAACTGCTCCACGTTCCGCTTCAGCAGGGATATTCAAGGCTTTACCTGGAGGAAAGGACTCACGTCAAGTTTCCTTGTAGCTCTAGAGCGTCTCAGGAGGAGCTCCCACCCAGGCTATGAAAGCACCCTGTTGATTTAGAAACAACTCGTTCCCTGCCCAGAGCCCTGCCTACAGTGACTAGAAACTTGTCCAAAACACTGGTATTTAGGTAGGTTCAAGGCGGCATGAATGGAGCTTTCAAAATGGGAAAGCAAGCCTTGTGCCATCAGGTCTCCGTTTCCAGTGAACACGCAGCCTACCTCCTTGTGATTTCTACCAAGTTACTATACACTCTAGCTACACACTGGTCCCTTCCCTGAATAACGTGTTCTTGGCACGGAGTTCTGCATGTAGCGAACTGCCTCTCCCAAGGAATGCTCTAGGTTCGCTATAGGGGCTTAGCCTCTTCTAAATCCCTGCAGTGTAAGAGGAAGAACTGTGCTTTGGTTACAGCAGGAACGCAAGGCAACTTTCTCCTGTAAGTATGGGGTCTTAAGGTATGACTTTGTAGAAGGAATGTGAAACAGTATTGGTTTCTCAGTGCCGCTCAGCCTAGGGCATTGAGGCAGATATGCATGACATGTAGACGTGAGACAACCGATGGCCCGGAGCTGTTGGAGTGCTGAGGAAATCTAGCTCTCCCAAGGAGGCGTGCAGTGTGTTGCCCTACACTTAGCATATTGAGAGTGACTGGGAAAGGTTTCCGGGCCTGGATGTTTCTTAGCTTCCCAGTCGAGCATGCCGGTCCTCGGTGTTCTTGCAGGGAATAGGGTGCCCACGAGAGTTACTAGGTGTCTTCATAAGCGTACTAAGGTTAAAAGAAAGCCGAAGTGCAACTCATGTCTCCAGGAAACTGCTCCACGCTTCGGCTTCAGCGGGGCTATTCAAGGCTTTACCTTGAGGAAACGACTCACGTCAAGTTTCCTTTGAGCTCTAGAGCGGCTCAGGTGGAGCTCCCACCCAGGCTACGAAAGCACCCTGTTGATTTAGAAAAAACTCGTTCCCTTCCCAGAGCCCTGCCTACAGTGACTAGAAACTCGTCCAAAACACTGGTATTTAGGTAGGTTCAAGGCGGCATGAATGGAGCTTTCAAAATGGGAAAGCAAGCCTTGTGCCATCAGGTCCCCGTTTCCAGTGAACACGCAGCCTACCCCCTTGTGGTTTCTACCAAGTAAATATTCCCTCAAACTACACAGTGGTCCCTTCCCTGAAGAATGTTTTCTTGGCACGGAGTTCTGCATGTAGCGAACTGCCTCTCCCAAGGAACGCTTTGGTAACGCTATCGGGGCTTAGGCTCTTCCAAAACCCTGCCGTGTAAGAGGAAGAACTGTGCTTTGGTTACAGGAGGAACGCAAGCCGAGTTTCTCCTGTAAGTGTGGGGCCTCAAGGTATGACTTTGTGGAAGGAATGCGAAGCAGTTTTGATTTCTCCGTGCCGCTCAGCCTAGGGCATTGAGGCAATTTGCATGACATGTAGGACGTGAGAGAACAGATTCCATGGAGCTGTTGGAGTGCTGAGGAAATGTAGCTCTCCCAAGGAAGAGTGCAGTGTGTTGCCCTACACTTAACATACACAGAGTGACTGGGAAAGGTATCCGGGCCTGGAGGTTTCTTAGCAACCCAGTGGAGCCTGCCGGTACCCTGTGTTCTTGCACGGAATCGGGTGCCCAGCGAGATCCTAGGTGTCTTGCAAAGCGTACTAACGTTAAAAGAAAGGAGAACTGCAAGTAATGTCTCAAGGCAACTGCTCCACGTTCCGCTTCAGCAGGGATATTCAAGGCTTTACCTGGAGGAAAGGACTCACGTCAAGTTTCCTTGTAGCTCTAGAGCGTCTCAGGAGGAGCTCCCACCCAGGCTATGAAAGCACCCTGTTGATTTAGAAACAACTCGTTCCCTGCCCAGAGCCCTGCCTACAGTGACTAGAAACTTGTCCAAAACACTGGTATTTAGGTAGGTTCAAGGCGGCATGAATGGAGCTTTCAAAATGGGAAAGCAAGCCTTGTGCCATCAGGTCTCCGTTTCCAGTGAACACGCAGCCTACCTCCTTGTGATTTCTACCAAGTTACTATACACTCTAGCTACACACTGGTCCCTTCCCTGAAGAACGTGTTCTTGGCACGGAGTTCTGCATGTAGCGAACTGCCTCTCCCAAGGAATGCTCTAGGTTCGCTATAGGGGCTTAGCCTCTTCTAAATCCCTGCAGTGTAAGAGGAAGAACTGTGCTTTGGTTACAGCAGGAACGCAAGGCAACTTTCTCCTGTAAGTATGGGGTCTTAAGGTATGACTTTGTAGAAGGAATGTGAAACAGTATTGGTTTCTCAGTGCCGCTCAGCCTAGGGCATTGAGGCAGATATGCATGACATGTAGACGTGAGACAACCGATGGCCCGGAGCTGTTGGAGTGCTGAGGAAATCTAGCTCTCCCAAGGAGGCGTGCAGTGTGTTGCCCTACACTTAGCATATTGAGAGTGACTGGGAAAGGTTTCCGGGCCTGGATGTTTCTTAGCTTCCCAGTCGAGCATGCCGGTCCTCGGTGTTCTTGCAGGGAATAGGGTGCCCACGAGAGTTACTAGGTGTCTTCATAAGCGTACTAAGGTTAAAAGAAAGCCGAAGTGCAACTCATGTCTCCAGGAAACTGCTCCACGCTTCGGCTTCAGCGGGGCTATTCAAGGCTTTACCTTGAGGAAACGACTCACGTCAAGTTTCCTTTGAGCTCTAGAGCGGCTCAGGTGGAGCTCCCACCCAGGCTACGAAAGCACCCTGTTGATTTAGAAAAAACTCGTTCCCTTCCCAGAGCCCTGCCTACAGTGACTAGAAACTCGTCCAAAACACTGGTATTTAGGTAGGTTCAAGGCGGCATGAATGGAGCTTTCAAAATGGGAAAGCAAGCCTTGTGCCATCAGGTCCCCGTTTCCAGTGAACACGCAGCCTACCCCCTTGTGGTTTCTACCAAGTAAATATTCCCTCAAACTACACAGTGGTCCCTTCCCTGAAGAATGTTTTCTTGGCACGGAGTTCTGCATGTAGCGAACTGCCTCTCCCAAGGAACGCTTTGGTAACGCTATCGGGGCTTAGGCTCTTCCAAAACCCTGCCGTGTAAGAGGAAGAACTGTGCTTTGGTTACAGGAGGAACGCAAGCCGAGTTTCTCCTGTAAGTGTGGGGCCTCAAGGTATGACTTTGTGGAAGGAATGCGAAGCAGTTTTGATTTCTCCGTGCCGCTCAGCCTAGGGCATTGAGGCAATTTGCATGACATGTAGGACGTGAGAGAACAGATTACATGGAGCTGTTGGAGTGCTGAGGAAATGTAGCTCTCCCAAGGAAGAGTGCAGTGTGTTGCCCTACACTTAACATACACAGAGTGACTGGGAAAGGTATCCGGGCCTGGAGGTTTCTTAGCAACCCAGTGGAGCCTGCCGGTACTCGGTGTTCTTGCACGGACTCGGGTGCCCAGCGAGATCCTAGGTGTCTTGCAAAGCGTACTAACGTTAAAAGAAAGGAGAACTGCAAGTAATGTCTCAAGGCAACTGCTCCACGTTCCGCTTCAGCAGGGATATTCAAGGCTTTACCTGGAGGAAAGGACTCACGTCAAGTTTCCTTGTAGCTCTAGAGCGTCTCAGGAGGAGCTCCCACCCAGGCTATGAAAGCACCCTGTTGATTTAGAAACAACTCGTTCCCTGCCCAGAGCCCTGCCTACAGTGACTAGAAACTTGTCCAAAACACTGGTATTTAGGTAGGTTCAAGGCGGCATGAATGGAGCTTTCAAAATGGGAAAGCAAGCCTTGTGCCATCAGGTCTCCGTTTCCAGTGAACACGCAGCCTACCTCCTTGTGATTTCTACCAAGTTACTATACACTCTAGCTACACACTGGTCCCTTCCCTGAAGAACGTGTTCTTGGCACGGAGTTCTGCATGTAGCGAACTGCCTCTCCCAAGGAATGCTCTAGGTTCGCTATAGGGGCTTAGCCTCTTCTAAATCCCTGCAGTGTAAGAGGAAGAACTGTGCTTTGGTTACAGCAGGAACGCAAGGCAACTTTCTCCTGTAAGTATGGGGTCTTAAGGTATGACTTTGTAGAAGGAATGTGAAACAGTATTGGTTTCTCAGTGCCGCTCAGCCTAGGGCATTGAGGCAGATATGCATGACATGTAGACGTGAGACAACCGATGGCCCGGAGCTGTTGGAGTGCTGAGGAAATCTAGCTCTCCCAAGGAGGCGTGCAGTGTGTTGCCCTACACTTAGCATATTGAGAGTGACTGGGAAAGGTTTCCGGGCCTGGATGTTTCTTAGCTTCCCAGTCGAGCATGCCGGTCCTCGGTGTTCTTGCAGGGAATAGGGTGCCCACGAGAGTTACTAGGTGTCTTCATAAGCGTACTAAGGTTAAAAGAAAGCCGAACTGCAACTCATGTCTCCAGGAAACTGCTCCACGCTTCGGCTTCAGCGGGGCTATTCAAGGCTTTACCTTGAGGAAACGACTCACGTCAAGTTTCCTTTGAGCTCTAGAGCGGCTCAGGTGGAGCTCCCACCCAGGCTACGAAAGCACCCTGTTGATTTAGAAAAAACTCGTTCCCTTCCCAGAGCCCTGCCTACAGTGACTAGAAACTCGTCCAAAACACTGGTATTTAGGTAGGTTCAAGGCGGCATGAATGGAGCTTTCAAAATGGGAAAGCAAGCCTTGTGCCATCAGGTCCCCGTTTCCAGTGAACACGCAGCCTACCCCCTTGTGGTTTCTACCAAGTAAATATTCCCTCAAACTACACAGTGGTCCCTTCCCTGAAGAATGTTTTCTTGGCACGGAGTTCTGCATGTAGCGAACTGCCTCTCCCAAGGAACGCTTTGGTAACGCTATCGGGGCTTAGGCTCTTCTAAAACCCTGCCGTGTAAGAGGAAGAACTGTGCTTTGGTTACAGGAGGAACGCAAGCCGAGTTTCTCCTGTAAGTGTGGGGCCTCAAGGTATGACTTTGTGGAAGGAATGCGAAGCAGTTTTGATTTCTCCGTGCCGCTCAGCCTAGGGCATTGAGGCAATTTGCATGACATGTAGGACGTGAGAGAACAGATTACATGGAGCTGTTGGAGTGCTGAGGAAATGTAGCTCTCCCAAGGAAGAGTGCAGTGTGTTGCCCTACACTTAACATACACAGAGTGACTGGGAAAGGTATCCGGGCCTGGAGGTTTCTTAGCAACCCAGTGGAGCCTGCCGGTACTCGGTGTTCTTGCACGGAATCGGGTGCCCAGCGAGATCCTAGGTGTCTTGCAAAGCGTACTAACGTTAAAAGAAAGGAGAACTGCAAGTAACGTCTCAAGGCAACTGCTCCACGTTCCGCTTCAGCAGGGATATTCAAGGCTTTACCTGGAGGAAAGGACTCACGTCAAGTTTCCTTGTAGCTCTAGAGCGTCTCAGGAGGAGCTCCCACCCAGGCTATGAAAGCACCCTGTTGATTTAGAAACAACTCGTTCCCTGCCCAGAGCCCTGCCTACAGTGACTAGAAACTTGTCCAAAACACTGGTATTTAGGTAGGTTCAAGGCGGCATGAATGGAGCTTTCAAAATGGGAAAGCAAGCCTTGTGCCATCAGGTCTCCGTTTCCAGTGAACACGCAGCCTACCTCCTTGTGATTTCTACCAAGTTACTATACACTCTAGCTACACACTGGTCCCTTCCCTGAAGAACGTGTTCTTGGCACGGAGTTCTGCATGTAGCGAACTGCCTCTCCCAAGGAATACTCTAGGTTCGCTATAGGGGCTTAGCCTCTTCTAAATCCCTGCAGTGTAAGAGGAAGAACTGTGCTTTGGTTACAGCAGGAACGCAAGGCAACTTTCTCCTGTAAGTATGGGGTCTTAAGGTATGACTTTGTAGAAGGAATGTGAAACAGTATTGGTTTCTCAGTGCCGCTCAGCCTAGGGCATTGAGGCAGATATGCATGACATGTAGACGTGAGACAACCGATGGCCCGGAGCTGTTGGAGTGCTGAGGAAATCTAGCTCTCCCAAGGAGGCGTGCAGTGTGTTGCCCTACACTTAGCATATTGAGAGTGACTGGGAAAGGTTTCCGGGCCTGGATGTTTCTTAGCTTCCCAGTCGAGCATGCCGGTCCTCGGTGTTCTTGCAGGGAATAGGGTGCCCACGAGAGTTACTAGGTGTCTTCATAAGCGTACTAAGGTTAAAAGAAAGCCGAAGTGCAACTCATGTCTCCAGGAAACTGCTCCACGCTTCGGCTTCAGCGGGGCTATTCAAGGCTTTACCTTGAGGAAACGACTCACGTCAAGTTTCCTTTGAGCTCTAGAGCGGCTCAGGTGGAGCTCCCACCCAGGCTACGAAAGCACCCTGTTGATTTAGAAAAAACTCGTTCCCTTCCCAGAGCCCTGCCTACAGTGACTAGAAACTCGTCCAAAACACTGGTATTTAGGTAGGTTCAAGGCGGCATGAATGGAGCTTTCAAAATGGGAAAGCAAGCCTTGTGCCATCAGGTCCCCGTTTCCAGTGAACACGCAGCCTACCCCCTTGTGGTTTCTACCAAGTAAATATTCCCTCAAACTACACAGTGGTCCCTTCCCTGAAGAATGTTTTCTTGGCACGGAGTTCTGCATGTAGCGAACTGCCTCTCCCAAGGAACGCTTTGGTAACGCTATCGGGGCTTAGGCTCTTCTAAAACCCTGCCGTGTAAGAGGAAGAACTGTGCTTTGGTTACAGGAGGAACGCAAGCCGAGTTTCTCCTGTAAGTGTGGGGCCTCAAGGTATGACTTTGTGGAAGGAATGCGAAGCAGTTTTGATTTCTCCGTGCCGCTCAGCCTAGGGCATTGAGGCAATTTGCATGACATGTAGGACGTGAGAGAACAGATTACATGGAGCTGTTGGAGTGCTGAGGAAATGTAGCACTCCCAAGGAAGAGTGCCGTGTGTTGCCCTACACTTAACATACACAGAGTGACTGGGAAAGGTATCCGGGCCTGGAGGTTTCTTAGCAACCCAGTGGAGCCTGCCGGTACTCGGTGTTCTTGCACGGAATCGGGTGCCCAGCGAGATCCTAGGTGTCTTGCAAAGCGTACTAACGTTAAAAGAAAGGAGAACTGCAAGTAACGTCTCAAGGCAACTGCTCCACGTTCCGCTTCAGCAGGGATATTCAAGGCTTTACCTGGAGGAAAGGACTCACGTCAAGTTTCCTTGTAGCTCTAGAGCGTCTCAGGAGGAGCTCCCACCCAGGCTATGAAAGCACCCTGTTGATTTAGAAAAAACTCGTTCCCTGCCCAGAGCCCTGCCTACAGTGACTAGAAACTTGTCCAAAACACTGGTATTTAGGTAGGTTCAAGGCGGCATGAATGGAGCTTTCAAAATGGGAAAGCAAGCCTTGTGCCATCAGGTCTCCGTTTCCAGTGAACACGCAGCCTACCTCCTTGTGATTTCTACCAAGTTACTATACACTCTAGCTACACACTGGTCCCTTCCCTGAATAACGTGTTCTTGGCACGGAGTTCTGCATGTAGCGAACTGCCTCTCCCAAGGAATGCTCTAGGTTCGCTATAGGGGCTTAGCCTCTTCTAAATCCCTGCAGTGTAAGAGGAAGAACTGTGCTTTGGTTACAGCAGGAACGCAAGGCAACTTTCTCCTGTAAGTATGGGGTCTTAAGGTATGACTTTGTAGAAGGAATGTGAAACAGTATTGGTTTCTCAGTGCCGCTCAGCCTAGGGCATTGAGGCAGATATGCATGACATGTAGACGTGAGACAACCGATGGCCCGGAGCTGTTGGAGTGCTGAGGAAATCTAGCTCTCCCAAGGAGGCGTGCAGTGTGTTGCCCTACACTTAGCATATTGAGAGTGACTGGGAAAGGTTTCCGGGCCTGGATGTTTCTTAGCTTCCCAGTCGAGCATGCCGGTCCTCGGTGTTCTTGCAGGGAATAGGGTGCCCACGAGAGTTACTAGGTGTCTTCATAAGCGTACTAAGGTTAAAAGAAAGCCGAAGTGCAACTCATGTCTCCAGGAAACTGCTCCACGCTTCGGCTTCAGCGGGGCTATTCAAGGCTTTACCTTGAGGAAACGACTCACGTCAAGTTTCCTTTGAGCTCTAGAGCGGCTCAGGTGGAGCTCCCACCCAGGCTACGAAAGCACCCTGTTGATTTAGAAAAAACTCGTTCCCTTCCCAGAGCCCTGCCTACAGTGACTAGAAACTCGTCCAAAACACTGGTATTTAGGTAGGTTCAAGGCGGCATGAATGGAGCTTTCAAAATGGGAAAGCAAGCCTTGTGCCATCAGGTCCCCGTTTCCAGTGAACACGCAGCCTACCCCCTTGTGGTTTCTACCAAGTAAATATTCCCTCAAACTACACAGTGGTCCCTTCCCTGAAGAATGTTTTCTTGGCACGGAGTTCTGCATGTAGCGAACTGCCTCTCCCAAGGAACGCTTTGGTAACGCTATCGGGGCTTAGGCTCTTCTAAAACCCTGCCGTGTAAGAGGAAGAACTGTGCTTTGGTTACAGGAGGAACGCAAGCCGAGTTTCTCCTGTAAGTGTGGGGCCTCAAGGTATGACTTTGTGGAAGGAATGCGAAGCAGTTTTGATTTCTCCGTGCCGCTCAGCCTAGGGCATTGAGGCAATTTGCATGACATGTAGGACGTGAGAGAACAGATTACATGGAGCTGTTGGAGTGCTGAGGAAATGTAGCTCTCCCAAGGAAGAGTGCCGTGTGTTGCCCTACACTTAACATACACAGAGTGACTGGGAAAGGTATCCGGGCCTGGAGGTTTCTTAGCAACCCAGTGGAGCCTGCCGGTACTCGGTGTTCTTGCACGGAATAGGGTGCCCAGCGAGATCCTAGGTGTCTTGCAAAGCGTACTAACGTTAAAAGAAAGGAGAACTGCAAGTAATGTCTCAAGGCAACTGCTCCACGTTCCGCTTCAGCAGGGATATTCAAGGCTTTACCTGGAGGAAAGGACTCACGTCAAGTTTCCTTGTAGCTCTAGAGCGTCTCAGGAGGAGCTCCCACCCAGGCTATGAAAGCACCCTGTTGATTTAGAAACAACTCGTTCCCTGCCCAGAGCCCTGCCTACAGTGACTAGAAACTTGTCCAAAACACTGGTATTTAGGTAGGTTCAAGGCGGCATGAATGGAGCTTTCAAAATGGGAAAGCAAGCCTTGTGCCATCAGGTCTCCGTTTCCAGTGAACACGCAGCCTACCTCCTTGTGATTTCTACCAAGTTACTATACACTCTAGCTACACACTGGTCCCTTCCCTGAAGAACGTGTTCTTGGCACGGAGTTCTGCATGTAGCGAACTGCCTCTCCCAAGGAATGCTCTAGGTTCGCTATAGGGGCTTAGCCTCTTCTAAATCCCTGCAGTGTAAGAGGAAGAACTGTGCTTTGGTTACAGCAGGAACGCAAGGCAACTTTCTCCTGTAAGTATGGGGTCTTAAGGTATGACTTTGTAGAAGGAATGTGAAACAGTATTGGTTTCTCAGTGCCGCTCAGCCTAGGGCATTGAGGCAGATATGCATGACATGTAGACGTGAGACAACCGATGGCCCGGAGCTGTTGGAGTGCTGAGGAAATCTAGCTCTCCCAAGGAGGCGTGCAGTGTGTTGCCCTACACTTAGCATATTGAGAGTGACTGGGAAAGGTTTCCGGGCCTGGATGTTTCTTAGCTTCCCAGTCGAGCATGCCGGTCCTCGGTGTTCTTGCAGGGAATAGGGTGCCCACGAGAGTTACTAGGTGTCTTCATAAGCGTACTAAGGTTAAAAGAAAGCCGAAGTGCAACTCATGTCTCCAGGAAACTGCTCCACGCTTCGGCTTCAGCGGGGCTATTCAAGGCTTTACCTTGAGGAAACGACTCACGTCAAGTTTCCTTTGAGCTCTAGAGCGGCTCAGGTGGAGCTCCCACCCAGGCTACGAAAGCACCCTGTTGATTTAGAAAAAACTCGTTCCCTTCCCAGAGCCCTGCCTACAGTGACTAGAAACTCGTCCAAAACACTGGTATTTAGGTAGGTTCAAGGCGGCATGAATGGAGCTTTCAAAATGGGAAAGCAAGCCTTGTGCCATCAGGTCCCCGTTTCCAGTGAACACGCAGCCTACCCCCTTGTGGTTTCTACCAAGTAAATATTCCCTCAAACTACACAGTGGTCCCTTCCCTGAAGAATGTTTTCTTGGCACGGAGTTCTGCATGTAGCGAACTGCCTCTCCCAAGGAACGCTTTGGTAACGCTATCGGGGCTTAGGCTCTTCTAAAACCCTGCCGTGTAAGAGGAAGAACTGTGCTTTGGTTACAGGAGGAACGCAAGCCGAGTTTCTCCTGTAAGTGTGGGGCCTCAAGGTATGACTTTGTGGAAGGAATGCGAAGCAGTTTTGATTTCTCCGTGCCGCTCAGCCTAGGGCATTGAGGCAATTTGCATGACATGTAGGACGTGAGAGAACAGATTACATGGAGCTGTTGGAGTGCTGAGGAAATGTAGCTCTCCCAAGGAAGAGTGCCGTGTGTTGCCCTACACTTAACATACACAGAGTGACTGGGAAAGGTATCCGGGCCTGGAGGTTTCTTAGCAACCCAGTGGAGCCTGCCGGTACTCGGTGTTCTTGCACGGAATAGGGTGCCCAGCGAGATCCTAGGTGTCTTGCAAAGCGTACTAACGTTAAAAGAAAGGAGAACTGCAAGTAATGTCTCAAGGCAACTGCTCCACGTTCCGCTTCAGCAGGGATATTCAAGGCTTTACCTGGAGGAAAGGACTCACGTCAAGTTTCCTTGTAGCTCTAGAGCGTCTCAGGAGGAGCTCCCACCCAGGCTATGAAAGCACCCTGTTGATTTAGAAACAACTCGTTCCCTGCCCAGAGCCCTGCCTACAGTGACTAGAAACTTGTCCAAAACACTGGTATTTAGGTAGGTTCAAGGCGGCATGAATGGAGCTTTCAAAATGGGAAAGCAAGCCTTGTGCCATCAGGTCTCCGTTTCCAGTGAACACGCAGCCTACCTCCTTGTGATTTCTACCAAGTTACTATACACTCTAGCTACACACTGGTCCCTTCCCTGAAGAACGTGTTCTTGGCACGGAGTTCTGCATGTAGCGAACTGCCTCTCCCAAGGAATGCTCTAGGTTCGCTATAGGGGCTTAGCCTCTTCTAAATCCCTGCAGTGTAAGAGGAAGAACTGTGCTTTGGTTACAGCAGGAACGCAAGGCAACTTTCTCCTGTAAGTATGGGGTCTTAAGGTATGACTTTGTAGAAGGAATGTGAAACAGTATTGGTTTCTCAGTGCCGCTCAGCCTAGGGCATTGAGGCAGATATGCATGACATGTAGACGTGAGACAACCGATGGCCCGGAGCTGTTGGAGTGCTGAGGAAATCTAGCTCTCCCAAGGAGGCGTGCAGTGTGTTGCCCTACACTTAGCATATTGAGAGTGACTGGGAAAGGTTTCCGGGCCTGGATGTTTCTTAGCTTCCCAGTCGAGCATGCCGGTCCTCGGTGTTCTTGCAGGGAATAGGGTGCCCACGAGAGTTACTAGGTGTCTTCATAAGCGTACTAAGGTTAAAAGAAAGCCGAAGTGCAACTCATGTCTCCAGGAAACTGCTCCACGCTTCGGCTTCAGCGGGGCTATTCAAGGCTTTACCTTGAGGAAACGACTCACGTCAAGTTTCCTTTGAGCTCTAGAGCGGCTCAGGTGGAGCTCCCACCCAGGCTACGAAAGCACCCTGTTGATTTAGAAAAAACTCGTTCCCTTCCCAGAGCCCTGCCTACAGTGACTAGAAACTCGTCCAAAACACTGGTATTTAGGTAGGTTCAAGGCGGCATGAATGGAGCTTTCAAAATGGGAAAGCAAGCCTTGTGCCATCAGGTCCCCGTTTCCAGTGAACACGCAGCCTACCCCCTTGTGGTTTCTACCAAGTAAATATTCCCTCAAACTACACAGTGGTCCCTTCCCTGAAGAATGTTTTCTTGGCACGGAGTTCTGCATGTAGCGAACTGCCTCTCCCAAGGAACGCTTTGGTAACGCTATCGGGGCTTAGGCTCTTCCAAAACCCTGCCGTGTAAGAGGAAGAACTGTGCTTTGGTTACAGGAGGAACGCAAGCCGAGTTTCTCCTGTAAGTGTGGGGCCTCAAGGTATGACTTTGTGGAAGGAATGCGAAGCAGTTTTGATTTCTCCGTGCCGCTCAGCCTAGGGCATTGAGGCAATTTGCATGACATGTAGGACGTGAGAGAACAGATTCCATGGAGCTGTTGGAGTGCTGAGGAAATGTAGCTCTCCCAAGGAAGAGTGCAGTGTGTTGCCCTACACTTAACATACACAGAGTGACTGGGAAAGGTATCCGGGCCTGGAGGTTTCTTAGCAACCCAGTGGAGCCTGCCGGTACTCGGTGTTCTTGCACGGAATCGGGTGCCCAGCGAGATCCTAGGTGTCTTGCAAAGCGTACTAACGTTAAAAGAAAGGAGAACTGCAAGTAATGTCTCAAGGCAACTGCTCCACGTTCCGCTTCAGCAGGGATATTCAAGGCTTTACCTGGAGGAAAGGACTCACGTCAAGTTTCCTTGTAGCTCTAGAGCGTCTCAGGAGGAGCTCCCACCCAGGCTATGAAAGCACCCTGTTGATTTAGAAACAACTCGTTCCCTGCCCAGAGCCCTGCCTACAGTGACTAGAAACTTGTCCAAAACACTGGTATTTAGGTAGGTTCAAGGCGGCATGAATGGAGCTTTCAAAATGGGAAAGCAAGCCTTGTGCCATCAGGTCTCCGTTTCCAGTGAACACGCAGCCTACCTCCTTGTGATTTCTACCAAGTTACTATACACTCTAGCTACACACTGGTCCCTTCCCTGAAGAACGTGTTCTTGGCACGGAGTTCTGCATGTAGCGAACTGCCTCTCCCAAGGAATGCTCTAGGTTCGCTATAGGGGCTTAGCCTCTTCTAAATCCCTGCAGTGTAAGAGGAAGAACTGTGCTTTGGTTACAGCAGGAACGCAAGGCAACTTTCTCCTGTAAGTATGGGGTCTTAAGGTATGACTTTGTAGAAGGAATGTGAAACAGTATTGGTTTCTCAGTGCCGCTCAGCCTAGGGCATTGAGGCAGATATGCATGACATGTAGACGTGAGACAACCGATGGCCCGGAGCTGTTGGAGTGCTGAGGAAATCTAGCTCTCCCAAGGAGGCGTGCAGTGTGTTGCCCTACACTTAGCATATTGAGAGTGACTGGGAAAGGTTTCCGGGCCTGGATGTTTCTTAGCTTCCCAGTCGAGCATGCCGGTCCTCGGTGTTCTTGCAGGGAATAGGGTGCCCACGAGAGTTACTAGGTGTCTTCATAAGCGTACTAAGGTTAAAAGAAAGCCGAACTGCAACTCATGTCTCCAGGAAACTGCTCCACGCTTCGGCTTCAGCGGGGCTATTCAAGGCTTTACCTTGAGGAAACGACTCACGTCAAGTTTCCTTTGAGCTCTAGAGCGGCTCAGGTGGAGCTCCCACCCAGGCTACGAAAGCACCCTGTTGATTTAGAAAAAACTCGTTCCCTTCCCAGAGCCCTGCCTACAGTGACTAGAAACTCGTCCAAAACACTGGTATTTAGGTAGGTTCAAGGCGGCATGAATGGAGCTTTCAAAATGGGAAAGCAAGCCTTGTGCCATCAGGTCCCCGTTTCCAGTGAACACGCAGCCTACCCCCTTGTGGTTTCTACCAAGTAAATATTCCCTCAAACTACACAGTGGTCCCTTCCCTGAAGAATGTTTTCTTGGCACGGAGTTCTGCATGTAGCGAACTGCCTCTCCCAAGGAACGCTTTGGTAACGCTATCGGGGCTTAGGCTCTTCCAAAACCCTGCCGTGTAAGAGGAAGAACTGTGCTTTGGTTACAGGAGGAACGCAAGCCGAGTTTCTCCTGTAAGTGTGGGGCCTCAAGGTATGACTTTGTGGAAGGAATGCGAAGCAGTTTTGATTTCTCCGTGCCGCTCAGCCTAGGGCATTGAGGCAATTTGCATGACATGTAGGACGTGAGAGAACAGATTCCATGGAGCTGTTGGAGTGCTGAGGAAATGTAGCTCTCCCAAGGAAGAGTGCAGTGTGTTGCCCTACACTTAACATACACAGAGTGACTGGGAAAGGTATCCGGGCCTGGAGGTTTCTTAGCAACCCAGTGGAGCCTGCCGGTACTCGGTGTTCTTGCACGGAATCGGGTGCCCAGCGAGATCCTAGGTGTCTTGCAAAGCGTACTAACGTTAAAAGAAAGGAGAACTGCAAGTAATGTCTCAAGGCAACTGCTCCACGTTCCGCTTCAGCAGGGATATTCAAGGCTTTACCTGGAGGAAAGGACTCACGTCAAGTTTCCTTGTAGCTCTAGAGCGTCTCAGGAGGAGCTCCCACCCAGGCTATGAAAGCACCCTGTTGATTTAGAAACAACTCGTTCCCTGCCCAGAGCCCTGCCTACAGTGACTAGAAACTTGTCCAAAACACTGGTATTTAGGTAGGTTCAAGGCGGCATGAATGGAGCTTTCAAAATGGGAAAGCAAGCCTTGTGCCATCAGGTCTCCGTTTCCAGTGAACACGCAGCCTACCTCCTTGTGATTTCTACCAAGTTACTATACACTCTAGCTACACACTGGTCCCTTCCCTGAAGAACGTGTTCTTGGCACGGAGTTCTGCATGTAGCGAACTGCCTCTCCCAAGGAATGCTCTAGGTTCGCTATAGGGGCTTAGCCTCTTCTAAATCCCTGCAGTGTAAGAGGAAGAACTGTGCTTTGGTTACAGCAGGAACGCAAGGCAACTTTCTCCTGTAAGTATGGGGTCTTAAGGTATGACTTTGTAGAAGGAATGTGAAACAGTATTGGTTTCTCAGTGCCGCTCAGCCTAGGGCATTGAGGCAGATATGCATGACATGTAGACGTGAGACAACCGATGGCCCGGAGCTGTTGGAGTGCTGAGGAAATCTAGCTCTCCCAAGGAGGCGTGCAGTGTGTTGCCCTACACTTAGCATATTGAGAGTGACTGGGAAAGGTTTCCGGGCCTGGATGTTTCTTAGCTTCCCAGTCGAGCATGCCGGTCCTCGGTGTTCTTGCAGGGAATAGGGTGCCCACGAGAGTTACTAGGTGTCTTCATAAGCGTACTAAGGTTAAAAGAAAGCCGAACTGCAACTCATGTCTCCAGGAAACTGCTCCACGCTTCGGCTTCAGCGGGGCTATTCAAGGCTTTACCTTGAGGAAACGACTCACGTCAAGTTTCCTTTGAGCTCTAGAGCGGCTCAGGTGGAGCTCCCACCCAGGCTACGAAAGCACCCTGTTGATTTAGAAAAAACTCGTTCCCTTCCCAGAGCCCTGCCTACAGTGACTAGAAACTCGTCCAAAACACTGGTATTTAGGTAGGTTCAAGGCGGCATGAATGGAGCTTTCAAAATGGGAAAGCAAGCCTTGTGCCATCAGGTCCCCGTTTCCAGTGAACACGCAGCCTACCCCCTTGTGGTTTCTACCAAGTAAATATTCCCTCAAACTACACAGTGGTCCCTTCCCTGAAGAATGTTTTCTTGGCACGGAGTTCTGCATGTAGCGAACTGCCTCTCCCAAGGAACGCTTTGGTAACGCTATCGGGGCTTAGGCTCTTCCAAAACCCTGCCGTGTAAGAGGAAGAACTGTGCTTTGGTTACAGGAGGAACGCAAGCCGAGTTTCTCCTGTAAGTGTGGGGCCTCAAGGTATGACTTTGTGGAAGGAATGCGAAGCAGTTTTGATTTCTCCGTGCCGCTCAGCCTAGGGCATTGAGGCAATTTGCATGACATGTAGGACGTGAGAGAACAGATTCCATGGAGCTGTTGGAGTGCTGAGGAAATGTAGCTCTCCCAAGGAAGAGTGCAGTGTGTTGCCCTACACTTAACATACACAGAGTGACTGGGAAAGGTATCCGGGCCTGGAGGTTTCTTAGCAACCCAGTGGAGCCTGCCGGTACCCGGTGTTCTTGCACGGAATCGGGTGCCCAGCGAGATCCTAGGTGTCTTGCAAAGCGTACTAACGTTAAAAGAAAGGAGAACTGCAAGTAATGTCTCAAGGCAACTGCTCCACGTTCCGCTTCAGCAGGGATATTCAAGGCTTTACCTGGAGGAAAGGACTCACGTCAAGTTTCCTTGTAGCTCTAGAGCGTCTCAGGAGGAGCTCCCACCCAGGCTATGAAAGCACCCTGTTGATTTAGAAACAACTCGTTCCCTGCCCAGAGCCCTGCCTACAGTGACTAGAAACTTGTCCAAAACACTGGTATTTAGGTAGGTTCAAGGCGGCATGAATGGAGCTTTCAAAATGGGAAAGCAAGCCTTGTGCCATCAGGTCTCCGTTTCCAGTGAACACGCAGCCTACCTCCTTGTGATTTCTACCAAGTTACTATACACTCTAGCTACACACTGGTCCCTTCCCTGAAGAACGTGTTCTTGGCACGGAGTTCTGCATGTAGCGAACTGCCTCTCCCAAGGAATGCTCTAGGTTCGCTATAGGGGCTTAGCCTCTTCTAAATCCCTGCAGTGTAAGAGGAAGAACTGTGCTTTGGTTACAGCAGGAACGCAAGGCAACTTTCTCCTGTAAGTATGGGGTCTTAAGGTATGACTTTGTAGAAGGAATGTGAAACAGTATTGGTTTCTCAGTGCCGCTCAGCCTAGGGCATTGAGGCAGATATGCATGACATGTAGACGTGAGACAACCGATGGCCCGGAGCTGTTGGAGTGCTGAGGAAATCTAGCTCTCCCAAGGAGGCGTGCAGTGTGTTGCCCTACACTTAGCATATTGAGAGTGACTGGGAAAGGTTTCCGGGCCTGGATGTTTCTTAGCTTCCCAGTCGAGCATGCCGGTCCTCGGTGTTCTTGCAGGGAATAGGGTGCCCACGAGAGTTACTAGGTGTCTTCATAAGCGTACTAAGGTTAAAAGAAAGCCGAACTGCAACTCATGTCTCCAGGAAACTGCTCCACGCTTCGGCTTCAGCGGGGCTATTCAAGGCTTTACCTTGAGGAAACGACTCACGTCAAGTTTCCTTTGAGCTCTAGAGCGGCTCAGGTGGAGCTCCCACCCAGGCTACGAAAGCACCCTGTTGATTTAGAAAAAACTCGTTCCCTTCCCAGAGCCCTGCCTACAGTGACTAGAAACTCGTCCAAAACACTGGTATTTAGGTAGGTTCAAGGCGGCATGAATGGAGCTTTCAAAATGGGAAAGCAAGCCTTGTGCCATCAGGTCCCCGTTTCCAGTGAACACGCAGCCTACCCCCTTGTGGTTTCTACCAAGTAAATATTCCCTCAAACTACACAGTGGTCCCTTCCCTGAAGAATGTTTTCTTGGCACGGAGTTCTGCATGTAGCGAACTGCCTCTCCCAAGGAACGCTTTGGTAACGCTATCGGGGCTTAGGCTCTTCCAAAACCCTGCCGTGTAAGAGGAAGAACTGTGCTTTGGTTACAGGAGGAACGCAAGCCGAGTTTCTCCTGTAAGTGTGGGGCCTCAAGGTATGACTTTGTGGAAGGAATGCGAAGCAGTTTTGATTTCTCCGTGCCGCTCAGCCTAGGGCATTGAGGCAATTTGCATGACATGTAGGACGTGAGAGAACAGATTACATGGAGCTGTTGGAGTGCTGAGGAAATGTAGCTCTCCCAAGGAAGAGTGCAGTGTGTTGCCCTACACTTAACATACACAGAGTGACTGGGAAAGGTATCCGGGCCTGGAGGTTTCTTAGCAACCCAGTGGAGCCTGCCGGTACCCGGTGTTCTTGCACGGAATCGGGTGCCCAGCGAGATCCTAGGTGTCTTGCAAAGCGTACTAACGTTAAAAGAAAGGAGAACTGCAAGTAATGTCTCAAGGCAACTGCTCCACGTTCCGCTTCAGCAGGGATATTCAAGGCTTTACCTGGAGGAAAGGACTCACGTCAAGTTTCCTTGTAGCTCTAGAGCGTCTCAGGAGGAGCTCCCACCCAGGCTATGAAAGCACCCTGTTGATTTAGAAACAACTCGTTCCCTGCCCAGAGCCCTGCCTACAGTGACTAGAAACTTGTCCAAAACACTGGTATTTAGGTAGGTTCAAGGCGGCATGAATGGAGCTTTCAAAATGGGAAAGCAAGCCTTGTGCCATCAGGTCTCCGTTTCCAGTGAACACGCAGCCTACCTCCTTGTGATTTCTACCAAGTTACTATACACTCTAGCTACACACTGGTCCCTTCCCTGAAGAACGTGTTCTTGGCACGGAGTTCTGCATGTAGCGAACTGCCTCTCCCAAGGAATGCTCTAGGTTCGCTATAGGGGCTTAGCCTCTTCTAAATCCCTGCAGTGTAAGAGGAAGAACTGTGCTTTGGTTACAGCAGGAACGCAAGGCAACTTTCTCCTGTAAGTATGGGGTCTTAAGGTATGACTTTGTAGAAGGAATGTGAAACAGTATTGGTTTCTCAGTGCCGCTCAGCCTAGGGCATTGAGGCAGATATGCATGACATGTAGACGTGAGACAACCGATGGCCCGGAGCTGTTGGAGTGCTGAGGAAATCTAGCTCTCCCAAGGAGGCGTGCAGTGTGTTGCCCTACACTTAGCATATTGAGAGTGACTGGGAAAGGTTTCCGGGCCTGGATGTTTCTTAGCTTCCCAGTCGAGCATGCCGGTCCTCGGTGTTCTTGCAGGGAATAGGGTGCCCACGAGAGTTACTAGGTGTCTTCATAAGCGTACTAAGGTTAAAAGAAAGCCGAACTGCAACTCATGTCTCCAGGAAACTGCTCCACGCTTCGGCTTCAGCGGGGCTATTCAAGGCTTTACCTTGAGGAAACGACTCACGTCAAGTTTCCTTTGAGCTCTAGAGCGGCTCAGGTGGAGCTCCCACCCAGGCTACGAAAGCACCCTGTTGATTTAGAAAAAACTCGTTCCCTTCCCAGAGCCCTGCCTACAGTGACTAGAAACTCGTCCAAAACACTGGTATTTAGGTAGGTTCAAGGCGGCATGAATGGAGCTTTCAAAATGGGAAAGCAAGCCTTGTGCCATCAGGTCCCCGTTTCCAGTGAACACGCAGCCTACCCCCTTGTGGTTTCTACCAAGTAAATATTCCCTCAAACTACACAGTGGTCCCTTCCCTGAAGAATGTTTTCTTGGCACGGAGTTCTGCATGTAGCGAACTGCCTCTCCCAAGGAACGCTTTGGTAACGCTATCGGGGCTTAGGCTCTTCCAAAACCCTGCCGTGTAAGAGGAAGAACTGTGCTTTGGTTACAGGAGGAACGCAAGCCGAGTTTCTCCTGTAAGTGTGGGGCCTCAAGGTATGACTTTGTGGAAGGAATGCGAAGCAGTTTTGATTTCTCCGTGCCGCTCAGCCTAGGGCATTGAGGCAATTTGCATGACATGTAGGACGTGAGAGAACAGATTACATGGAGCTGTTGGAGTGCTGAGGAAATGTAGCTCTCCCAAGGAAGAGTGCAGTGTGTTGCCCTACACTTAACATACACAGAGTGACTGGGAAAGGTATCCGGGCCTGGAGGTTTCTTAGCAACCCAGTGGAGCCTGCCGGTACCCGGTGTTCTTGCACGGAATCGGGTGCCCAGCGAGATCCTAGGTGTCTTGCAAAGCGTACTAACGTTAAAAGAAAGGAGAACTGCAAGTAATGTCTCAAGGCAACTGCTCCACGTTCCGCTTCAGCAGGGATATTCAAGGCTTTACCTGGAGGAAAGGACTCACGTCAAGTTTCCTTGTAGCTCTAGAGCGTCTCAGGAGGAGCTCCCACCCAGGCTATGAAAGCACCCTGTTGATTTAGAAACAACTCGTTCCCTGCCCAGAGCCCTGCCTACAGTGACTAGAAACTTGTCCAAAACACTGGTATTTAGGTAGGTTCAAGGCGGCATGAATGGAGCTTTCAAAATGGGAAAGCAAGCCTTGTGCCATCAGGTCTCCGTTTCCAGTGAACACGCAGCCTACCTCCTTGTGATTTCTACCAAGTTACTATACACTCTAGCTACACACTGGTCCCTTCCCTGAAGAACGTGTTCTTGGCACGGAGTTCTGCATGTAGCGAACTGCCTCTCCCAAGGAATGCTCTAGGTTCGCTATAGGGGCTTAGCCTCTTCTAAATCCCTGCAGTGTAAGAGGAAGAACTGTGCTTTGGTTACAGCAGGAACGCAAGGCAACTTTCTCCTGTAAGTATGGGGTCTTAAGGTATGACTTTGTAGAAGGAATGTGAAACAGTATTGGTTTCTCAGTGCCGCTCAGCCTAGGGCATTGAGGCAGATATGCATGACATGTAGACGTGAGACAACCGATGGCCCGGAGCTGTTGGAGTGCTGAGGAAATCTAGCTCTCCCAAGGAGGCGTGCAGTGTGTTGCCCTACACTTAGCATATTGAGAGTGACTGGGAAAGGTTTCCGGGCCTGGATGTTTCTTAGCTTCCCAGTCGAGCATGCCGGTCCTCGGTGTTCTTGCAGGGAATAGGGTGCCCACGAGAGTTACTAGGTGTCTTCATAAGCGTACTAAGGTTAAAAGAAAGCCGAACTGCAACTCATGTCTCCAGGAAACTGCTCCACGCTTCGGCTTCAGCGGGGCTATTCAAGGCTTTACCTTGAGGAAACGACTCACGTCAAGTTTCCTTTGAGCTCTAGAGCGGCTCAGGTGGAGCTCCCACCCAGGCTACGAAAGCACCCTGTTGATTTAGAAAAAACTCGTTCCCTTCCCAGAGCCCTGCCTACAGTGACTAGAAACTCGTCCAAAACACTGGTATTTAGGTAGGTTCAAGGCGGCATGAATGGAGCTTTCAAAATGGGAAAGCAAGCCTTGTGCCATCAGGTCCCCGTTTCCAGTGAACACGCAGCCTACCCCCTTGTGGTTTCTACCAAGTAAATATTCCCTCAAACTACACAGTGGTCCCTTCCCTGAAGAATGTTTTCTTGGCACGGAGTTCTGCATGTAGCGAACTGCCTCTCCCAAGGAACGCTTTGGTAACGCTATCGGGGCTTAGGCTCTTCCAAAACCCTGCCGTGTAAGAGGAAGAACTGTGCTTTGGTTACAGGAGGAACGCAAGCCGAGTTTCTCCTGTAAGTGTGGGGCCTCAAGGTATGACTTTGTGGAAGGAATGCGAAGCAGTTTTGATTTCTCCGTGCCGCTCAGCCTAGGGCATTGAGGCAATTTGCATGACATGTAGGACGTGAGAGAACAGATTACATGGAGCTGTTGGAGTGCTGAGGAAATGTAGCTCTCCCAAGGAAGAGTGCAGTGTGTTGCCCTACACTTAACATACACAGAGTGACTGGGAAAGGTATCCGGGCCTGGAGGTTTCTTAGCAACCCAGTGGAGCCTGCCGGTACCCGGTGTTCTTGCACGGAATCGGGTGCCCAGCGAGATCCTAGGTGTCTTGCAAAGCGTACTAACGTTAAAAGAAAGGAGAACTGCAAGTAATGTCTCAAGGCAACTGCTCCACGTTCCGCTTCAGCAGGGATATTCAAGGCTTTACCTGGAGGAAAGGACTCACGTCAAGTTTCCTTGTAGCTCTAGAGCGTCTCAGGAGGAGCTCCCACCCAGGCTATGAAAGCACCCTGTTGATTTAGAAACAACTCGTTCCCTGCCCAGAGCCCTGCCTACAGTGACTAGAAACTTGTCCAAAACACTGGTATTTAGGTAGGTTCAAGGCGGCATGAATGGAGCTTTCAAAATGGGAAAGCAAGCCTTGTGCCATCAGGTCTCCGTTTCCAGTGAACACGCAGCCTACCTCCTTGTGATTTCTACCAAGTTACTATACACTCTAGCTACACACTGGTCCCTTCCCTGAAGAACGTGTTCTTGGCACGGAGTTCTGCATGTAGCGAACTGCCTCTCCCAAGGAATGCTCTAGGTTCGCTATAGGGGCTTAGCCTCTTCTAAATCCCTGCAGTGTAAGAGGAAGAACTGTGCTTTGGTTACAGCAGGAACGCAAGGCAACTTTCTCCTGTAAGTATGGGGTCTTAAGGTATGACTTTGTAGAAGGAATGTGAAACAGTATTGGTTTCTCAGTGCCGCTCAGCCTAGGGCATTGAGGCAGATATGCATGACATGTAGACGTGAGACAACCGATGGCCCGGAGCTGTTGGAGTGCTGAGGAAATCTAGCTCTCCCAAGGAGGCGTGCAGTGTGTTGCCCTACACTTAGCATATTGAGAGTGACTGGGAAAGGTTTCCGGGCCTGGATGTTTCTTAGCTTCCCAGTCGAGCATGCCGGTCCTCGGTGTTCTTGCAGGGAATAGGGTGCCCACGAGAGTTACTAGGTGTCTTCATAAGCGTACTAAGGTTAAAAGAAAGCCGAACTGCAACTCATGTCTCCAGGAAACTGCTCCACGCTTCGGCTTCAGCGGGGCTATTCAAGGCTTTACCTTGAGGAAACGACTCACGTCAAGTTTCCTTTGAGCTCTAGAGCGGCTCAGGTGGAGCTCCCACCCAGGCTACGAAAGCACCCTGTTGATTTAGAAAAAACTCGTTCCCTTCCCAGAGCCCTGCCTACAGTGACTAGAAACTCGTCCAAAACACTGGTATTTAGGTAGGTTCAAGGCGGCATGAATGGAGCTTTGAAAATGGGAAAGCAAGCCTTGTGCCATCAGGTCCCCGTTTCCAGTGAACACGCAGCCTACCCCCTTGTGGTTTCTACCAAGTAAATATTCCCTCAAACTACACAGTGGTCCCTTCCCTGAAGAATGTTTTCTTGGCACGGAGTTCTGCATGTAGCGAACTGCCTCTCCCAAGGAACGCTTTGGTAACGCTATCGGGGCTTAGGCTCTTCCAAAACCCTGCCGTGTAAGAGGAAGAACTGTGCTTTGGTTACAGGAGGAACGCAAGCCGAGTTTCTCCTGTAAGTGTGGGGCCTCAAGGTATGACTTTGTGGAAGGAATGCGAAGCAGTTTTGATTTCTCCGTGCCGCTCAGCCTAGGGCATTGAGGCAATTTGCATGACATGTAGGACGTGAGAGAACAGATTACATGGAGCTGTTGGAGTGCTGAGGAAATGTAGCTCTCCCAAGGAAGAGTGCAGTGTGTTGCCCTACACTTAACATACACAGAGTGACTGGGAAAGGTATCCGGGCCTGGAGGTTTCTTAGCAACCCAGTGGAGCCTGCCGGTACTCGATGTTCTTGCACGGAATCGGGTGCCCAGCGAGATCCTAGGTGTCTTGCAAAGCGTACTAACGTTAAAAGAAAGGAGAACTGCAAGTAATGTCTCAAGGCAACTGCTCCACGTTCCGCTTCAGCAGGGATATTCAAGGCTTTACCTGGAGGAAAGGACTCACGTCAAGTTTCCTTGTAGCTCTAGAGCGTCTCAGGAGGAGCTCCCACCCAGGCTATGAAAGCACCCTGTTGATTTAGAAACAACTCGTTCCCTGCCCAGAGCCCTGCCTACAGTGACTAGAAACTTGTCCAAAACACTGGTATTTAGGTAGGTTCAAGGCGGCATGAATGGAGCTTTCAAAATGGGAAAGCAAGCCTTGTGCCATCAGGTCTCCGTTTCCAGTGAACACGCAGCCTACCTCCTTGTGATTTCTACCAAGTTACTATACACTCTAGCTACACACTGGTCCCTTCCCTGAAGAACGTGTTCTTGGCACGGAGTTCTGCATGTAGCGAACTGCCTCTCCCAAGGAATGCTCTAGGTTCGCTATAGGGGCTTAGCCTCTTCTAAATCCCTGCAGTGTAAGAGGAAGAACTGTGCTTTGGTTACAGCAGGAATGCAAGGCAACTTTCTCCTGTAAGTATGGGGTCTTAAGGTATGACTTTGTAGAAGGAATGTGAAACAGTATTGGTTTCTCAGTGCCGCTCAGCCTAGGGCATTGAGGCAGATATGCATGACATGTAGACGTGAGACAACCGATGGCCCGGAGCTGTTGGAGTGCTGAGGAAATCTAGCTCTCCCAAGGAGGCGTGCAGTGTGTTGCCCTACACTTAGCATATTGAGAGTGACTGGGAAAGGTTTCCGGGCCTGGATGTTTCTTAGCTTCCCAGTCGAGCATGCCGGTCCTCGGTGTTCTTGCAGGGAATAGGGTGCCCACGAGAGTTACTAGGTGTCTTCATAAGCGTACTAAGGTTAAAAGAAAGCCGAAGTGCAACTCATGTCTCCAGGAAACTGCTCCACGCTTCGGCTTCAGCGGGGCTATTCAAGGCTTTACCTTGAGGAAACGACTCACGTCAAGTTTCCTTTGAGCTCTAGAGCGGCTCAGGTGGAGCTCCCACCCAGGCTACGAAAGCACCCTGTTGATTTAGAAAAAACTCGTTCCCTTCCCAGAGCCCTGCCTACAGTGACTAGAAACTCGTCCAAAACACTGGTATTTAGGTAGGTTCAAGGCGGCATGAATGGAGCTTTCAAAATGGGAAAGCAAGCCTTGTGCCATCAGGTCCCCGTTTCCAGTGAACACGCAGCCTACCCCCTTGTGGTTTCTACCAAGTAAATATTCCCTCAAACTACACAGTGGTCCCTTCCCTGAAGAATGTTTTCTTGGCACGGAGTTCTGCATGTAGCGAACTGCCTCTCCCAAGGAACGCTTTGGTAACGCTATCGGGGCTTAGGCTCTTCCAAAACCCTGCCGTGTAAGAGGAAGAACTGTGCTTTGGTTACAGGAGGAACGCAAGCCGAGTTTCTCCTGTAAGTGTGGGGCCTCAAGGTATGACTTTGTGGAAGGAATGCGAAGCAGTTTTGATTTCTCCGTGCCGCTCAGCCTAGGGCATTGAGGCAATTTGCATGACATGTAGGACGTGAGAGAACAGATTACATGGAGCTGTTGGAGTGCTGAGGAAATGTAGCTCTCCCAAGGAAGAGTGCAGTGTGTTGCCCTACACTTAACATACACAGAGTGACTGGGAAAGGTATCCGGGCCTGGAGGTTTCTTAGCAACCCAGTGGAGCCTGCCGGTACCCGGTGTTCTTGCACGGAATCGGGTGCCCAGCGAGATCCTAGGTGTCTTGCAAAGCGTACTAACGTTAAAAGAAAGGAGAACTGCAAGTAATGTCTCAAGGCAACTGCTCCACGTTCCGCTTCAGCAGGGATATTCAAGGCTTTACCTGGAGGAAAGGACTCACGTCAAGTTTCCTTGTAGCTCTAGAGCGTCTCAGGAGGAGCTCCCACCCAGGCTATGAAAGCACCCTGTTGATTTAGAAACAACTCGTTCCCTGCCCAGAGCCCTGCCTACAGTGACTAGAAACTTGTCCAAAACACTGGTATTTAGGTAGGTTCAAGGCGGCATGAATGGAGCTTTCAAAATGGGAAAGCAAGCCTTGTGCCATCAGGTCTCCGTTTCCAGTGAACACGCAGCCTACCTCCTTGTGATTTCTACCAAGTTACTATACACTCTAGCTACACACTGGTCCCTTCCCTGAAGAACGTGTTCTTGGCACGGAGTTCTGCATGTAGCGAACTGCCTCTCCCAAGGAATGCTCTAGGTTCGCTATAGGGGCTTAGCCTCTTCTAAATCCCTGCAGTGTAAGAGGAAGAACTGTGCTTTGGTTACAGCAGGAACGCAAGGCAACTTTCTCCTGTAAGTATGGGGTCTTAAGGTATGACTTTGTAGAAGGAATGTGAAACAGTATTGGTTTCTCAGTGCCGCTCAGCCTAGGGCATTGAGGCAGATATGCATGACATGTAGACGTGAGACAACCGATGGCCCGGAGCTGTTGGAGTGCTGAGGAAATCTAGCTCTCCCAAGGAGGCGTGCAGTGTGTTGCCCTACACTTAGCATATTGAGAGTGACTGGGAAAGGTTTCCGGGCCTGGATGTTTCTTAGCTTCCCAGTCGAGCATGCCGGTCCTCGGTGTTCTTGCAGGGAATAGGGTGCCCACGAGAGTTACTAGGTGTCTTCATAAGCGTACTAAGGTTAAAAGAAAGCCGAAGTGCAACTCATGTCTCCAGGAAACTGCTCCACGCTTCGGCTTCAGCGGGGCTATTCAAGGCTTTACCTTGAGGAAACGACTCACGTCAAGTTTCCTTTGAGCTCTAGAGCGGCTCAGGTGGAGCTCCCACCCAGGCTACGAAAGCACCCTGTTGATTTAGAAAAAACTCGTTCCCTTCCCAGAGCCCTGCCTACAGTGACTAGAAACTCGTCCAAAACACTGGTATTTAGGTAGGTTCAAGGCGGCATGAATGGAGCTTTCAAAATGGGAAAGCAAGCCTTGTGCCATCAGGTCCCCGTTTCCAGTGAACACGCAGCCTACCCCCTTGTGGTTTCTACCAAGTAAATATTCCCTCAAACTACACAGTGGTCCCTTCCCTGAAGAATGTTTTCTTGGCACGGAGTTCTGCATGTAGCGAACTGCCTCTCCCAAGGAACGCTTTGGTAACGCTATCGGGGCTTAGGCTCTTCCAAAACCCTGCCGTGTAAGAGGAAGAACTGTGCTTCGGTTACAGGAGGAACGCAAGCCGAGTTTCTCCTGTAAGTGTGGGGCCTCAAGGTATGACTTTGTGGAAGGAATGCGAAGCAGTTTTGATTTCTCCGTGCCGCTCAGCCTAGGGCATTGAGGCAATTTGCATGAAATGTAGGACGTGAGAGAACAGATTCCATGGAGCTGTTGGAGTGCTGAGGAAATGTAGCTCTCCCAAGGAAGAGTGCAGTGTGTTGCCCTACACTTAACATACACAGAGTGACTGGGAAAGGTATCCGGGCCTGGAGGTTTCTTAGCAACCCAGTGGAGCCTGCCGGTACTCGGTGTTCTTGCACGGAATCGGGTGCCCAGCGAGATCCTAGGTGTCTTGCAAAGCGTACTAACGTTAAAAGAAAGGAGAACTGCAAGTAATGTCTCAAGGCAACTGCTCCACGTTCCGCTTCAGCAGGGATATTCAAGGCTTTACCTGGAGGAAAGGACTCACGTCAAGTTTCCTTGTAGCTCTAGAGCGTCTCAGGAGGAGCTCCCACCCAGGCTATGAAAGCACCCTGTTGATTTAGAAACAACTCGTTCCCTGCCCAGAGCCCTGCCTACAGTGACTAGAAACTTGTCCAAAACACTGGTATTTAGGTAGGTTCAAGGCGGCATGAATGGAGCTTTCAAAATGGGAAAGCAAGCCTTGTGCCATCAGGTCCCCGTTTCCAGTGAACACGCAGCCTACCCCCTTGTGGTTTCTACCAAGTAAATATTCCCTCAAACTACACAGTGGTCCCTTCCCTGAAGAATGTTTTCTTGGCACGGAGTTCTGCATGTAGCGAACTGCCTCTCCCAAGGAACGCTTTGGTAACGCTATCGGGGCTTAGGCTCTTCCAAAACCCTGCCGTGTAAGAGGAAGAACTGTGCTTTGGTTACAGGAGGAACGCAAGCCGAGTTTCTCCTGTAAGTGTGGGGCCTCAAGGTATGACTTTGTGGAAGGAATGCGAAGCAGTTTTGATTTCTCCGTGCCGCTCAGCCTAGGGCATTGAGGCAATTTGCATGACATGTAGGACGTGAGAGAACAGATTACATGGAGCTGTTGGAGTGCTGAGGAAATGTAGCTCTCCCAAGGAAGAGTGCAGTGTGTTGCCCTACACTTAACATACACAGAGTGACTGGGAAAGGTATCCGGGCCTGGAGGTTTCTTAGCAACCCAGTGGAGCCTGCCGGTACCCGGTGTTCTTGCACGGAATCGGGTGCCCAGCGAGATCCTAGGTGTCTTGCAAAGCGTACTAACGTTAAAAGAAAGGAGAACTGCAAGTAATGTCTCAAGGCAACTGCTCCACGTTCCGCTTCAGCAGGGATATTCAAGGCTTTACCTGGAGGAAAGGACTCACGTCAAGTTTCCTTGTAGCTCTAGAGCGTCTCAGGAGGAGCTCCCACCCAGGCTATGAAAGCACCCTGTTGATTTAGAAACAACTCGTTCCCTGCCCAGAGCCCTGCCTACAGTGACTAGAAACTTGTCCAAAACACTGGTATTTAGGTAGGTTCAAGGCGGCATGAATGGAGCTTTCAAAATGGGAAAGCAAGCCTTGTGCCATCAGGTCTCCGTTTCCAGTGAACACGCAGCCTACCTCCTTGTGATTTCTACCAAGTTACTATACACTCTAGCTACACACTGGTCCCTTCCCTGAAGAACGTGTTCTTGGCACGGAGTTCTGCATGTAGCGAACTGCCTCTCCCAAGGAATGCTCTAGGTTCGCTATAGGGGCTTAGCCTCTTCTAAATCCCTGCAGTGTAAGAGGAAGAACTGTGCTTTGGTTACAGCAGGAACGCAAGGCAACTTTCTCCTGTAAGTATGGGGTCTTAAGGTATGACTTTGTAGAAGGAATGTGAAACAGTATTGGTTTCTCAGTGCCGCTCAGCCTAGGGCATTGAGGCAGATATGCATGACATGTAGACGTGAGACAACCGATGGCCCGGAGCTGTTGGAGTGCTGAGGAAATCTAGCTCTCCCAAGGAGGCGTGCAGTGTGTTGCCCTACACTTAGCATATTGAGAGTGACTGGGAAAGGTTTCCGGGCCTGGATGTTTCTTAGCTTCCCAGTCGAGCATGCCGGTCCTCGGTGTTCTTGCAGGGAATAGGGTGCCCACGAGAGTTACTAGGTGTCTTCATAAGCGTACTAAGGTTAAAAGAAAGCCGAACTGCAACTCATGTCTCCAGGAAACTGCTCCACGCTTCGGCTTCAGCGGGGCTATTCAAGGCTTTACCTTGAGGAAACGACTCACGTCAAGTTTCCTTTGAGCTCTAGAGCGGCTCAGGTGGAGCTCCCACCCAGGCTACGAAAGCACCCTGTTGATTTAGAAAAAACTCGTTCCCTTCCCAGAGCCCTGCCTACAGTGACTAGAAACTCGTCCAAAACACTGGTATTTAGGTAGGTTCAAGGCGGCATGAATGGAGCTTTCAAAATGGGAAAGCAAGCCTTGTGCCATCAGGTCCCCGTTTCCAGTGAACACGCAGCCTACCCCCTTGTGGTTTCTACCAAGTAAATATTCCCTCAAACTACACAGTGGTCCCTTCCCTGAAGAATGTTTTCTTGGCACGGAGTTCTGCATGTAGCGAACTGCCTCTCCCAAGGAACGCTTTGGTAACGCTATCGGGGCTTAGGCTCTTCCAAAACCCTGCCGTGTAAGAGGAAGAACTGTGCTTCGGTTACAGGAGGAACGCAAGCCGAGTTTCTCCTGTAAGTGTGGGGCCTCAAGGTATGACTTTGTGGAAGGAATGCGAAGCAGTTTTGATTTCTCCGTGCCGCTCAGCCTAGGGCATTGAGGCAATTTGCATGACATGTAGGACGTGAGAGAACAGATTCCATGGAGCTGTTGGAGTGCTGAGGAAATGTAGCTCTCCCAAGGAAGAGTGCAGTGTGTTGCCCTACACTTAACATACACAGAGTGACTGGGAAAGGTATCCGGGCCTGGAGGTTTCTTAGCAACCCAGTGGAGCCTGCCGGTACTCGGTGTTCTTGCACGGAATCGGGTGCCCAGCGAGATCCTAGGTGTCTTGCAAAGCGTACTAACGTTAAAAGAAAGGAGAACTGCAAGTAATGTCTCAAGGCAACTGCTCCACGTTCCGCTTCAGCAGGGATATTCAAGGCTTTACCTGGAGGAAAGGACTCACGTCAAGTTTCCTTGTAGCTCTAGAGCGTCTCAGGAGGAGCTCCCACCCAGGCTATGAAAGCACCCTGTTGATTTAGAAACAACTCGTTCCCTGCCCAGAGCCCTGCCTACAGTGACTAGAAACTTGTCCAAAACACTGGTATTTAGGTAGGTTCAAGGCGGCATGAATGGAGCTTTCAAAATGGGAAAGCAAGCCTTGTGCCATCAGGTCTCCGTTTCCAGTGAACACGCAGCCTACCTCCTTGTGATTTCTACCAAGTTACTATACACTCTAGCTACACACTGGTCCCTTCCCTGAAGAACGTGTTCTTGGCACGGAGTTCTGCATGTAGCGAACTGCCTCTCCCAAGGAATGCTCTAGGTTCGCTATAGGGGCTTAGCCTCTTCTAAATCCCTGCAGTGTAAGAGGAAGAACTGTGCTTTGGTTACAGCAGGAACGCAAGGCAACTTTCTCCTGTAAGTATGGGGTCTTAAGGTATGACTTTGTAGAAGGAATGTGAAACAGTATTGGTTTCTCAGTGCCGCTCAGCCTAGGGCATTGAGGCAGATATGCATGACATGTAGACGTGAGACAACCGATGGCCCGGAGCTGTTGGAGTGCTGAGGAAATCTAGCTCTCCCAAGGAGGCGTGCAGTGTGTTGCCCTACACTTAGCATATTGAGAGTGACTGGGAAAGGTTTCCGGGCCTGGATGTTTCTTAGCTTCCCAGTCGAGCATGCCGGTCCTCGGTGTTCTTGCAGGGAATAGGGTGCCCACGAGAGTTACTAGGTGTCTTCATAAGCGTACTAAGGTTAAAAGAAAGCCGAAGTGCAACTCATGTCTCCAGGAAACTGCTCCACGCTTCGGCTTCAGCGGGGCTATTCAAGGCTTTACCTTGAGGAAACGACTCACGTCAAGTTTCCTTTGAGCTCTAGAGCGGCTCAGGTGGAGCTCCCACCCAGGCTACGAAAGCACCCTGTTGATTTAGAAAAAACTCGTTCCCTTCCCAGAGCCCTGCCTACAGTGACTAGAAACTCGTCCAAAACACTGGTATTTAGGTAGGTTCAAGGCGGCATGAATGGAGCTTTCAAAATGGGAAAGCAAGCCTTGTGCCATCAGGTCCCCGTTTCCAGTGAACACGCAGCCTACCCCCTTGTGGTTTCTACCAAGTAAATATTCCCTCAAACTACACAGTGGTCCCTTCCCTGAAGAATGTTTTCTTGGCACGGAGTTCTGCATGTAGCGAACTGCCTCTCCCAAGGAACGCTTTGGTAACGCTATCGGGGCTTAGGCTCTTCCAAAACCCTGCCGTGTAAGAGGAAGAACTGTGCTTTGGTTACAGGAGGAACGCAAGCCGAGTTTCTCCTGTAAGTGTGGGGCCTCAAGGTATGACT
The DNA here is from genome assembly GCF_028564815.1 of Eubalaena glacialis. NCBI lineage: Eukaryota > Metazoa > Chordata > Mammalia > Artiodactyla > Balaenidae > Eubalaena > Eubalaena glacialis. The sequence continues at coordinate 39,226,581 of NC_083732.1, read as the reverse complement.
TTGTGGAAGGAATGCGAAGCAGTTTTGATTTCTCCGTGCCGCTCAGCCTAGGGCATTGAGGCAATTTGCATGACATGTAGGACGTGAGAGAACAGATTCCATGGAGCTGTTGGAGTGCTGAGGAAATGTAGCTCTCCCAAGGAAGAGTGCAGTGTGTTGCCCTACACTTAACATACACAGAGTGACTGGGAAAGGTATCCGGGCCTGGAGGTTTCTTAGCAACCCAGTGGAGCCTGCCGGTACTCGGTGTTCTTGCACGGAATCGGGTGCCCAGCGAGATCCTAGGTGTCTTGCAAAGCGTACTAACGTTAAAAGAAAGGAGAACTGCAAGTAATGTCTCAAGGCAACTGCTCCACGTTCCGCTTCAGCAGGGATATTCAAGGCTTTACCTGGAGGAAAGGACTCACGTCAAGTTTCCTTGTAGCTCTAGAGCGTCTCAGGAGGAGCTCCCACCCAGGCTATGAAAGCACCCTGTTGATTTAGAAACAACTCGTTCCCTGCCCAGAGCCCTGCCTACAGTGACTAGAAACTTGTCCAAAACACTGGTATTTAGGTAGGTTCAAGGCGGCATGAATGGAGCTTTCAAAATGGGAAAGCAAGCCTTGTGCCATCAGGTCTCCGTTTCCAGTGAACACGCAGCCTACCCCCTTGTGGTTTCTACCAAGTAAATATTCCCTCAAACTACACAGTGGTCCCTTCCCTGAAGAATGTTTTCTTGGCACGGAGTTCTGCATGTAGCGAACTGCCTCTCCCAAGGAACGCTTTGGTAACGCTATCGGGGCTTAGGCTCTTCCAAAACCCTGCCGTGTAAGAGGAAGAACTGTGCTTCGGTTACAGGAGGAACGCAAGCCGAGTTTCTCCTGTAAGTGTGGGGCCTCAAGGTATGACTTTGTGGAAGGAATGCGAAGCAGTTTTGATTTCTCCGTGCCGCTCAGCCTAGGGCATTGAGGCAATTTGCATGACATGTAGGACGTGAGAGAACCGATTCCATGGAGCTGTTGGAGTGCTGAGGAAATGTAGCTCTCCCAAGGAAGAGTGCAGTGTGTTGCCCTACACTTAACATACACAGAGTGACTGGGAAAGGTATCCGGGCCTGGAGGTTTCTTAGCAACCCAGTGGAGCCTGCCGGTACTCGGTGTTCTTGCACGGAATCGGGTGCCCAGCGAGATCCTAGGTGTCTTGCAAAGCGTACTAACGTTAAAAGAAAGGAGAACTGCAAGTAATGTCTCAAGGCAACTGCTCCACGTTCCGCTTCAGCAGGGATATTCAAGGCTTTACCTGGAGGAAAGGACTCACGTCAAGTTTCCTTGTAGCTCTAGAGCGTCTCAGGAGGAGCTCCCACCCAGGCTATGAAAGCACCCTGTTGATTTAGAAACAACTCGTTCCCTGCCCAGAGCCCTGCCTACAGTGACTAGAAACTTGTCCAAAACACTGGTATTTAGGTAGGTTCAAGGCGGCATGAATGGAGCTTTCAAAATGGGAAAGCAAGCCTTGTGCCATCATGTCTCCTTTTCCAGTGAACACGCAGCCTACCTCCTTGTGATTTCTACCAAGTTACTATACACTCTAGCTACACACTGGTCCCTTCCCTGAAGAACGTGTTCTTGGCACGGAGTTCTGCATGTAGCGAACTGCCTCTCCCAAGGAATGCTCTAGGTTCGCTATAGGGGCTTAGCCTCTTCTAAATCCCTGCAGTGTAAGAGGAAGAACTGTGCTTTGGTTACAGCAGGAACGCAAGGCAACTTTCTCCTGTAAGTATGGGGTCTTAAGGTATGACTTTGTAGAAGGAATGTGAAACAGTATTGGTTTCTCAGTGCCGCTCAGCCTAGGGCATTGAGGCAGATATGCATGACATGTAGACGTGAGACAACCGATGGCCCGGAGCTGTTGGAGTGCTGAGGAAATCTAGCTCTCCCAAGGAGGCGTGCAGTGTGTTGCCCTACACTTAGCATATTGAGAGTGACTGGGAAAGGTTTCCGGGCCTGGATGTTTCTTAGCTTCCCAGTCGAGCATGCCGGTCCTCGGTGTTCTTGCAGGGAATAGGGTGCCCACGAGAGTTACTAGGTGTCTTCATAAGCGTACTAAGGTTAAAAGAAAGCCGAAGTGCAACTCATGTCTCCAGGAAACTGCTCCACGCTTCGGCTTCAGCGGGGCTATTCAAGGCTTTACCTTGAGGAAACGACTCACGTCAAGTTTCCTTTGAGCTCTAGAGCGGCTCAGGTGGAGCTCCCACCCAGGCTACGAAAGCACCCTGTTGATTTAGAAAAAGCTCGTTCCCTTCCCAGAGCCCTGCCTACAGTGACTAGAAACTCGTCCAAAACACTGGTATTTAGGTAGGTTCAAGGCGGCATGAATGGAGCTTTCAAAATGGGAAAGCAAGCCTTGTGCCATCAGGTCCCCGTTTCCAGTGAACACGCAGCCTACCCCCTTGTGGTTTCTACCAAGTAAATATTCCCTCAAACTACACAGTGGTCCCTTCCCTGAAGAATGTTTTCTTGGCACGGAGTTCTGCATGTAGCGAACTGCCTCTCCCAAGGAACGCTTTGGTAACGCTATCGGGGCTTAGGCTCTTCTAAAACCCTGCCGTGTAAGAGGAAGAACTGTGCTTCGGTTACAGGAGGAAAGCAAGCCGAGTTTCTCCTGTAAGTGTGGGGCCTCAAGGTATGACTTTGTGGAAGGAATGCGAAGCAGTTTTGATTTCTCCGTGCCGCTCAGCCTAGGGCATTGAGGCAATTTGCATGACATGTAGGACGTGAGAGAACAGATTACATGGAGCTGTTGGAGTGCTGAGGAAATGTAGCTCTCCCAAGGAAGAGTGCAGTGTGTTGCCCTACACTTAACATACACAGAGTGACTGGGAAAGGTATCCGGGCCTGGAGGTTTCTTAGCAACCCAGTGGAGCCTGCCGGTACTCGGTGTTCTTGCACGGAATCGGGTGCCCAGCGAGATCCTAGGTGTCTTGCAAAGCGTACTAACGTTAAAAGAAAGGAGAACTGCAAGTAATGTCTCAAGGCAACTGCTCCACGTTCCGCTTCAGCAGGGATATTCAAGGCTTTACCTGGAGGAAAGGACTCACGTCAAGTTTCCTTGTAGCTCTAGAGCGTCTCAGGAGGAGCTCCCACCCAGGCTATGAAAGCACCCTGTTGATTTAGAAACAACTCGTTCCCTGCCCAGAGCCCTGCCTACAGTGACTAGAAACTTGTCCAAAACACTGGTATTTAGGTAGGTTCAAGGCGGCATGAATGGAGCTTTCAAAATGGGAAAGCAAGCCTTGTGCCATCAGGTCTCCGTTTCCAGTGAACACGCAGCCTACCTCCTTGTGATTTCTACCAAGTTACTATACACTCTAGCTACACACTGGTCCCTTCCCTGAAGAACGTGTTCTTGGCACGGAGTTCTGCATGTAGCGAACTGCCTCTCCCAAGGAATGCTCTAGGTTCGCTATAGGGGCTTAGCCTCTTCTAAATCCCTGCAGTGTAAGAGGAAGAACTGTGCTTTGGTTACAGCAGGAACGCAAGGCAACTTTCTCCTGTAAGTATGGGGTCTTAAGGTATGACTTTGTAGAAGGAATGTGAAACAGTATTGGTTTCTCAGTGCCGCTCAGCCTAGGGCATTGAGGCAGATATGCATGACATGTAGACGTGAGACAACCGATGGCCCGGAGCTGTTGGAGTGCTGAGGAAATCTAGCTCTCCCAAGGAGGCGTGCAGTGTGTTGCCCTACACTTAGCATATTGAGAGTGACTGGGAAAGGTTTCCGGGCCTGGATGTTTCTTAGCTTCCCAGTCGAGCATGCCGGTCCTCGGTGTTCTTGCAGGGAATAGGGTGCCCACGAGAGTTACTAGGTGTCTTCATAAGCGTACTAAGGTTAAAAGAAAGCCGAACTGCAACTCATGTCTCCAGGAAACTGCTCCACGCTTCGGCTTCAGCGGGGCTATTCAAGGCTTTACCTTGAGGAAACGACTCACGTCAAGTTTCCTTTGAGCTCTAGAGCGGCTCAGGTGGAGCTCCCACCCAGGCTACGAAAGCACCCTGTTGATTTAGAAAAAACTCGTTCCCTTCCCAGAGCCCTGCCTACAGTGACTAGAAACTCGTCCAAAACACTGGTATTTAGGTAGGTACAAGGCGGCATGAATGGAGCTTTGAAAATGGGAAAGCAAGCCTTGTGCCATCAGGTCCCCGTTTCCAGTGAACACGCAGCCTACCCCCTTGTGGTTTCTACCAAGTAAATATTCCCTCAAACTACACAGTGGTCCCTTCCCTGAAGAATGTTTTCTTGGCACGGAGTTCTGCATGTAGCGAACTGCCTCTCCCAAGGAACGCTTTGGTAACGCTATCGGGGCTTAGGCTCTTCCAAAACCCTGCCGTGTAAGAGGAAGAACTGTGCTTTGGTTACAGGAGGAACGCAAGCCGAGTTTCTCCTGTAAGTGTGGGGCCTCAAGGTATGACTTTGTGGAAGGAATGCGAAGCAGTTTTGATTTCTCCGTGCCACTCAGCCTAGGGCATTGAGGCAATTTGCATGACATGTAGGACGTGAGAGAACAGATTCCATGGAGCTGTTGGAGTGCTGAGGAAATGTAGCTCTCCCAAGGAAGAGTGCAGTGTGTTGCCCTACACTTAACATACACAGAGTGACTGGGAAAGGTATCCGGGCCTGGAGGTTTCTTAGCAACCCAGTGGAGCCTGCCGGTACTCGGTGTTCTTGCACGGAATCGGGTGCCCAGCGAGATCCTAGGTGTCTTGCAAAGCGTACTAACGTTAAAAGAAAGGAGAACTGCAAGTAATGTCTCAAGGCAACTGCTCCACGTTCCGCTTCAGCAGGGATATTCAAGGCTTTACCTGGAGGAAAGGACTCACGTCAAGTTTCCTTGTAGCTCTAGAGCGTCTCAGGAGGAGCTCCCACCCAGGCTATGAAAGCACCCTGTTGATTTAGAAACAACTCGTTCCCTGCCCAGAGCCCTGCCTACAGTGACTAGAAACTTGTCCAAAACACTGGTATTTAGGTAGGTTCAAGGCGGCATGAATGGAGCTTTCAAAATGGGAAAGCAAGCCTTGTGCCATCAGGTCTCCGTTTCCAGTGAACACGCAGCCTACCTCCTTGTGATTTCTACCAAGTTACTATACACTCTAGCTACACACTGGTCCCTTCCCTGAAGAACGTGTTCTTGGCACGGAGTTCTGCATGTAGCGAACTGCCTCTCCCAAGGAATGCTCTAGGTTCGCTATAGGGGCTTAGCCTCTTCTAAATCCCTGCAGTGTAAGAGGAAGAACTGTGCTTTGGTTACAGCAGGAACGCAAGGCAACTTTCTCCTGTAAGTATGGGGTCTTAAGGTATGACTTTGTAGAAGGAATGTGAAACAGTATTGGTTTCTCAGTGCCGCTCAGCCTAGGGCATTGAGGCAGATATGCATGACATGTAGACGTGAGACAACCGATGGCCCGGAGCTGTTGGAGTGCTGAGGAAATCTAGCTCTCCCAAGGAGGCGTGCAGTGTGTTGCCCTACACTTAGCATATTGAGAGTGACTGGGAAAGGTTTCCGGGCCTGGATGTTTCTTAGCTTCCCAGTCGAGCATGCCGGTCCTCGGTGTTCTTGCAGGGAATAGGGTGCCCACGAGAGTTACTAGGTGTCTTCATAAGCGTACTAAGGTTAAAAGAAAGCCGAAGTGCAACTCATGTCTCCAGGAAACTGCTCCACGCTTCGGCTTCAGCGGGGCTATTCAAGGCTTTACCTTGAGGAAACGACTCACGTCAAGTTTCCTTTGAGCTCTAGAGCGGCTCAGGTGGAGCTCCCACCCAGGCTACGAAAGCACCCTGTTGATTTAGAAAAAACTCGTTCCCTTCCCAGAGCCCTGCCTACAGTGACTAGAAACTCGTCCAAAACACTGGTATTTAGGTAGGTTCAAGGCGGCATGAATGGAGCTTTCAAAATGGGAAAGCAAGCCTTGTGCCATCAGGTCCCCGTTTCCAGTGAACACGCAGCCTACCCCCTTGTGGTTTCTACCAAGTAAATATTCCCTCAAACTACACAGTGGTCCCTTCCCTGAAGAATGTTTTCTTGGCACGGAGTTCTGCATGTAGCGAACTGCCTCTCCCAAGGAACGCTTTGGTAACGCTATCGGGGCTTAGGCTCTTCCAAAACCCTGCCGTGTAAGAGGAAGAACTGTGCTTCGGTTACAGGAGGAACGCAAGCCGAGTTTCTCCTGTAAGTGTGGGGCCTCAAGGTATGACTTTGTGGAAGGAATGCGAAGCAGTTTTGATTTCTCCGTGCCGCTCAGCCTAGGGCATTGAGGCAATTTGCATGACATGTAGGACGTGAGAGAACAGATTCCATGGAGCTGTTGGAGTGCTGAGGAAATGTAGCTCTCCCAAGGAAGAGTGCAGTGTGTTGCCCTACACTTAACATACACAGAGTGACTGGGAAAGGTATCCGGGCCTGGAGGTTTCTTAGCAACCCAGTGGAGCCTGCCGGTACTCGGTGTTCTTGCACGGAATCGGGTGCCCAGCGAGATCCTAGGTGTCTTGCAAAGCGTACTAACGTTAAAAGAAAGGAGAACTGCAAGTAATGTCTCAAGGCAACTGCTCCACGTTCCGCTTCAGCAGGGATATTCAAGGCTTTACCTGGAGGAAAGGACTCACGTCAAGTTTCCTTGTAGCTCTAGAGCGTCTCAGGAGGAGCTCCCACCCAGGCTATGAAAGCACCCTGTTGATTTAGAAACAACTCGTTCCCTGCCCAGAGCCCTGCCTACAGTGACTAGAAACTTGTCCAAAACACTGGTATTTAGGTAGGTTCAAGGCGGCATGAATGGAGCTTTCAAAATGGGAAAGCAAGCCTTGTGCCATCAGGTCTCCGTTTCCAGTGAACACGCAGCCTACCTCCTTGTGATTTCTACCAAGTTACTATACACTCTAGCTACACACTGGTCCCTTCCCTGAAGAACGTGTTCTTGGCACGGAGTTCTGCATGTAGCGAACTGCCTCTCCCAAGGAATGCTCTAGGTTCGCTATAGGGGCTTAGCCTCTTCTAAATCCCTGCAGTGTAAGAGGAAGAACTGTGCTTTGGTTACAGCAGGAACGCAAGGCAACTTTCTCCTGTAAGTATGGGGTCTTAAGGTATGACTTTGTAGAAGGAATGTGAAACAGTATTGGTTTCTCAGTGCCGCTCAGCCTAGGGCATTGAGGCAGATATGCATGACATGTAGACGTGAGACAACCGATGGCCCGGAGCTGTTGGAGTGCTGAGGAAATCTAGCTCTCCCAAGGAGGCGTGCAGTGTGTTGCCCTACACTTAGCATATTGAGAGTGACTGGGAAAGGTTTCCGGGCCTGGATGTTTCTTAGCTTCCCAGTCGAGCATGCCGGTCCTCGGTGTTCTTGCAGGGAATAGGGTGCCCACGAGAGTTACTAGGTGTCTTCATAAGCGTACTAAGGTTAAAAGAAAGCCGAAGTGCAACTCATGTCTCCAGGAAACTGCTCCACGCTTCGGCTTCAGCGGGGCTATTCAAGGCTTTACCTTGAGGAAACGACTCACGTCAAGTTTCCTTTGAGCTCTAGAGCGGCTCAGGTGGAGCTCCCACCCAGGCTACGAAAGCACCCTGTTGATTTAGAAAAAACTCGTTCCCTTCCCAGAGCCCTGCCTACAGTGACTAGAAACTCGTCCAAAACACTGGTATTTAGGTAGGTTCAAGGCGGCATGAATGGAGCTTTCAAAATGGGAAAGCAAGCCTTGTGCCATCAGGTCCCCGTTTCCAGTGAACACGCAGCCTACCCCCTTGTGGTTTCTACCAAGTAAATATTCCCTCAAACTACACAGTGGTCCCTTCCCTGAAGAATGTTTTCTTGGCACGGAGTTCTGCATGTAGCGAACTGCCTCTCCCAAGGAACGCTTTGGTAACGCTATCGGGGCTTAGGCTCTTCTAAAACCCTGCCGTGTAAGAGGAAGAACTGTGCTTTGGTTACAGGAGGAACGCAAGCCGAGTTTCTCCTGTAAGTGTGGGGCCTCAAGGTATGACTTTGTGGAAGGAATGCGAAGCAGTTTTGATTTCTCCGTGCCGCTCAGCCTAGGGCATTGAGGCAATTTGCATGACATGTAGGACGTGAGAGAACAGATTACATGGAGCTGTTGGAGTGCTGAGGAAATGTAGCTCTCCCAAGGAAGAGTGCAGTGTGTTGCCCTACACTTAACATACACAGAGTGACTGGGAAAGGTATCCGGGCCTGGAGGTTTCTTAGCAACCCAGTGGAGCCTGCCGGTACTCGGTGTTCTTGCACGGAATAGGGTGCCCAGCGAGATCCTAGGTGTCTTGCAAAGCGTACTAACGTTAAAAGAAAGGAGAACTGCAAGTAATGTCTCAAGGCAACTGCTCCACGTTCCGCTTCAGCAGGGATATTCAAGGCTTTACCTGGAGGAAAGGACTCACGTCAAGTTTCCTTGTAGCTCTAGAGCGTCTCAGGAGGAGCTCCCACCCAGGCTATGAAAGCACCCTGTTGATTTAGAAACAACTCGTTCCCTGCCCAGAGCCCTGCCTACAGTGACTAGAAACTTGTCCAAAACACTGGTATTTAGGTAGGTTCAAGGCGGCATGAATGGAGCTTTCAAAATGGGAAAGCAAGCCTTGTGCCATCAGGTCTCCGTTTCCAGTGAACACGCAGCCTACCTCCTTGTGATTTCTACCAAGTTACTATACACTCTAGCTACACACTGGTCCCTTCCCTGAAGAACGTGTTCTTGGCACGGAGTTCTGCATGTAGCGAACTGCCTCTCCCAAGGAATGCTCTAGGTTCGCTATAGGGGCTTAGCCTCTTCTAAATCCCTGCAGTGTAAGAGGAAGAACTGTGCTTTGGTTACAGCAGGAACGCAAGGCAACTTTCTCCTGTAAGTATGGGGTCTTAAGGTATGACTTTGTAGAAGGAATGTGAAACAGTATTGGTTTCTCAGTGCCGCTCAGCCTAGGGCATTGAGGCAGATATGCATGACATGTAGACGTGAGACAACCGATGGCCCGGAGCTGTTGGAGTGCTGAGGAAATCTAGCTCTCCCAAGGAGGCGTGCAGTGTGTTGCCCTACACTTAGCATATTGAGAGTGACTGGGAAAGGTTTCCGGGCCTGGATGTTTCTTAGCTTCCCAGTCGAGCATGCCGGTCCTCGGTGTTCTTGCAGGGAATAGGGTGCCCACGAGAGTTACTAGGTGTCTTCATAAGCGTACTAAGGTTAAAAGAAAGCCGAACTGCAACTCATGTCTCCAGGAAACTGCTCCACGCTTCGGCTTCAGCGGGGCTATTCAAGGCTTTACCTTGAGGAAACGACTCACGTCAAGTTTCCTTTGAGCTCTAGAGCGGCTCAGGTGGAGCTCCCACCCAGGCTACGAAAGCACCCTGTTGATTTAGAAAAAACTCGTTCCCTTCCCAGAGCCCTGCCTACAGTGACTAGAAACTCGTCCAAAACACTGGTATTTAGGTAGGTTCAAGGCGGCATGAATGGAGCTTTCAAAATGGGAAAGCAAGCCTTGTGCCATCAGGTCCCCGTTTCCAGTGAACACGCAGCCTACCCCCTTGTGGTTTCTACCAAGTAAATATTCCCTCAAACTACACAGTGGTCCCTTCCCTGAAGAATGTTTTCTTGGCACGGAGTTCTGCATGTAGCGAACTGCCTCTCCCAAGGAACGCTTTGGTAACGCTATCGGGGCTTAGGCTCTTCTAAAACCCTGCCGTGTAAGAGGAAGAACTGTGCTTTGGTTACAGGAGGAACGCAAGCCGAGTTTCTCCTGTAAGTGTGGGGCCTCAAGGTATGACTTTGTGGAAGGAATGCGAAGCAGTTTTGATTTCTCCGTGCCGCTCAGCCTAGGGCATTGAGGCAATTTGCATGACATGTAGGACGTGAGAGAACAGATTACATGGAGCTGTTGGAGTGCTGAGGAAATGTAGCTCTCCCAAGGAAGAGTGCAGTGTGTTGCCCTACACTTAACATACACAGAGTGACTGGGAAAGGTATCCGGGCCTGGAGGTTTCTTAGCAACCCAGTGGAGCCTGCCGGTACTCGGTGTTCTTGCACGGACTCGCGTGCCCAGCGAGATCCTAGGTGTCTTGCAAAGCGTACTAACGTTAAAAGAAAGGAGAACTGCAAGTAATGTCTCAAGGCAACTGCTCCACGTTCCGCTTCAGCAGGGATATTCAAGGCTTTACCTGGAGGAAAGGACTCACGTCAAGTTTCCTTGTAGCTCTAGAGCGTCTCAGGAGGAGCTCCCACCCAGGCTATGAAAGCACCCTGTTGATTTAGAAACAACTCGTTCCCTGCCCAGAGCCCTGCCTACAGTGACTAGAAACTTGTCCAAAACACTGGTATTTAGGTAGGTTCAAGGCGGCATGAATGGAGCTTTCAAAATGGGAAAGCAAGCCTTGTGCCATCAGGTCTCCGTTTCCAGTGAACACGCAGCCTACCTCCTTGTGATTTCTACCAAGTTACTATACACTCTAGCTACACACTGGTCCCTTCCCTGAATAACGTGTTCTTGGCACGGAGTTCTGCATGTAGCGAACTGCCTCTCCCAAGGAATGCTCTAGGTTCGCTATAGGGGCTTAGCCTCTTCTAAATCCCTGCAGTGTAAGAGGAAGAACTGTGCTTTGGTTACAGCAGGAACGCAAGGCAACTTTCTCCTGTAAGTATGGGGTCTTAAGGTATGACTTTGTAGAAGGAATGTGAAACAGTGTTGGTTTCTCAGTGCCGCTCAGCCTAAGGCATTGAGGCAGCTATGCATGACATGTAGACGTGAGACAACCGATGGCCCGGAGCTGTTGGAGTGCTGAGGAAATCTAGCTCTCCCAAGGAGGCGTGCAGTGTGTTGCCCTACACTTAGCATATTGAGAGTGACTGGGAAAGGTTTCCGGGCCTGGATGTTTCTTAGCTTCCCAGTCGAGCATGCCGGTCCTCGGTGTTCTTGCAGGGAATAGGGTGCCCACGAGAGTTACTAGGTGTCTTCATAAGCGTACTAAGGTTAAAAGAAAGCCGAACTGCAACTCATGTCTCCAGGAAACTGCTCCACGCTTCGGCTTCAGCGGGGCTATTCAAGGCTTTACCTTGAGGAAACGACTCACGTCAAGTTTCCTTTGAGCTCTAGAGCGTCTCAGGTGGAGCTCCCACCCAGGCTACGAAAGCACCCTGTTGATTTAGAAAAAACTCGTTCCCTTCCCAGAGCCCTGCCTACAGTGACTAGAAACTCGTCCAAAACACTGGTATTTAGGTAGGTTCAAGGCGGCATGAATGGAGCTTTGAAAATGGGAAAGCAAGCCTTGTGCCATCAGGTCCCCGTTTCCAGTGAACACGCAGCCTACCCCCTTGTGGTTTCTACCAAGTAAATATTCCCTCAAACTACACAGTGGTCCCTTCCCTGAAGAATGTTTTCTTGGCACGGAGTTCTGCATGTAGCGAACTGCCTCTCCCAAGGAACGCTTTGGTAACGCTATCGGGGCTTAGGCTCTTCTAAAACCCTGCCGTGTAAGAGGAAGAACTGTGCTTTGGTTACAGGAGGAACGCAAGCCGAGTTTCTCCTGTAAGTGTGGGGCCTCAAGGTATGACTTTGTGGAAGGAATGCGAAGCAGTTTTGATTTCTCCGTGCCGCTCAGCCTAGGGCATTGAGGCAATTTGCATGACATGTAGGACGTGAGAGAACAGATTACATGGAGCTGTTGGAGTGCTGAGGAAATGTAGCTCTCCCAAGGAAGAGTGCAGTGTGTTGCCCTACACTTAACATACACAGAGTGACTGGGAAAGGTATCCGGGCCTGGAGGTTTCTTAGCAACCCAGTGGAGCCTGCCGGTACTCGGTGTTCTTGCACGGACTCGCGTGCCCAGCGAGATCCTAGGTGTCTTGCAAAGCGTACTAACGTTAAAAGAAAGGAGAACTGCAAGTAATGTCTCAAGGCAACTGCTCCACGTTCCGCTTCAGCAGGGATATTCAAGGCTTTACCTGGAGGAAAGGACTCACGTCAAGTTTCCTTGTAGCTCTAGAGCGTCTCAGGAGGAGCTCCCACCCAGGCTATGAAAGCACCCTGTTGATTTAGAAACAACTCGTTCCCTGCCCAGAGCCCTGCCTACAGTGACTAGAAACTTGTCCAAAACACTGGTATTTAGGTAGGTTCAAGGCGGCATGAATGGAGCTTTCAAAATGGGAAAGCAAGCCTTGTGCCATCAGGTCTCCGTTTCCAGTGAACACGCAGCCTACCTCCTTGTGATTTCTACCAAGTTACTATACACTCTAGCTACACACTGGTCCCTTCCCTGAATAACGTGTTCTTGGCACGGAGTTCTGCATGTAGCGAACTGCCTCTCCCAAGGAATGCTCTAGGTTCGCTATAGGGGCTTAGCCTCTTCTAAATCCCTGCAGTGTAAGAGGAAGAACTGTGCTTTGGTTACAGCAGGAACGCAAGGCAACTTTCTCCTGTAAGTATGGGGTCTTAAGGTATGACTTTGTAGAAGGAATGTGAAACAGTGTTGGTTTCTCAGTGCCGCTCAGCCTAGGGCATTGAGGCAGCTATGCATGACATGTAGACGTGAGACAACCGATGGCCCGGAGCTGTTGGAGTGCTGAGGAAATCTAGCTCTCCCAAGGAGGCGTGCAGTGTGTTGCCCTACACTTAGCATATTGAGAGTGACTGGGAAAGGTTTCCGGGCCTGGATGTTTCTTAGCTTCCCAGTCGAGCATGCCGGTCCTCGGTGTTCTTGCAGGGAATAGGGTGCCCACGAGAGTTACTAGGTGTCTTCATAAGCGTACTAAGGTTAAAAGAAAGCCGAACTGCAACTCATGTCTCCAGGAAACTGCTCCACGCTTCGGCTTCAGCGGGGCTATTCAAGGCTTTACCTTGAGGAAACGACTCACGTCAAGTTTCCTTTGAGCTCTAGAGCGTCTCAGGTGGAGCTCCCACCCAGGCTACGAAAGCACCCTGTTGATTTAGAAAAAACTCGTTCCCTTCCCAGAGCCCTGCCTACAGTGACTAGAAACTCGTCCAAAACACTGGTATTTAGGTAGGTTCAAGGCGGCATGAATGGAGCTTTGAAAATGGGAAAGCAAGCCTTGTGCCATCAGGTCCCCGTTTCCAGTGAACACGCAGCCTACCCCCTTGTGGTTTCTACCAAGTAAATATTCCCTCAAACTACACAGTGGTCCCTTCCCTGAAGAATGTTTTCTTGGCACGGAGTTCTGCATGTAGCGAACTGCCTCTCCCAAGGAACGCTTTGGTAACGCTATCGGGGCTTAGGCTCTTCTAAAACCCTGCCGTGTAAGAGGAAGAACTGTGCTTTGGTTACAGGAGGAACGCAAGCCGAGTTTCTCCTGTAAGTGTGGGGCCTCAAGGTATGACTTTGTGGAAGGAATGCGAAGCAGTTTTGATTTCTCCGTGCCGCTCAGCCTAGGGCATTGAGGCAATTTGCATGACATGTAGGACGTGAGAGAACAGATTACATGGAGCTGTTGGAGTGCTGAGGAAATGTAGCTCTCCCAAGGAAGAGTGCAGTGTGTTGCCCTACACTTAACATACACAGAGTGACTGGGAAAGGTATCCGGGCCTGGAGGTTTCTTAGCAACCCAGTGGAGCCTGCCGGTACTCGGTGTTCTTGCACGGACTCGGGTGCCCAGCGAGATCCTAGGTGTCTTGCAAAGCGTACTAACGTTAAAAGAAAGGAGAACTGCAAGTAATGTCTCAAGGCAACTGCTCCACGTTCCGCTTCAGCAGGGATATTCAAGGCTTTACCTGGAGGAAAGGACTCACGTCAAGTTTCCTTGTAGCTCTAGAGCGTCTCAGGAGGAGCTCCCACCCAGGCTATGAAAGCACCCTGTTGATTTAGAAACAACTCGTTCCCTGCCCAGAGCCCTGCCTACAGTGACTAGAAACTTGTCCAAAACACTGGTATTTAGGTAGGTTCAAGGCGGCATGAATGGAGCTTTCAAAATGGGAAAGCAAGCCTTGTGCCATCAGGTCTCCGTTTCCAGTGAACACGCAGCCTACCTCCTTGTGATTTCTACCAAGTTACTATACACTCTAGCTACACACTGGTCCCTTCCCTGAAGAACGTGTTCTTGGCACGGAGTTCTGCATGTAGCGAACTGCCTCTCCCAAGGAATGCTCTAGGTTCGCTATAGGGGCTTAGCCTCTTCTAAATCCCTGCAGTGTAAGAGGAAGAACTGTGCTTTGGTTACAGCAGGAACGCAAGGCAACTTTCTCCTGTAAGTATGGGGTCTTAAGGTATGACTTTGTAGAAGGAATGTGAAACAGTATTGGTTTCTCAGTGCCGCTCAGCCTAGGGCATTGAGGCAGATATGCATGACATGTAGACGTGAGACAACCGATGGCCCGGAGCTGTTGGAGTGCTGAGGAAATCTAGCTCTCCCAAGGAGGCGTGCAGTGTGTTGCCCTACACTTAGCATATTGAGAGTGACTGGGAAAGGTTTCCGGGCCTGGATGTTTCTTAGCTTCCCAGTCGAGCATGCCGGTCCTCGGTGTTCTTGCAGGGAATAGGGTGCCCACGAGAGTTACTAGGTGTCTTCATAAGCGTACTAAGGTTAAAAGAAAGCCGAAGTGCAACTCATGTCTCCAGGAAACTGCTCCACGCTTCGGCTTCAGCGGGGCTATTCAAGGCTTTACCTTGAGGAAACGACTCACGTCAAGTTTCCTTTGAGCTCTAGAGCGGCTCAGGTGGAGCTCCCACCCAGGCTACGAAAGCACCCTGTTGATTTAGAAAAAACTCGTTCCCTTCCCAGAGCCCTGCCTACAGTGACTAGAAACTCGTCCAAAACACTGGTATTTAGGTAGGTTCAAGGCGGCATGAATGGAGCTTTCAAAATGGGAAAGCAAGCCTTGTGCCATCAGGTCCCCGTTTCCAGTGAACACGCAGCCTACCCCCTTGTGGTTTCTACCAAGTAAATATTCCCTCAAACTACACAGTGGTCCCTTCCCTGAAGAATGTTTTCTTGGCACGGAGTTCTGCATGTAGCGAACTGCCTCTCCCAAGGAACGCTTTGGTAACGCTATCGGGGCTTAGGCTCTTCCAAAACCCTGCCGTGTAAGAGGAAGAACTGTGCTTTGGTTACAGGAGGAACGCAAGCCGAGTTTCTCCTGTAAGTGTGGGGCCTCAAGGTATGACTTTGTGGAAGGAATGCGAAGCAGTTTTGATTTCTCCGTGCCACTCAGCCTAGGGCATTGAGGCAATTTGCATGACATGTAGGACGTGAGAGAACAGATTACATGGAGCTGTTGGAGTGCTGAGGAAATGTAGCTCTCCCAAGGAAGAGTGCCGTGTGTTACCCTACACTTAACATACACAGAGTGACTGGGAAAGGTATCCGGGCCTGGAGGTTTCTTAGCAACCCAGTGGAGCCTGCCGGTACTCGGTGTTCTTGCACGGAATCGGGTGCCCAGCGAGATCCTAGGTGTCTTGCAAAGCGTACTAACGTTAAAAGAAAGGAGAACTGCAAGTAATGTCTCAAGGCAACTGCTCCACGTTCCGCTTCAGCAGGGATATTCAAGGCTTTACCTGGAGGAAAGGACTCACGTCAAGTTTCCTTGTAGCTCTAGAGCGTCTCAGGAGGAGCTCCCACCCAGGCTATGAAAGCACCCTGTTGATTTAGAAACAACTCGTTCCCTGCCCAGAGCCCTGCCTACAGTGACTAGAAACTTGTCCAAAACACTGGTATTTAGGTAGGTTCAAGGCGGCATGAATGGAGCTTTCAAAATGGGAAAGCAAGCCTTGTGCCATCAGGTCTCCGTTTCCAGTGAACACGCAGCCTACCTCCTTGTGATTTCTACCAAGTTACTATACACTCTAGCTACACACTGGTCCCTTCCCTGAAGAACGTGTTCTTGGCACGGAGTTCTGCATGTAGCGAACTGCCTCTCCCAAGGAATGCTCTAGGTTCGCTATAGGGGCTTAGCCTCTTCTAAATCCCTGCAGTGTAAGAGGAAGAACTGTGCTTTGGTTACAGCAGGAACGCAAGGCAACTTTCTCCTGTAAGTATGGGGTCTTAAGGTATGACTTTGTAGAAGGAATGTGAAACAGTATTGGTTTCTCAGTGCCGCTCAGCCTAGGGCATTGAGGCAGATATGCATGACATGTAGACGTGAGACAACCGATGGCCCGGAGCTGTTGGAGTGCTGAGGAAATCTAGCTCTCCCAAGGAGGCGTGCAGTGTGTTGCCCTACACTTAGCATATTGAGAGTGACTGGGAAAGGTTTCCGGGCCTGGATGTTTCTTAGCTTCCCAGTCGAGCATGCCGGTCCTCGGTGTTCTTGCAGGGAATAGGGTGCCCACGAGAGTTACTAGGTGTCTTCATAAGCGTACTAAGGTTAAAAGAAAGCCGAAGTGCAACTCATGTCTCCAGGAAACTGCTCCACGCTTCGGCTTCAGCGGGGCTATTCAAGGCTTTACCTTGAGGAAACGACTCACGTCAAGTTTCCTTTGAGCTCTAGAGCGGCTCAGGTGGAGCTCCCACCCAGGCTACGAAAGCACCCTGTTGATTTAGAAAAAACTCGTTCCCTTCCCAGAGCCCTGCCTACAGTGACTAGAAACTCGTCCAAAACACTGGTATTTAGGTAGGTTCAAGGCGGCATGAATGGAGCTTTCAAAATGGGAAAGCAAGCCTTGTGCCATCAGGTCCCCGTTTCCAGTGAACACGCAGCCTACCCCCTTGTGGTTTCTACCAAGTAAATATTCCCTCAAACTACACAGTGGTCCCTTCCCTGAAGAATGTTTTCTTGGCACGGAGTTCTGCATGTAGCGAACTGCCTCTCCCAAGGAACGCTTTGGTAACGCTATCGGGGCTTAGGCTCTTCCAAAACCCTGCCGTGTAAGAGGAAGAACTGTGCTTCGGTTACAGGAGGAACGCAAGCCGAGTTTCTCCTGTAAGTGTGGGGCCTCAAGGTATGACTTTGTGGAAGGAATGCGAAGCAGTTTTGATTTCTCCGTGCCGCTCAGCCTAGGGCATTGAGGCAATTTGCATGACATGTAGGACGTGAGAGAACAGATTACATGGAGCTGTTGGAGTGCTGAGGAAATGTAGCTCTCCCAAGGAAGAGTGCAGTGTGTTACCCTACACTTAACATACACAGAGTGACTGGGAAAGGTATCCGGGCCTGGAGGTTTCTTAGCAACCCAGTGGAGCCTGCCGGTACTCGGTGTTCTTGCACGGACTCGCGTGCCCAGCGAGATCCTAGGTGTCTTGCAAAGCGTACTAACGTTAAAAGAAAGGAGAACTGCAAGTAATGTCTCAAGGCAACTGCTCCACGTTCCGCTTCAGCAGGGATATTCAAGGCTTTACCTGGAGGAAAGGACTCACGTCAAGTTTCCTTGTAGCTCTAGAGCGTCTCAGGAGGAGCTCCCACCCAGGCTATGAAAGCACCCTGTTGATTTAGAAACAACTCGTTCCCTGCCCAGAGCCCTGCCTACAGTGACTAGAAACTTGTCCAAAACACTGGTATTTAGGTAGGTTCAAGGCGGCATGAATGGAGCTTTCAAAATGGGAAAGCAAGCCTTGTGCCATCAGGTCTCCGTTTCCAGTGAACACGCAGCCTACCTCCTTGTGATTTCTACCAAGTTACTATACACTCTAGCTACACACTGGTCCCTTCCCTGAAGAACGTGTTCTTGGCACGGAGTTCTGCATGTAGCGAACTGCCTCTCCCAAGGAATGCTCTAGGTTCGCTATAGGGGCTTAGCCTCTTCTAAATCCCTGCAGTGTAAGAGGAAGAACTGTGCTTTGGTTACAGCAGGAACGCAAGGCAACTTTCTCCTGTAAGTATGGGGTCTTAAGGTATGACTTTGTAGAAGGAATGTGAAACAGTATTGGTTTCTCAGTGCCGCTCAGCCTAGGGCATTGAGGCAGATATGCATGACATGTAGACGTGAGACAACCGATGGCCCGGAGCTGTTGGAGTGCTGAGGAAATCTAGCTCTCCCAAGGAGGCGTGCAGTGTGTTGCCCTACACTTAGCATATTGAGAGTGACTGGGAAAGGTTTCCGGGCCTGGATGTTTCTTAGCTTCCCAGTCGAGCATGCCGGTCCTCGGTGTTCTTGCAGGGAATAGGGTGCCCACGAGAGTTACTAGGTGTCTTCATAAGCGTACTAAGGTTAAAAGAAAGCCGAAGTGCAACTCATGTCTCCAGGAAACTGCTCCACGCTTCGGCTTCAGCGGGGCTATTCAAGGCTTTACCTTGAGGAAACGACTCACGTCAAGTTTCCTTTGAGCTCTAGAGCGGCTCAGGTGGAGCTCCCACCCAGGCTACGAAAGCACCCTGTTGATTTAGAAAAAACTCGTTCCCTTCCCAGAGCCCTGCCTACAGTGACTAGAAACTCGTCCAAAACACTGGTATTTAGGTAGGTTCAAGGCGGCATGAATGGAGCTTTGAAAATGGGAAAGCAAGCCTTGTGCCATCAGGTCCCCGTTTCCAGTGAACACGCAGCCTACCCCCTTGTGGTTTCTACCAAGTAAATATTCCCTCAAACTACACAGTGGTCCCTTCCCTGAAGAATGTTTTCTTGGCACGGAGTTCTGCATGTAGCGAACTGCCTCTCCCAAGGAACGCTTTGGTAACGCTATCGGGGCTTAGGCTCTTCTAAAACCCTGCCGTGTAAGAGGAAGAACTGTGCTTTGGTTACAGGAGGAACGCAAGCCGAGTTTCTCCTGTAAGTGTGGGGCCTCAAGGTATGACTTTGTGGAAGGAATGCGAAGCAGTTTTGATTTCTCCGTGCCGCTCAGCCTAGGGCATTGAGGCAATTTGCATGACATGTAGGACGTGAGAGAACAGATTACATGGAGCTGTTGGAGTGCTGAGGAAATGTAGCTCTCCCAAGGAAGAGTGCAGTGTGTTGCCCTACACTTAACATACACAGAGTGACTGGGAAAGGTATCCGGGCCTGGAGGTTTCTTAGCAACCCAGTGGAGCCTGCCGGTACTCGGTGTTCTTGCACGGAATCGGGTGCCCAGCGAGATCCTAGGTGTCTTGCAAAGCGTACTAACGTTAAAAGAAAGGAGAACTGCAAGTAATGTCTCAAGGCAACTGCTCCACGTTCCGCTTCAGCAGGGATATTCAAGGCTTTACCTGGAGGAAAGGACTCACGTCAAGTTTCCTTGTAGCTCTAGAGCGTCTCAGGAGGAGCTCCCACCCAGGCTATGAAAGCACCCTGTTGATTTAGAAACAACTCGTTCCCTGCCCAGAGCCCTGCCTACAGTGACTAGAAACTTGTCCAAAACACTGGTATTTAGGTAGGTTCAAGGCGGCATGAATGGAGCTTTCAAAATGGGAAAGCAAGCCTTGTGCCATCAGGTCTCCGTTTCCAGTGAACACGCAGCCTACCTCCTTGTGATTTCTACCAAGTTACTATACACTCTAGCTACACACTGGTCCCTTCCCTGAATAACGTGTTCTTGGCACGGAGTTCTGCATGTAGCGAACTGCCTCTCCCAAGGAATGCTCTAGGTTCGCTATAGGGGCTTAGCCTCTTCTAAATCCCTGCAGTGTAAGAGGAAGAACTGTGCTTTGGTTACAGCAGGAACGCAAGGCAACTTTCTCCTGTAAGTATGGGGTCTTAAGGTATGACTTTGTAGAAGGAATGTGAAACAGTATTGGTTTCTCAGTGCCGCTCAGCCTAGGGCATTGAGGCAGATATGCATGACATGTAGACGTGAGACAACCGATGGCCCGGAGCTGTTGGAGTGCTGAGGAAATCTAGCTCTCCCAAGGAGGCGTGCAGTGTGTTGCCCTACACTTAGCATATTGAGAGTGACTGGGAAAGGTTTCCGGGCCTGGATGTTTCTTAGCTTCCCAGTCGAGCATGCCGGTCCTCGGTGTTCTTGCAGGGAATAGGGTGCCCACGAGAGTTACTAGGTGTCTTCATAAGCATACTAAGGTTAAAAGAAAGCCGAACTGCAACTCATGTCTCCAGGAAACTGCTCCACGCTTCGGCTTCAGCGGGGCTATTCAAGGCTTTACCTTGAGGAAACGACTCACGTCAAGTTTCCTTTGAGCTCTAGAGCGGCTCAGGTGGAGCTCCCACCCAGGCTACGAAAGCACCCTGTTGATTTAGAAAAAACTCGTTCCCTTCCCAGAGCCCTGCCTACAGTGACTAGAAACTCGTCCAAAACACTGGTATTTAGGTAGGTTCAAGGCGGCATGAATGGAGCTTTGAAAATGGGAAAGCAAGCCTTGTGCCATCAGGTCCCCGTTTCCAGTGAACACGCAGCCTACCCCCTTGTGGTTTCTACCAAGTAAATATTCCCTCAAACTACACAGTGGTCCCTTCCCTGAAGAATGTTTTCTTGGCACGGAGTTCTGCATGTAGCGAACTGCCTCTCCCAAGGAACGCTTTGGTAACGCTATCGGGGCTTAGGCTCTTCTAAAACCCTGCCGTGTAAGAGGAAGAACTGTGCTTTGGTTACAGGAGGAACGCAAGCCGAGTTTCTCCTGTAAGTGTGGGGCCTCAAGGTATGACTTTGTGGAAGGAATGCGAAGCAGTTTTGATTTCTCCGTGCCGCTCAGCCTAGGGCATTGAGGCAATTTGCATGACATGTAGGACGTGAGAGAACAGATTACATGGAGCTGTTGGAGTGCTGAGGAAATGTAGCTCTCCCAAGGAAGAGTGCAGTGTGTTGCCCTACACTTAACATACACAGAGTGACTGGGAAAGGTATCCGGGCCTGGAGGTTTCTTAGCAACCCAGTGGAGCCTGCCGGTACTCGGTGTTCTTGCACGGACTCGCGTGCCCAGCGAGATCCTAGGTGTCTTGCAAAGCGTACTAACGTTAAAAGAAAGGAGAACTGCAAGTAATGTCTCAAGGCAACTGCTCCACGTTCCGCTTCAGCAGGGATATTCAAGGCTTTACCTGGAGGAAAGGACTCACGTCAAGTTTCCTTGTAGCTCTAGAGCGTCTCAGGAGGAGCTCCCACCCAGGCTATGAAAGCACCCTGTTGATTTAGAAACAACTCGTTCCCTGCCCAGAGCCCTGCCTACAGTGACTAGAAACTTGTCCAAAACACTGGTATTTAGGTAGGTTCAAGGCGGCATGAATGGAGCTTTCAAAATGGGAAAGCAAGCCTTGTGCCATCAGGTCTCCGTTTCCAGTGAACACGCAGCCTACCTCCTTGTGATTTCTACCAAGTTACTATACACTCTAGCTACACACTGGTCCCTTCCCTGAAGAACGTGTTCTTGGCACGGAGTTCTGCATGTAGCGAACTGCCTCTCCCAAGGAATGCTCTAGGTTCGCTATAGGGGCTTAGCCTCTTCTAAATCCCTGCAGTGTAAGAGGAAGAACTGTGCTTTGGTTACAGCAGGAACGCAAGGCAACTTTCTCCTGTAAGTATGGGGTCTTAAGGTATGACTTTGTAGAAGGAATGTGAAACAGTATTGGTTTCTCAGTGCCGCTCAGCCTAGGGCATTGAGGCAGATATGCATGACATGTAGACGTGAGACAACCGATGGCCCGGAGCTGTTGGAGTGCTGAGGAAATCTAGCTCTCCCAAGGAGGCGTGCAGTGTGTTGCCCTACACTTAGCATATTGAGAGTGACTGGGAAAGGTTTCCGGGCCTGGATGTTTCTTAGCTTCCCAGTCGAGCATGCCGGTCCTCGGTGTTCTTGCAGGGAATAGGGTGCCCACGAGAGTTACTAGGTGTCTTCATAAGCGTACTAAGGTTAAAAGAAAGCCGAACTGCAACTCATGTCTCCAGGAAACTGCTCCACGCTTCGGCTTCAGCGGGGCTATTCAAGGCTTTACCTTGAGGAAACGACTCACGTCAAGTTTCCTTTGAGCTCTAGAGCGGCTCAGGTGGAGCTCCCACCCAGGCTACGAAAGCACCCTGTTGATTTAGAAAAAACTCGTTCCCTTCCCAGAGCCCTGCCTACAGTGACTAGAAACTCGTCCAAAACACTGGTATTTAGGTAGGTTCAAGGCGGCATGAATGGAGCTTTGAAAATGGGAAAGCAAGCCTTGTGCCATCAGGTCCCCGTTTCCAGTGAACACGCAGCCTACCCCCTTGTGGTTTCTACCAAGTAAATATTCCCTCAAACTACACAGTGGTCCCTTCCCTGAAGAATGTTTTCTTGGCACGGAGTTCTGCATGTAGCGAACTGCCTCTCCCAAGGAACGCTTTGGTAACGCTATCGGGGCTTAGGCTCTTCTAAAACCCTGCCGTGTAAGAGGAAGAACTGTGCTTTGGTTACAGGAGGAACGCAAGCCGAGTTTCTCCTGTAAGTGTGGGGCCTCAAGGTATGACTTTGTGGAAGGAATGCGAAGCAGTTTTGATTTCTCCGTGCCGCTCAGCCTAGGGCATTGAGGCAATTTGCATGACATGTAGGACGTGAGAGAACAGATTACATGGAGCTGTTGGAGTGCTGAGGAAATGTAGCTCTCCCAAGGAAGAGTGCAGTGTGTTGCCCTACACTTAACATACACAGAGTGACTGGGAAAGGTATCCGGGCCTGGAGGTTTCTTAGCAACCCAGTGGAGCCTGCCGGTACTCGGTGTTCTTGCACGGACTCGCGTGCCCAGCGAGATCCTAGGTGTCTTGCAAAGCGTACTAACGTTAAAAGAAAGGAGAACTGCAAGTAATGTCTCAAGGCAACTGCTCCACGTTCCGCTTCAGCAGGGATATTCAAGGCTTTACCTGGAGGAAAGGACTCACGTCAAGTTTCCTTGTAGCTCTAGAGCGTCTCAGGAGGAGCTCCCACCCAGGCTATGAAAGCACCCTGTTGATTTAGAAACAACTCGTTCCCTGCCCAGAGCCCTGCCTACAGTGACTAGAAACTTGTCCAAAACACTGGTATTTAGGTAGGTTCAAGGCGGCATGAATGGAGCTTTCAAAATGGGAAAGCAAGCCTTGTGCCATCAGGTCTCCGTTTCCAGTGAACACGCAGCCTACCTCCTTGTGATTTCTACCAAGTTACTATACACTCTAGCTACACACTGGTCCCTTCCCTGAAGAACGTGTTCTTGGCACGGAGTTCTGCATGTAGCGAACTGCCTCTCCCAAGGAATGCTCTAGGTTCGCTATAGGGGCTTAGCCTCTTCTAAATCCCTGCAGTGTAAGAGGAAGAACTGTGCTTTGGTTACAGCAGGAACGCAAGGCAACTTTCTCCTGTAAGTATGGGGTCTTAAGGTATGACTTTGTAGAAGGAATGTGAAACAGTATTGGTTTCTCAGTGCCGCTCAGCCTAGGGCATTGAGGCAGATATGCATGACATGTAGACGTGAGACAACCGATTGCCCGGAGCTGTTGGAGTGCTGAGGAAATCTAGCTCTCCCAAGGAGGCGTGCAGTGTGTTGCCCTACACTTAGCATATTGAGAGTGACTGGGAAAGGTTTCCGGGCCTGGATGTTTCTTAGCTTCCCAGTCGAGCATGCCGGTCCTCGGTGTTCTTGCAGGGAATAGGGTGCCCACGAGAGTTACTAGGTGTCTTCATAAGCGTACTAAGGTTAAAAGAAAGCCGAACTGCAACTCATGTCTCCAGGAAACTGCTCCACGCTTCGGCTTCAGCAGGGCTATTCAAGGCTTTACCTTGAGGAAACGACTCACGTCAAGTTTCCTTTGAGCTCTAGAGCGGCTCAGGTGGAGCTCCCACCCAGGCTACGAAAGCACCCTGTTGATTTAGAAAAAACTCGTTCCCTTCCCAGAGCCCTGCCTACAGTGACTAGAAACTCGTCCAAAACACTGGTATTTAGGTAGGTTCAAGGCGGCATGAATGGAGCTTTGAAAATGGGAAAGCAAGCCTTGTGCCATCAGGTCCCCGTTTCCAGTGAACACGCAGCCTACCCCCTTGTGGTTTCTACCAAGTAAATATTCCCTCAAACTACACAGTGGTCCCTTCCCTGAAGAATGTTTTCTTGGCACGGAGTTCTGCATGTAGCGAACTGCCTCTCCCAAGGAACGCTTTGGTAACGCTATCGGGGCTTAGGCTCTTCTAAAACCCTGCCGTGTAAGAGGAAGAACTGTGCTTTGGTTACAGGAGGAACGCAAGCCGAGTTTCTCCTGTAAGTGTGGGGCCTCAAGGTATGACTTTGTGGAAGGAATGCGAAGCAGTTTTGATTTCTCCGTGCCGCTCAGCCTAGGGCATTGAGGCAATTTGCATGACATGTAGGACGTGAGAGAACAGATTACATGGAGCTGTTGGAGTGCTGAGGAAATGTAGCTCTCCCAAGGAAGAGTGCAGTGTGTTGCCCTACACTTAACATACACAGAGTGACTGGGAAAGGTATCCGGGCCTGGAGGTTTCTTAGCAACCCAGTGGAGCCTGCCGGTACTCGGTGTTCTTGCACGGAATAGGGTGCCCAGCGAGATCCTAGGTGTCTTGCAAAGCGTACTAACGTTAAAAGAAAGGAGAACTGCAAGTAATGTCTCAAGGCAACTGCTCCACGTTCCGCTTCAGCAGGGATATTCAAGGCTTTACCTGGAGGAAAGGACTCACGTCAAGTTTCCTTGTAGCTCTAGAGCGTCTCAGGAGGAGCTCCCACCCAGGCTATGAAAGCACCCTGTTGATTTAGAAACAACTCGTTCCCTGCCCAGAGCCCTGCCTACAGTGACTAGAAACTTGTCCAAAACACTGGTATTTAGGTAGGTTCAAGGCGGCATGAATGGAGCTTTCAAAATGGGAAAGCAAGCCTTGTGCCATCAGGTCTCCGTTTCCAGTGAACACGCAGCCTACCTCCTTGTGATTTCTACCAAGTTACTATACACTCTAGCTACACACTGGTCCCTTCCCTGAAGAACGTGTTCTTGGCACGGAGTTCTGCATGTAGCGAACTGCCTCTCCCAAGGAATGCTCTAGGTTCGCTATAGGGGCTTAGCCTCTTCTAAATCCCTGCAGTGTAAGAGGAAGAACTGTGCTTTGGTTACAGCAGGAACGCAAGGCAACTTTCTCCTGTAAGTATGGGGTCTTAAGGTATGACTTTGTAGAAGGAATGTGAAACAGTGTTGGTTTCTCAGTGCCGCTCAGCCTAGGGCATTGAGGCAGATATGCATGACATGTAGACGTGAGACAACCGATGGCTCGGAGCTGTTGGAGTGCTGAGGAAATCTAGCTCTCCCAAGGAGGCGTGCAGTGTGTTGCCCTACACTTAGCATATTGAGAGTGACTGGGAAAGGTTTCCGGGCCTGGATGTTTCTTAGCTTCCCAGTCGAGCATGCCGGTCCTCGGTGTTCTTGCAGGGAATAGGGTGCCCACGAGAGTTACTAGGTGTCTTCATAAGCGTACTAAGGTTAAAAGAAAGCCGAACTGCAACTCATGTCTCCAGGAAACTGCTCCACGCTTCGGCTTCAGCGGGGCTATTCAAGGCTTTACCTTGAGGAAACGACTCACGTCAAGTTTCCTTTGAGCTCTAGAGCGGCTCAGGTGGAGCTCCCACCCAGGCTACGAAAGCACCCTGTTGATTTAGAAAAAACTCGTTCCCTTCCCAGAGCCCTGCCTACAGTGACTAGAAACTCGTCCAAAACACTGGTATTTAGGTAGGTTCAAGGCGGCATGAATGGAGCTTTCAAAATGGGAAAGCAAGCCTTGTGCCATCAGGTCCCCGTTTCCAGTGAACACGCAGCCTACCCCCTTGTGGTTTCTACCAAGTAAATATTCCCTCAAACTACACAGTGGTCCCTTCCCTGAAGAATGTTTTCTTGGCACGGAGTTCTGCATGTAGCGAACTGCCTCTCCCAAGGAACGCTTTGGTAACGCTATCGGGGCTTAGGCTCTTCTAAAACCCTGCCGTGTAAGAGGAAGAACTGTGCTTTGGTTACAGGAGGAACGCAAGCCGAGTTTCTCCTGTAAGTGTGGGGCCTCAAGGTATGACTTTGTGGAAGGAATGCGAAGCAGTTTTGATTTCTCCGTGCCGCTCAGCCTAGGGCATTGAGGCAATTTGCATGACATGTAGGACGTGAGAGAACAGATTACATGGAGCTGTTGGAGTGCTGAGGAAATGTAGCTCTCCCAAGGAAGAGTGCAGTGTGTTGCCCTACACTTAACATACACAGAGTGACTGGGAAAGGTATCCGGGCCTGGAGGTTTCTTAGCAACCCAGTGGAGCCTGCCGGTACTCGGTGTTCTTGCACGGACTCGCGTGCCCAGCGAGATCCTAGGTGTCTTGCAAAGCGTACTAACGTTAAAAGAAAGGAGAACTGCAAGTAATGTCTCAAGGCAACTGCTCCACGTTCCGCTTCAGCAGGGATATTCAAGGCTTTACCTGGAGGAAAGGACTCACGTCAAGTTTCCTTGTAGCTCTAGAGCGTCTCAGGAGGAGCTCCCACCCAGGCTATGAAAGCACCCTGTTGATTTAGAAACAACTCGTTCCCTGCCCAGAGCCCTGCCTACAGTGACTAGAAACTTGTCCAAAACACTGGTATTTAGGTAGGTTCAAGGCGGCATGAATGGAGCTTTCAAAATGGGAAAGCAAGCCTTGTGCCATCAGGTCTCCGTTTCCAGTGAACACGCAGCCTACCTCCTTGTGATTTCTACCAAGTTACTATACACTCTAGCTACACACTGGTCCCTTCCCTGAATAACGTGTTCTTGGCACGGAGTTCTGCATGTAGCGAACTGCCTCTCCCAAGGAATGCTCTAGGTTCGCTATAGGGGCTTAGCCTCTTCTAAATCCCTGCAGTGTAAGAGGAAGAACTGTGCTTTGGTTACAGCAGGAACGCAAGGCAACTTTCTCCTGTAAGTATGGGGTCTTAAGGTATGACTTTGTAGAAGGAATGTGAAACAGTGTTGGTTTCTCAGTGCCGCTCAGCCTAGGGCATTGAGGCAGATATGCATGACATGTAGACGTGAGACAACCGATGGCCCGGAGCTGTTGGAGTGCTGAGGAAATCTAGCTCTCCCAAGGAGGCGTGCAGTGTGTTGCCCTACACTTAGCATATTGAGAGTGACTGGGAAAGGTTTCCGGGCCTGGATGTTTCTTAGCTTCCCAGTCGAGCATGCCGGTCCTCGGTGTTCTTGCAGGGAATAGGGTGCCCACGAGAGTTACTAGGTGTCTTCATAAGCGTACTAAGGTTAAAAGAAAGCAGAACTGCAACTCATGTCTCCAGGAAACTGCTCCACGCTTCGGCTTCAGCGGGGCTATTCAAGGCTTTACCTTGAGGAAACGACTCACGTCAAGTTTCCTTTGAGCTCTAGAGCGTCTCAGGTGGAGCTCCCACCCAGGCTACGAAAGCACCCTGTTGATTTAGAAAAAACTCGTTCCCTTCCCAGAGCCCTGCCTACAGTGACTAGAAACTCGTCCAAAACACTGGTATTTAGGTAGGTTCAAGGCGGCATGAATGGAGCTTTGAAAATGGGAAAGCAAGCCTTGTGCCATCAGGTCCCCGTTTCCAGTGAACACGCAGCCTACCCCCTTGTGGTTTCTACCAAGTAAATATTCCCTCAAACTACACAGTGGTCCCTTCCCTGAAGAATGTTTTCTTGGCACGGAGTTCTGCATGTAGCGAACTGCCTCTCCCAAGGAACGCTTTGGTAACGCTATCGGGGCTTAGGCTCTTCTAAAACTCTGCCGTGTAAGAGGAAGAACTGTGCTTTGGTTACAGGAGGAACGCAAGCCGAGTTTCTCCTGTAAGTGTGGGGCCTCAAGGTATGACTTTGTGGAAGGAATGCGAAGCAGTTTTGATTTCTCCGTGCCGCTCAGCCTAGGGCATTGAGGCAATTTGCATGACATGTAGGACGTGAGAGAACAGATTCCATGGAGCTGTTGGAGTGCTGAGGAAATGTAGCTCTCCCAAGGAAGAGTGCAGTGTGTTGCCCTACACTTAACATACACAGAGTGACTGGGAAAGGTATCCGGGCCTGGAGGTTTCTTAGCAACCCAGTGGAGCCTGCCGGTACTCGGTGTTCTTGCACGGACTCGCGTGCCCAGCGAGATCCTAGGTGTCTTGCAAAGCGTACTAACGTTAAAAGAAAGGAGAACTGCAAGTAATGTCTCAAGGCAACTGCTCCACGTTCCGCTTCAGCAGGGATATTCAAGGCTTTACCTGGAGGAAAGGACTCACGTCAAGTTTCCTTGTAGCTCTAGAGCGTCTCAGGAGGAGCTCCCACCCAGGCTATGAAAGCACCCTGTTGATTTAGAAACAACTCGTTCCCTGCCCAGAGCCCTGCCTACAGTGACTAGAAACTTGTCCAAAACACTGGTATTTAGGTAGGTTCAAGGCGGCATGAATGGAGCTTTCAAAATGGGAAAGCAAGCCTTGTGCCATCAGGTCTCCGTTTCCAGTGAACACGCAGCCTACCTCCTTGTGATTTCTACCAAGTTACTATACACTCTAGCTACACACTGGTCCCTTCCCTGAATAACGTGTTCTTGGCACGGAGTTCTGCATGTAGCGAACTGCCTCTCCCAAGGAATGCTCTAGGTTCGCTATAGGGGCTTAGCCTCTTCTAAATCCCTGCAGTGTAAGAGGAAGAACTGTGCTTTGGTTACAGCAGGAACGCAAGGCAACTTTCTCCTGTAAGTATGGGGTCTTAAGGTATGACTTTGTAGAAGGAATGTGAAACAGTATTGGTTTCTCAGTGCCGCTCAGCCTAGGGCATTGAGGCAGATATGCATGACATGTAGACGTGAGACAACCGATGGCCCGGAGCTGTTGGAGTGCTGAGGAAATCTAGCTCTCCCAAGGAGGCGTGCAGTGTGTTGCCCTACACTTAGCATATTGAGAGTGACTGGGAAAGGTTTCCGGGCCTGGATGTTTCTTAGCTTCCCAGTCGAGCATGCCGGTCCTCGGTGTTCTTGCAGGGAATAGGGTGCCCACGAGAGTTACTAGGTGTCTTCATAAGCGTACTAAGGTTAAAAGAAAGCCGAACTGCAACTCATGTCTCCAGGAAACTGCTCCACGCTTCGGCTTCAGCGGGGCTATTCAAGGCTTTACCTTGAGGAAACGACTCACGTTAAGTTTCCTTTGAGCTCTAGAGCGGCTCAGGTGGAGCTCCCACCCAGGCTACGAAAGCACCCTGTTGATTTAGAAAAAACTCGTTCCCTTCCCAGAGCCCTGCCTACAGTGACTAGAAACTCGTCCAAAACACTGGTATTTAGGTAGGTTCAAGGCGGCATGAATGGAGCTTTCAAAATGGGAAAGCAAGCCTTGTGCCATCAGGTCCCCGTTTCCAGTGAACACGCAGCCTACCCCCTTGTGGTTTCTACCAAGTAAATATTCCCTCAAACTACACAGTGGTCCCTTCCCTGAAGAATGTTTTCTTGGCACGGAGTTCTGCATGTAGCGAACTGCCTCTCCCAAGGAACGCTTTGGTAACGCTATCGGGGCTTAGGCTCTTCTAAAACCCTGCCGTGTAAGAGGAAGAACTGTGCTTTGGTTACAGCAGGAACGCAAGCCGAGTTTCTCCTGTAAGTGTGGGGCCTCAAGGTATGACTTTGTGGAAGGAATGCGAAGCAGTTTTGATTTCTCCGTGCCGCTCAGCCTAGGGCATTGAGGCAATTTGCATGACATGTAGGACGTGAGAGAACAGATTCCATGGAGCTGTTGGAGTGCTGAGGAAATGTAGCTCTCCCAAGGAAGAGTGCAGTGTGTTGCCCTACACTTAACATACACAGAGTGACTGGGAAAGGTATCCGGGCCTGGAGGTTTCTTAGCAACCCAGTGGAGCCTGCCGGTACTCGGTGTTCTTGCACGGACTCGCGTGCCCAGCGAGATCCTAGGTGTCTTGCAAAGCGTACTAACGTTAAAAGAAAGGAGAACTGCAAGTAATGTCTCAAGGCAACTGCTCCACGTTCCGCTTCAGCAGGGATATTCAAGGCTTTACCTGGAGGAAAGGACTCACGTCAAGTTTCCTTGTAGCTCTAGAGCGTCTCAGGAGGAGCTCCCACCCAGGCTATGAAAGCACCCTGTTGATTTAGAAACAACTCGTTCCCTGCCCAGAGCCCTGCCTACAGTGACTAGAAACTTGTCCAAAACACTGGTATTTAGGTAGGTTCAAGGCGGCATGAATGGAGCTTTCAAAATGGGAAAGCAAGCCTTGTGCCATCAGGTCTCCGTTTCCAGTGAACACGCAGCCTACCTCCTTGTGATTTCTACCAAGTTACTATACACTCTAGCTACACACTGGTCCCTTCCCTGAATAACGTGTTCTTGGCACGGAGTTCTGCATGTAGCGAACTGCCTCTCCCAAGGAATGCTCTAGGTTCGCTATAGGGGCTTAGCCTCTTCTAAATCCCTGCAGTGTAAGAGGAAGAACTGTGCTTTGGTTACAGCAGGAACGCAAGGCAACTTTCTCCTGTAAGTATGGGGTCTTAAGGTATGACTTTGTAGAAGGAATGTGAAACAGTGTTGGTTTCTCAGTGCCGCTCAGCCTAGGGCATTGAGGCAGATATGCATGACATGTAGACGTGAGACAACCGATGGCCCGGAGCTGTTGGAGTGCTGAGGAAATCTAGCTCTCCCAAGGAGGCGTGCAGTGTGTTGCCCTACACTTAGCATATTGAGAGTGACTGGGAAAGGTTTCCGGGCCTGGATGTTTCTTAGCTTCCCAGTCGAGCATGCCGGTCCTCGGTGTTCTTGCAGGGAATAGGGTGCCCACGAGAGTTACTAGGTGTCTTCATAAGCGTACTAAGGTTAAAAGAAAGCCGAACTGCAACTCATGTCTCCAGGAAACTGCTCCACGCTTCGGCTTCAGCGGGGCTATTCAAGGCTTTACCTTGAGGAAACGACTCACGTCAAGTTTCCTTTGAGCTCTAGAGCGTCTCAGGTGGAGCTCCCACCCAGGCTACGAAAGCACCCTGTTGATTTAGAAAAAACTCGTTCCCTTCCCAGAGCCCTGCCTTCAGTGACTAGAAACTCGTCCAAAACACTGGTATTTAGGTAGGTTCAAGGCGGCATGAATGGAGCTTTGAAAATGGGAAAGCAAGCCTTGTGCCATCAGGTCCCCGTTTCCAGTGAACACGCAGCCTACCCCCTTGTGGTTTCTACCAAGTAAATATTCCCTCAAACTACACAGTGGTCCCTTCCCTGAAGAATGTTTTCTTGGCACGGAGTTCTGCATGTAGCGAACTGCCTCTCCCAAGGAACGCTTTGGTAACGCTATCGGGGCTTAGGCTCTTCTAAAACCCTGCCGTGTAAGAGGAAGAACTGTGCTTTGGTTACAGGAGGAACGCAAGCCGAGTTTCTCCTGTAAGTGTGGGGCCTCAAGGTATGACTTTGTGGAAGGAATGCGAAGCAGTTTTGATTTCTCAGTGCCGCTCAGCCTAGGGCATTGAGGCAATTTGCATGACATGTAGGACGTGAGAGAACAGATTACATGGAGCTGTTGGAGTGCTGAGGAAATGTAGCTCTCCCAAGGAAGAGTGCAGTGTGTTGCCCTACACTTAACATACACAGAGTGACTGGGAAAGGTATCCGGGCCTGGAGGTTTCTTAGCAACCCAGTGGAGCCTGCCGGTACTCGGTGTTCTTGCACGGACTCGCGTGCCCAGCGAGATCCTAGGTGTCTTGCAAAGCGTACTAACGTTAAAAGAAAGGAGAACTGCAAGTAATGTCTCAAGGCAACTGCTCCACGTTCCGCTTCAGCAGGGATATTCAAGGCTTTACCTGGAGGAAAGGACTCACGTCAAGTTTCCTTGTAGCTCTAGAGCGTCTCAGGAGGAGCTCCCACCCAGGCTATGAAAGCACCCTGTTGATTTAGAAAAAACTCGTTCCCTGCCCAGAGCCCTGCCTACAGTGACTAGAAACTTGTCCAAAACACTGGTATTTAGGTAGGTTCAAGGCGGCATGAATGGAGCTTTCAAAATGGGAAAGCAAGCCTTGTGCCATCAGGTCTCCGTTTCCAGTGAACACGCAGCCTACCTCCTTGTGATTTCTACCAAGTTACTATACACTCTAGCTACACACTGGTCCCTTCCCTGAAGAACGTGTTCTTGGCACGGAGTTCTGCATGTAGCGAACTGCCTCTCCCAAGGAATGCTCTAGGTTCGCTATAGGGGCTTAGCCTCTTCTAAATCCCTGCAGTGTAAGAGGAAGAACTGTGCTTTGGTTACAGCAGGAACGCAAGGCAACTTTCTCCTGTAAGTATGGGGTCTTAAGGTATGACTTTGTAGAAGGAATGTGAAACAGTATTGGTTTCTCAGTGCCGCTCAGCCTAGGGCATTGAGGCAGATATGCATGACATGTAGACGTGAGACAACCGATGGCCCGGAGCTGTTGGAGTGCTGAGGAAATCTAGCTCTCCCAAGGAGGCGTGCAGTGTGTTGCCCTACACTTAGCATATTGAGAGTGACTGGGAAAGGTTTCCGGGCCTGGATGTTTCTTAGCTTCCCAGTCGAGCATGCCGGTCCTCGGTGTTCTTGCAGGGAATAGGGTGCCCACGAGAGTTACTAGGTGTCTTCATAAGCGTACTAAGGTTAAAAGAAAGCCGAACTGCAACTCATGTCTCCAGGAAACTGCTCCACGCTTCGGCTTCAGCAGGGCTATTCAAGGCTTTACCTTGAGGAAACGACTCACGTCAAGTTTCCTTTGAGCTCTAGAGCGGCTCAGGTGGAGCTCCCACCCAGGCTACGAAAGCACCCTGTTGATTTAGAAAAAACTCGTTCCCTTCCCAGAGCCCTGCCTACAGTGACTAGAAACTCGTCCAAAACACTGGTATTTAGGTAGGTTCAAGGCGGCATGAATGGAGCTTTCAAAATGGGAAAGCAAGCCTTGTGCCATCAGGTCCCCGTTTCCAGTGAACACGCAGCCTACCCCCTTGTGGTTTCTACCAAGTAAATATTCCCTCAAACTACACAGTGGTCCCTTCCCTGAAGAATGTTTTCTTGGCACGGAGTTCTGCATGTAGCGAACTGCCTCTCCCAAGGAACGCTTTGGTAACGCTATCGGGGCTTAGGCTCTTCTAAAACCCTGCCGTGTAAGAGGAAGAACTGTGCTTTGGTTACAGGAGGAACGCAAGCCGAGTTTCTCCTGTAAGTGTGGGGCCTCAAGGTATGACTTTGTGGAAGGAATGCGAAGCAGTTTTGATTTCTCCGTGCCGCTCAGCCTAGGGCATTGAGGCAATTTGCATGACATGTAGGACGTGAGAGAACAGATTACATGGAGCTGTTGGAGTGCTGAGGAAATGTAGCTCTCCCAAGGAAGAGTGCAGTGTGTTGCCCTACACTTAACATACACAGAGTGACTGGGAAAGGTATCCGGGCCTGGAGGTTTCTTAGCAACCCAGTGGAGCCTGCCGGTACTCGGTGTTCTTGCACGGAATAGGGTGCCCAGCGAGATCCTAGGTGTCTTGCAAAGCGTACTAACGTTAAAAGAAAGGAGAACTGCAAGTAATGTCTCAAGGCAACTGCTCCACGTTCCGCTTCAGCAGGGATATTCAAGGCTTTACCTGGAGGAAAGGACTCACGTCAAGTTTCCTTGTAGCTCTAGAGCGTCTCAGGAGGAGCTCCCACCCAGGCTATGAAAGCACCCTGTTGATTTAGAAACAACTCGTTCCCTGCCCAGAGCCCTGCCTACAGTGACTAGAAACTTGTCCAAAACACTGGTATTTAGGTAGGTTCAAGGCGGCATGAATGGAGCTTTCAAAATGGGAAAACAAGCCTTGTGCCATCAGGTCTCCGATTCCAGTGAACACGCAGCCTACCTCCTTGTGATTTCTACCAAGTTACTATACACTCTAGCTACACACTGGTCCCTTCCCTGAATAACGTGTTCTTGGCACGGAGTTCTGCATGTAGCGAACTGCCTCTCCCAAGGAACGCTTTGGTAACGCTATCGGGGCTTAGGCTCTTCTAAAACCCTGCCCTGTAAGAGGAAGAACTGTGCTTTGGTTACAGCAGGAACGCAAGCCGAGTTTCTCCTGTAAATGTGGGGCCTCAAGGTATGACTTTGTAGAAGGAATGCGAAGCAGTTTTGATTTCTCCGTGCCGCTCAGCCTAGGGCATTGAGGCAATTTGCATGACATGTAGGACGTGAGAGAACAGATTACATGGAGCTGCTGGAGTGCTGAGGAAATGTAGCACTCCCAAGGAAGAGTGCAGTGTGTTGCCCTACACTTAACATACACAGAGTGACTGGGAAAGGTATCCGGGCCTGGAGGTTTCTTAGCAACCCAGTGGAGCCTGCCGGTACCCGGTGTTCTTGCACGGAATAGGGTGCCCAGCGAGATCCTAGGTGTCTTGAAAAGCGTACTAACGTTAAAAGAAAGGAGAACTGCAAGTAACGCCTCAAGGCAACTGCTCCACGTTCCGCTTCAGCAGGGATATTCAAGGCTTTACCTGGAGGAAAGGACTCACGTCAAGTTTCCTTGTAGCTCTAGAGCGTCTCAGGAGGAGCTCCCACCCAGGCTATGAAAGCACCCTGTTGATTTAGAAACAACTCGTTCCCTGCCCAGAGCCCTGCCTACAGTGACTAGAAACTTGTCCAAAACACTGGTATTTAGGTAGGTTCAAGGCGGCATGAATGGAGCTTTCAAAATGGGAAAGCAAGCCTTGTGCCATCAGGTCTCCGTTTCCAGTGAACACGCAGCCTACCTCCTTGTGATTTCTACCAAGTTACTATACACTCTAGCTACACACTGGTCCCTTCCCTGAATAACGTGTTCTTGGCACGGAGTTCTGCATGTAGCGAACTGCCTCTCCCAAGGAATGCTCTAGGTACGCTATAGGGGCTTAGCCTCTTCTAAATCCCTGCAGTGTAAGAGGAAGAACTGTGCTTTGGTTACAGCAGGAACGCAAGGCAACTTTCTCCTGTAAGTATGGGGTCTTAAGGTATGACTTTGTAGAAGGAATGTGAAACAGTGTTGGTTTCTCAGTGCCGCTCAGCCTAGGGCATTGAGGCAGATATGCATGACATGTAGACGTGAGACAACAGATTGCCCGGAGCTGTTGGAGTGCTGAGGAAATCTAGCTCTCCCAAGGAGGCGTGCGGTGTGTTGCCCTACACTTAGCATATTGAGAGTGACTGGGAAAGGTTTCCGGGCCTGGATGTTTCTTAGCTTCCCAGTCGAGCATGCCGGTCCTCGGTGTTCTTGCAGGGAATAGGGTGCCCACGAGAGTTACTAGGTGTCTTCATAAGCGTACTAAGGTTAAAAGAAAGCCGAACTGCAACTCATGTCTCCAGGAAACTGCTCCACGCTTCGGCTTCAGCGGGGCTATTCAAGGCTTTACCTTGAGGAAACGACTCACGTCAAGTTTCCTTTGAGCTCTAGAGCGGCTCAGGTGGAGCTCCCACCCAGGCTACGAAAGCACCCTGTTGATTTAGAAAAAACTCGTTCCCTTCCCAGAGCCCTGCCTACAGTGACTAGAAACTCGTCCAAAACACTGGTATTTAGGTAGGTTCAAGGCGGCATGAATGGAGCTTTCAAAATGGGAAAGCAAGCCTTGTGCCATCAGGTCCCCGTTTCCAGTGAACACGCAGCCTACCCCCTTGTGGTTTCTACCAAGTAAATATTCCCTCAAACTACACAGTGGTCCCTTCCCTGAAGAATGTTTTCTTGGCACGGAGTTCTGCATGTAGCGAACTGCCTCTCCCAAGGAACGCTTTGGTAACGCTATCGGGGCTTAGGCTCTTCTAAAACCCTGCCGTGTAAGAGGAAGAACTGTGCTTTGGTTACAGGAGGAACGCAAGCCGAGTTTCTCCTGTAAGTGTGGGGCCTCAAGGTATGACTTTGTGGAAGGAATGCGAAGCAGTTTTGATTTCTCCGTGCCGCTCAGCCTAGGGCATTGAGGCAATTTGCATGACATGTAGGACGTGAGAGAACAGATTACATGGAGCTGTTGGAGTGCTGAGGAAATGTAGCTCTCCCAAGGAAGAGTGCAGTGTGTTGCCCTACACTTAACATACACAGAGTGACTGGGAAAGGTATCCGGGCCTGGAGGTTTCTTAGCAACCCAGTGGAGCCTGCCGGTACTCGGTGTTCTTGCACGGAATAGGGTGCCCAGCGAGATCCTAGGTGTCTTGCAAAGCGTACTAACGTTAAAAGAAAGGAGAACTGCAAGTAATGTCTCAAGGCAACTGCTCCACGTTCCGCTTCAGCAGGGATATTCAAGGCTTTACCTGGAGGAAAGGACTCACGTCAAGTTTCCTTGTAGCTCTAGAGCGTCTCAGGAGGAGCTCCCACCCAGGCTATGAAAGCACCCTGTTGATTTAGAAACAACTCGTTCCCTGCCCAGAGCCCTGCCTACAGTGACTAGAAACTTGTCCAAAACACTGGTATTTAGGTAGGTTCAAGGCGGCATGAATGGAGCTTTCAAAATGGGAAAGCAAGCCTTGTGCCATCAGGTCTCCGTTTCCAGTGAACACGCAGCCTACCTCCTTGTGATTTCTACCAAGTTACTATACACTCTAGCTACACACTGGTCCCTTCCCTGAAGAACGTGTTCTTGGCACGGAGTTCTGCATGTAGCGAACTGCCTCTCCCAAGGAATGCTCTAGGTTCGCTATAGGGGCTTAGCCTCTTCTAAATCCCTGCAGTGTAAGAGGAAGAACTGTGCTTTGGTTACAGCAGGAACGCAAGGCAACTTTCTCCTGTAAGTATGGGGTCTTAAGGTATGACTTTGTAGAAGGAATGTGAAACAGTATTGGTTTCTCAGTGCCGCTCAGCCTAGGGCATTGAGGCAGATATGCATGACATGTAGACGTGAGACAACCGATGGCCCGGAGCTGTTGGAGTGCTGAGGAAATCTAGCTCTCCCAAGGAGGCGTGCAGTGTGTTGCCCTACACTTAGCATATTGAGAGTGACTGGGAAAGGTTTCCGGGCCTGGATGTTTCTTAGCTTCCCAGTCGAGCATGCCGGTCCTCGGTGTTCTTGCAGGGAATAGGGTGCCCACGAGAGTTACTAGGTGTCTTCATAAGCGTACTAAGGTTAAAAGAAAGCCGAACTGCAACTCATGTCTCCAGGAAACTGCTCCACGCTTCGGCTTCAGCGGGGCTATTCAAGGCTTTACCTTGAGGAAACGACTCACGTCAAGTTTCCTTTGAGCTCTAGAGCGGCTCAGGTGGAGCTCCCACCCAGGCTACGAAAGCACCCTGTTGATTTAGAAAAAACTCGTTCCCTTCCCAGAGCCCTGCCTACAGTGACTAGAAACTCGTCCAAAACACTGGTATTTAGGTAGGTTCAAGGCGGCATGAATGGAGCTTTCAAAATGGGAAAGCAAGCCTTGTGCCATCAGGTCCCCGTTTCCAGTGAACACGCAGCCTACCCCCTTGTGGTTTCTACCAAGTAAATATTCCCTCAAACTACACAGTGGTCCCTTCCCTGAAGAATGTTTTCTTGGCACGGAGTTCTGCATGTAGCGAACTGCCTCTCCCAAGGAACGCTTTGGTAACGCTATCGGGGCTTAGGCTCTTCTAAAACCCTGCCGTGTAAGAGGAAGAACTGTGCTTTGGTTACAGGAGGAACGCAAGCCGAGTTTCTCCTGTAAGTGTGGGGCCTCAAGGTATGACTTTGTGGAAGGAATGCGAAGCAGTTTTGATTTCTCCGTGCCGCTCAGCCTAGGGCATTGAGGCAATTTGCATGACATGTAGGACGTGAGAGAACAGATTACATGGAGCTGTTGGAGTGCTGAGGAAATGTAGCTCTCCCAAGGAAGAGTGCAGTGTGTTGCCCTACACTTAACATACACAGAGTGACTGGGAAAGGTATCCGGGCCTGGAGGTTTCTTAGCAACCCAGTGGAGCCTGCCGGTACTCGGTGTTCTTGCACGGACTCGCGTGCCCAGCGAGATCCTAGGTGTCTTGCAAAGCGTACTAACGTTAAAAGAAAGGAGAACTGCAAGTAATGTCTCAAGGCAACTGCTCCACGTTCCGCTTCAGCAGGGATATTCAAGGCTTTACCTGGAGGAAAGGACTCACGTCAAGTTTCCTTGTAGCTCTAGAGCGTCTCAGGAGGAGCTCCCACCCAGGCTATGAAAGCACCCTGTTGATTTAGAAACAACTCGTTCCCTGCCCAGAGCCCTGCCTACAGTGACTAGAAACTTGTCCAAAACACTGGTATTTAGGTAGGTTCAAGGCGGCATGAATGGAGCTTTCAAAATGGGAAAGCAAGCCTTGTGCCATCAGGTCTCCGTTTCCAGTGAACACGCAGCCTACCTCCTTGTGATTTCTACCAAGTTACTATACACTCTAGCTACACACTGGTCCCTTCCCTGAAGAACGTGTTCTTGGCACGGAGTTCTGCATGTAGCGAACTGCCTCTCCCAAGGAATGCTCTAGGTTCGCTATAGGGGCTTAGCCTCTTCTAAATCCCTGCAGTGTAAGAGGAAGAACTGTGCTTTGGTTACAGCAGGAACGCAAGGCAACTTTCTCCTGTAAGTATGGGGTCTTAAGGTATGACTTTGTAGAAGGAATGTGAAACAGTATTGGTTTCTCAGTGCCGCTCAGCCTAGGGCATTGAGGCAGATATGCATGACATGTAGACGTGAGACAACCGATGGCCCGGAGCTGTTGGAGTGCTGAGGAAATCTAGCTCTCCCAAGGAGGCGTGCAGTGTGTTGCCCTACACTTAGCATATTGAGAGTGACTGGGAAAGGTTTCCGGGCCTGGATGTTTCTTAGCTTCCCAGTCGAGCATGCCGGTCCTCGGTGTTCTTGCAGGGAATAGGGTGCCCACGAGAGTTACTAGGTGTCTTCATAAGCGTACTAAGGTTAAAAGAAAGCCGAAGTGCAACTCATGTCTCCAGGAAACTGCTCCACGCTTCGGCTTCAGCGGGGCTATTCAAGGCTTTACCTTGAGGAAACGACTCACGTCAAGTTTCCTTTGAGCTCTAGAGCGGCTCAGGTGGAGCTCCCACCCAGGCTACGAAAGCACCCTGTTGATTTAGAAAAAACTCGTTCCCTTCCCAGAGCCCTGCCTACAGTGACTAGAAACTCGTCCAAAACACTGGTATTTAGGTAGGTTCAAGGCGGCATGAATGGAGCTTTCAAAATGGGAAAGCAAGCCTTGTGCCATCAGGTCCCCGTTTCCAGTGAACACGCAGCCTACCCCCTTGTGGTTTCTACCAAGTAAATATTCCCTCAAACTACACAGTGGTCCCTTCCCTGAAGAATGTTTTCTTGGCACGGAGTTCTGCATGTAGCGAACTGCCTCTCCCAAGGAACGCTTTGGTAACGCTATCGGGGCTTAGGCTCTTCTAAAACCCTGCCGTGTAAGAGGAAGAACTGTGCTTTGGTTACAGGAGGAACGCAAGCCGAGTTTCTCCTGTAAGTGTGGGGCCTCAAGGTATGACTTTGTGGAAGGAATGCGAAGCAGTTTTGATTTCTCCGTGCCGCTCAGCCTAGGGCATTGAGGCAATTTGCATGACATGTAGGACGTGAGAGAACAGATTACATGGAGCTGTTGGAGTGCTGAGGAAATGTAGCTCTCCCAAGGAAGAGTGCAGTGTGTTGCCCTACACTTAACATACACAGAGTGACTGGGAAAGGTATCCGGGCCTGGAGGTTTCTTAGCAACCCAGTGGAGCCTGCCGGTACTCGGTGTTCTTGCACGGACTCGCGTGCCCAGCGAGATCCTAGGTGTCTTGCAAAGCGTACTAACGTTAAAAGAAAGGAGAACTGCAAGTAATGTCTCAAGGCAACTGCTCCACGTTCCGCTTCAGCAGGGATATTCAAGGCTTTACCTGGAGGAAAGGACTCACGTCAAGTTTCCTTGTAGCTCTAGAGCGTCTCAGGAGGAGCTCCCACCCAGGCTATGAAAGCACCCTGTTGATTTAGAAACAACTCGTTCCCTGCCCAGAGCCCTGCCTACAGTGACTAGAAACTTGTCCAAAACACTGGTATTTAGGTAGGTTCAAGGCGGCATGAATGGAGCTTTCAAAATGGGAAAGCAAGCCTTGTGCCATCAGGTCTCCGTTTCCAGTGAACACGCAGCCTACCTCCTTGTGATTTCTACCAAGTTACTATACACTCTAGCTACACACTGGTCCCTTCCCTGAAGAACGTGTTCTTGGCACGGAGTTCTGCATGTAGCGAACTGCCTCTCCCAAGGAATGCTCTAGGTTCGCTATAGGGGCTTAGCCTCTTCTAAATCCCTGCAGTGTAAGAGGAAGAACTGTGCTTTGGTTACAGCAGGAACGCAAGGCAACTTTCTCCTGTAAGTATGGGGTCTTAAGGTATGACTTTGTAGAAGGAATGTGAAACAGTATTGGTTTCTCAGTGCCGCTCAGCCTAGGGCATTGAGGCAGATATGCATGACATGTAGACGTGAGACAACCGATGGCCCGGAGCTGTTGGAGTGCTGAGGAAATCTAGCTCTCCCAAGGAGGCGTGCAGTGTGTTGCCCTACACTTAGCATATTGAGAGTGACTGGGAAAGGTTTCCGGGCCTGGATGTTTCTTAGCTTCCCAGTCGAGCATGCCGGTCCTCGGTGTTCTTGCAGGGAATAGGGTGCCCACGAGAGTTACTAGGTGTCTTCATAAGCGTACTAAGGTTAAAAGAAAGCCGAACTGCAACTCATGTCTCCAGGAAACTGCTCCACGCTTCGGCTTCAGCGGGGCTATTCAAGGCTTTACCTTGAGGAAACGACTCACGTCAAGTTTCCTTTGAGCTCTAGAGCGGCTCAGGTGGAGCTCCCACCCAGGCTACGAAAGCACCCTGTTGATTTAGAAAAAACTCGTTCCCTTCCCAGAGCCCTGCCTACAGTGACTAGAAACTCGTCCAAAACACTGGTATTTAGGTAGGTTCAAGGCGGCATGAATGGAGCTTTCAAAATGGGAAAGCAAGCCTTGTGCCATCAGGTCCCCGTTTCCAGTGAACACGCAGCCTACCCCCTTGTGGTTTCTACCAAGTAAATATTCCCTCAAACTACACAGTGGTCCCTTCCCTGAAGAATGTTTTCTTGGCACGGAGTTCTGCATGTAGCGAACTGCCTCTCCCAAGGAACGCTTTGGTAACGCTATCGGGGCTTAGGCTCTTCTAAAACCCTGCCGTGTAAGAGGAAGAACTGTGCTTTGGTTACAGGAGGAACGCAAGCCGAGTTTCTCCTGTAAGTGTGGGGCCTCAAGGTATGACTTTGTGGAAGGAATGCGAAGCAGTTTTGATTTCTCAGTGCCGCTCAGCCTAGGGCATTGAGGCAATTTGCATGACATGTAGGACGTGAGAGAACAGATTACATGGAGCTGTTGGAGTGCTGAGGAAATGTAGCTCTCCCAAGGAAGAGTGCAGTGTGTTGCCCTACACTTAACATACACAGAGTGACTGGGAAAGGTATCCGGGCCTGGAGGTTTCTTAGCAACCCAGTGGAGCCTGCCGGTACTCGGTGTTCTTGCACGGACTCGCGTGCCCAGCGAGATCCTAGGTGTCTTGCAAAGCGTACTAACGTTAAAAGAAAGGAGAACTGCAAGTAATGTCTCAAGGCAACTGCTCCACGTTCCGCTTCAGCAGGGATATTCAAGGCTTTACCTGGAGGAAAGGACTCACGTCAAGTTTCCTTGTAGCTCTAGAGCGTCTCAGGAGGAGCTCCCACCCAGGCTATGAAAGCACCCTGTTGATTTAGAAACAACTCGTTCCCTGCCCAGAGCCCTGCCTACAGTGACTAGAAACTTGTCCAAAACACTGGTATTTAGGTAGGTTCAAGGCGGCATGAATGGAGCTTTCAAAATGGGAAAGCAAGCCTTGTGCCATCAGGTCTCCGTTTCCAGTGAACACGCAGCCTACCTCCTTGTGATTTCTACCAAGTTACTATACACTCTAGCTACACACTGGTCCCTTCCCTGAAGAACGTGTTCTTGGCACGGAGTTCTGCATGTAGCGAACTGCCTCTCCCAAGGAATGCTCTAGGTTCGCTATAGGGGCTTAGCCTCTTCTAAATCCCTGCAGTGTAAGAGGAAGAACTGTGCTTTGGTTACAGCAGGAACGCAAGGCAACTTTCTCCTGTAAGTATGGGGTCTTAAGGTATGACTTTGTAGAAGGAATGTGAAACAGTGTTGGTTTCTCAGTGCCGCTCAGCCTAGGGCATTGAGGCAGATATGCATGACATGTAGACGTGAGACAACCGATGGCCCGGAGCTGTTGGAGTGCTGAGGAAATCTAGCTCTCCCAAGGAGGCGTGCAGTGTGTTGCCCTACACTTAGCATATTGAGAGTGACTGGGAAAGGTTTCCGGGCCTGGATGTTTCTTAGCTTCCCAGTCGAGCATGCCGGTCCTCGGTGTTCTTGCAGGGAATAGGGTGCCCACGAGAGTTACTAGGTGTCTTCATAAGCGTACTAAGGTTAAAAGAAAGCCGAACTGCAACTCATGTCTCCAGGAAACTGCTCCACGCTTCGGCTTCAGCGGGGCTATTCAAGGCTTTACCTTGAGGAAACGACTCACGTCAAGTTTCCTTTGAGCTCTAGAGCGGCTCAGGTGGAGCTCCCACCCAGGCTACGAAAGCACCCTGTTGATTTAGAAAAAACTCGTTCCCTTCCCAGAGCCCTGCCTACAGTGACTAGAAACTCGTCCAAAACACTGGTATTTAGGTAGGTTCAAGGCGGCATGAATGGAGCTTTGAAAATGGGAAAGCAAGCCTTGTGCCATCAGGTCCCCGTTTCCAGTGAACACGCAGCCTACCCCCTTGTGGTTTCTACCAAGTAAATATTCCCTCAAACTACACAGTGGTCCCTTCCCTGAAGAATGTTTTCTTGGCACGGAGTTCTGCATGTAGCGAACTGCCTCTCCCAAGGAACGCTTTGGTAACGCTATCGGGGCTTAGGCTCTTCTAAAACCCTGCCGTGTAAGAGGAAGAACTGTGCTTTGGTTACAGGAGGAACGCAAGCCGAGTTTCTCCTGTAAGTGTGGGGCCTCAAGGTATGACTTTGTGGAAGGAATGCGAAGCAGTTTTGATTTCTCCGTGCCGCTCAGCCTAGGGCATTGAGGCAATTTGCATGACATGTAGAACGTGAGAGAACAGATTACATGGAGCTGTTGGAGTGCTGAGGAAATGTAGCTCTCCCAAGGAAGAGTGCAGTGTGTTGCCCTACACTTAACATACACAGAGTGACTGGGAAAGGTATCCGGGCCTGGAGGTTTCTTAGCAACCCAGTGGAGCCTGCCGGTACTCGGTGTTCTTGCACGGAATAGGGTGCCCAGCGAGATCCTAGGTGTCTTGCAAAGCGTACTAACGTTAAAAGAAAGGAGAACTGCAAGTAATGTCTCAAGGCAACTGCTCCACGTTCCGCTTCAGCAGGGATATTCAAGGCTTTACCTGGAGGAAAGGACTCACGTCAAGTTTCCTTGTAGCTCTAGAGCGTCTCAGGAGGAGCTCCCACCCAGGCTATGAAAGCACCCTGTTGATTTAGAAACAACTCGTTCCCTGCCCAGAGCCCTGCCTACAGTGACTAGAAACTTGTCCAAAACACTGGTATTTAGGTAGGTTCAAGGCGGCATGAATGGAGCTTTCAAAATGGGAAAGCAAGCCTTGTGCCATCAGGTCTCCGTTTCCAGTGAACACGCAGCCTACCTCCTTGTGATTTCTACCAAGTTACTATACACTCTAGCTACACACTGGTCCCTTCCCTGAAGAACGTGTTCTTGGCACGGAGTTCTGCATGTAGCGAACTGCCTCTCCCAAGGAATGCTCTAGGTTCGCTATAGGGGCTTAGCCTCTTCTAAATCCCTGCAGTGTAAGAGGAAGAACTGTGCTTTGGTTACAGCAGGAACGCAAGGCAACTTTCTCCTGTAAGTATGGGGTCTTAAGGTATGACTTTGTAGAAGGAATGTGAAACAGTATTGGTTTCTCAGTGCCGCTCAGCCTAGGGCATTGAGGCAGATATGCATGACATGTAGACGTGAGACAACCGATGGCCCGGAGCTGTTGGAGTGCTGAGGAAATCTAGCTCTCCCAAGGAGGCGTGCAGTGTGTTGCCCTACACTTAGCATATTGAGAGTGACTGGGAAAGGTTTCCGGGCCTGGATGTTTCTTAGCTTCCCAGTCGAGCATGCCGGTCCTCGGTGTTCTTGCAGGGAATAGGGTGCCCACGAGAGTTACTAGGTGTCTTCATAAGCGTACTAAGGTTAAAAGAAAGCCGAACTGCAACTCATGTCTCCAGGAAACTGCTCCACGCTTCGGCTTCAGCGGGGCTATTCAAGGCTTTACCTTGAGGAAACGACTCACGTCAAGTTTCCTTTGAGCTCTAGAGCGGCTCAGGTGGAGCTCCCACCCAGGCTACGAAAGCACCCTGTTGATTTAGAAAAAACTCGTTCCCTTCCCAGAGCCCTGCCTACAGTGACTAGAAACTCGTCCAAAACACTGGTATTTAGGTAGGTTCAAGGCGGCATGAATGGAGCTTTGAAAATGGGAAAGCAAGCCTTGTGCCATCAGGTCCCCGTTTCCAGTGAACACGCAGCCTACCCCCTTGTGGTTTCTACCAAGTAAATATTCCCTCAAACTACACAGTGGTCCCTTCCCTGAAGAATGTTTTCTTGGCACGGAGTTCTGCATGTAGCGAACTGCCTCTCCCAAGGAACGCTTTGGTAACGCTATCGGGGCTTAGGCTCTTCTAAAACCCTGCCGTGTAAGA
Organism: Eubalaena glacialis; assembly: GCF_028564815.1. Lineage (NCBI taxonomy): Eukaryota > Metazoa > Chordata > Mammalia > Artiodactyla > Balaenidae > Eubalaena > Eubalaena glacialis. The sequence continues at coordinate 39,182,159 of NC_083732.1, read as the reverse complement.
GGAAGAACTGTGCTTTGGTTACAGGAGGAACGCAAGCCGAGTTTCTCCTGTAAGTGTGGGGCCTCAAGGTATGACTTTGTGGAAGGAATGCGAAGCAGTTTTGATTTCTCCGTGCCGCTCAGCCTAGGGCATTGAGGCAATTTGCATGACATGTAGGACGTGAGAGAACAGATTACATGGAGCTGTTGGAGTGCTGAGGAAATGTAGCTCTCCCAAGGAAGAGTGCAGTGTGTTGCCCTACACTTAACATACACAGAGTGACTGGGAAAGGTATCCGGGCCTGGAGGTTTCTTAGCAACCCAGTGGAGCCTGCCGGTACTCGGTGTTCTTGCACGGAATCGGGTGCCCAGCGAGATCCTAGGTGTCTTGCAAAGCGTACTAACGTTAAAAGAAAGGAGAACTGCAAGTAATGTCTCAAGGCAACTGCTCCACGTTCCGCTTCAGCAGGGATATTCAAGGCTTTACCTGGAGGAAAGGACTCACGTCAAGTTTCCTTGTAGCTCTAGAGCGTCTCAGGAGGAGCTCCCACCCAGGCTATGAAAGCACCCTGTTGATTTAGAAACAACTCGTTCCCTGCCCAGAGCCCTGCCTACAGTGACTAGAAACTTGTCCAAAACACTGGTATTTAGGTAGGTTCAAGGCGGCATGAATGGAGCTTTCAAAATGGGAAAGCAAGCCTTGTGCCATCAGGTCTCCGTTTCCAGTGAACACGCAGCCTACCTCCTTGTGATTTCTACCAAGTTACTATACACTCTAGCTACACACTGGTCCCTTCCCTGAAGAACGTGTTCTTGGCACGGAGTTCTGCATGTAGCGAACTGCCTCTCCCAAGGAATGCTCTAGGTTCGCTATAGGGGCTTAGCCTCTTCTAAATCCCTGCAGTGTAAGAGGAAGAACTGTGCTTTGGTTACAGCAGGAACGCAAGGCAACTTTCTCCTGTAAGTATGGGGTCTTAAGGTATGACTTTGTAGAAGGAATGTGAAACAGTATTGGTTTCTCAGTGCCGCTCAGCCTAGGGCATTGAGGCAGATATGCATGACATGTAGACGTGAGACAACCGATGGCCCGGAGCTGTTGGAGTGCTGAGGAAATCTAGCTCTCCCAAGGAGGCGTGCAGTGTGTTGCCCTACACTTAGCATATTGAGAGTGACTGGGAAAGGTTTCCGGGCCTGGATGTTTCTTAGCTTCCCAGTCGAGCATGCCGGTCCTCGGTGTTCTTGCAGGGAATAGGGTGCCCACGAGAGTTACTAGGTGTCTTCATAAGCGTACTAAGGTTAAAAGAAAGCCGAACTGCAACTCATGTCTCCAGGAAACTGCTCCACGCTTCGGCTTCAGCGGGGCTATTCAAGGCTTTACCTTGAGGAAACGACTCACGTCAAGTTTCCTTTGAGCTCTAGAGCGGCTCAGGTGGAGCTCCCACCCAGGCTACGAAAGCACCCTGTTGATTTAGAAAAAACTCGTTCCCTTCCCAGAGCCCTGCCTACAGTGACTAGAAACTCGTCCAAAACACTGGTATTTAGGTAGGTTCAAGGCGGCATGAATGGAGCTTTCAAAATGGGAAAGCAAGCCTTGTGCCATCAGGTCCCCGTTTCCAGTGAACACGCAGCCTACCCCCTTGTGGTTTCTACCAAGTAAATATTCCCTCAAACTACACAGTGGTCCCTTCCCTGAAGAATGTTTTCTTGGCACGGAGTTCTGCATGTAGCGAACTGCCTCTCCCAAGGAACGCTTTGGTAACGCTATCGGGGCTTAGGCTCTTCCAAAACCCTGCCGTGTAAGAGGAAGAACTGTGCTTTGGTTACAGGAGGAACGCAAGCCGAGTTTCTCCTGTAAGTGTGGGGCCTCAAGGTATGACTTTGTGGAAGGAATGCGAAGCAGTTTTGATTTCTCCGTGCCACTCAGCCTAGGGCATTGAGGCAATTTGCATGACATGTAGGACGTGAGAGAACAGATTACATGGAGCTGTTGGAGTGCTGAGGAAATGTAGCTCTCCCAAGGAAGAGTGCAGTGTGTTGCCCTACACTTAACATACACAGAGTGACTGGGAAAGGTATCCGGGCCTGGAGGTTTCTTAGCAACCCAGTGGAGCCTGCCGGTACTCGGTGTTCTTGCACGGAATAGGGTGCCCAGCGAGATCCTAGGTGTCTTGCAAAGCGTACTAACGTTAAAAGAAAGGAGAACTGCAAGTAATGTCTCAAGGCAACTGCTCCACGTTCCGCTTCAGCAGGGATATTCAAGGCTTTACCTGGAGGAAAGGACTCACGTCAAGTTTCCTTGTAGCTCTAGAGCGTCTCAGGAGGAGCTCCCACCCAGGCTATGAAAGCACCCTGTTGATTTAGAAACAACTCGTTCCCTGCCCAGAGCCCTGCCTACAGTGACTAGAAACTTGTCCAAAACACTGGTATTTAGGTAGGTTCAAGGCGGCATGAATGGAGCTTTCAAAATGGGAAAGCAAGCCTTGTGCCATCAGGTCTCCGTTTCCAGTGAACACGCAGCCTACCTCCTTGTGATTTCTACCAAGTTACTATACACTCTAGCTACACACTGGTCCCTTCCCTGAAGAACGTGTTCTTGGCACGGAGTTCTGCATGTAGCGAACTGCCTCTCCCAAGGAATGCTCTAGGTTCGCTATAGGGGCTTAGCCTCTTCTAAATCCCTGCAGTGTAAGAGGAAGAACTGTGCTTTGGTTACAGCAGGAACGCAAGGCAACTTTCTCCTGTAAGTATGGGGTCTTAAGGTATGACTTTGTAGAAGGAATGTGAAACAGTATTGGTTTCTCAGTGCCGCTCAGCCTAGGGCATTGAGGCAGATATGCATGACATGTAGACGTGAGACAACCGATGGCCCGGAGCTGTTGGAGTGCTGAGGAAATCTAGCTCTCCCAAGGAGGCGTGCAGTGTGTTGCCCTACACTTAGCATATTGAGAGTGACTGGGAAAGGTTTCCGGGCCTGGATGTTTCTTAGCTTCCCAGTCGAGCATGCCGGTCCTCGGTGTTCTTGCAGGGAATAGGGTGCCCACGAGAGTTACTAGGTGTCTTCATAAGCGTACTAAGGTTAAAAGAAAGCCGAAGTGCAACTCATGTCTCCAGGAAACTGCTCCACGCTTCGGCTTCAGCGGGGCTATTCAAGGCTTTACCTTGAGGAAACGACTCACGTCAAGTTTCCTTTGAGCTCTAGAGCGGCTCAGGTGGAGCTCCCACCCAGGCTACGAAAGCACCCTGTTGATTTAGAAAAAACTCGTTCCCTTCCCAGAGCCCTGCCTACAGTGACTAGAAACTCGTCCAAAACACTGGTATTTAGGTAGGTTCAAGGCGGCATGAATGGAGCTTTGAAAATGGGAAAGCAAGCCTTGTGCCATCAGGTCCCCGTTTCCAGTGAACACGCAGCCTACCCCCTTGTGGTTTCTACCAAGTAAATATTCCCTCAAACTACACAGTGGTCCCTTCCCTGAAGAATGTTTTCTTGGCACGGAGTTCTGCATGTAGCGAACTGCCTCTCCCAAGGAACGCTTTGGTAACGCTATCGGGGCTTAGGCTCTTCCAAAACCCTGCCGTGTAAGAGGAAGAACTGTGCTTCGGTTACAGGAGGAACGCAAGCCGAGTTTCTCCTGTAAGTGTGGGGCCTCAAGGTATGACTTTGTGGAAGGAATGCGAAGCAGTTTTGATTTCTCCGTGCCGCTCAGCCTAGGGCATTGAGGCAATTTGCATGACATGTAGGACGTGAGAGAACAGATTACATGGAGCTGTTGGAGTGCTGAGGAAATGTAGCTCTCCCAAGGAAGAGTGCAGTGTGTTGCCCTACACTTAACATACACAGAGTGACTGGGAAAGGTATCCGGGCCTGGAGGTTTCTTAGCAACCCAGTGGAGCCTGCCGGTACTCGGTGTTCTTGCACGGACTCGCGTGCCCAGCGAGATCCTAGGTGTCTTGCAAAGCGTACTAACGTTAAAAGAAAGGAGAACTGCAAGTAATGTCTCAAGGCAACTGCTCCACGTTCCGCTTCAGCAGGGATATTCAAGGCTTTACCTGGAGGAAAGGACTCACGTCAAGTTTCCTTGTAGCTCTAGAGCGTCTCAGGAGGAGCTCCCACCCAGGCTATGAAAGCACCCTGTTGATTTAGAAACAACTCGTTCCCTGCCCAGAGCCCTGCCTACAGTGACTAGAAACTTGTCCAAAACACTGGTATTTAGGTAGGTTCAAGGCGGCATGAATGGAGCTTTCAAAATGGGAAAGCAAGCCTTGTGCCATCAGGTCTCCGTTTCCAGTGAACACGCAGCCTACCTCCTTGTGATTTCTACCAAGTTACTATACACTCTAGCTACACACTGGTCCCTTCCCTGAAGAACGTGTTCTTGGCACGGAGTTCTGCATGTAGCGAACTGCCTCTCCCAAGGAATGCTCTAGGTTCGCTATAGGGGCTTAGCCTCTTCTAAATCCCTGCAGTGTAAGAGGAAGAACTGTGCTTTGGTTACAGCAGGAACGCAAGGCAACTTTCTCCTGTAAGTATGGGGTCTTAAGGTATGACTTTGTAGAAGGAATGTGAAACAGTATTGGTTTCTCAGTGCCGCTCAGCCTAGGGCATTGAGGCAGATATGCATGACATGTAGACGTGAGACAACCGATGGCCCGGAGCTGTTGGAGTGCTGAGGAAATCTAGCTCTCCCAAGGAGGCGTGCAGTGTGTTGCCCTACACTTAGCATATTGAGAGTGACTGGGAAAGGTTTCCGGGCCTGGATGTTTCTTAGCTTCCCAGTCGAGCATGCCGGTCCTCGGTGTTCTTGCAGGGAATAGGGTGCCCACGAGAGTTACTAGGTGTCTTCATAAGCGTACTAAGGTTAAAAGAAAGCCGAAGTGCAACTCATGTCTCCAGGAAACTGCTCCACGCTTCGGCTTCAGCGGGGCTATTCAAGGCTTTACCTTGAGGAAACGACTCACGTCAAGTTTCCTTTGAGCTCTAGAGCGGCTCAGGTGGAGCTCCCACCCAGGCTACGAAAGCACCCTGTTGATTTAGAAAAAACTCGTTCCCTTCCCAGAGCCCTGCCTACAGTGACTAGAAACTCGTCCAAAACACTGGTATTTAGGTAGGTTCAAGGCGGCATGAATGGAGCTTTCAAAATGGGAAAGCAAGCCTTGTGCCATCAGGTCCCCGTTTCCAGTGAACACGCAGCCTACCCCCTTGTGGTTTCTACCAAGTAAATATTCCCTCAAACTACACAGTGGTCCCTTCCCTGAAGAATGTTTTCTTGGCACGGAGTTCTGCATGTAGCGAACTGCCTCTCCCAAGGAACGCTTTGGTAACGCTATCGGGGCTTAGGCTCTTCCAAAACCCTGCCGTGTAAGAGGAAGAACTGTGCTTCGGTTACAGGAGGAACGCAAGCCGAGTTTCTCCTGTAAGTGTGGGGCCTCAAGGTATGACTTTGTGGAAGGAATGCGAAGCAGTTTTGATTTCTCCGTGCCGCTCAGCCTAGGGCATTGAGGCAATTTGCATGACATGTAGGACGTGAGAGAACAGATTACATGGAGCTGTTGGAGTGCTGAGGAAATGTAGCTCTCCCAAGGAAGAGTGCAGTGTGTTGCCCTACACTTAACATACACAGAGTGACTGGGAAAGGTATCCGGGCCTGGAGGTTTCTTAGCAACCCAGTGGAGCCTGCCGGTACTCGGTGTTCTTGCACGGAATCGGGTGCCCAGCGAGATCCTAGGTGTCTTGCAAAGCGTACTAACGTTAAAAGAAAGGAGAACTGCAAGTAATGTCTCAAGGCAACTGCTCCACGTTCCGCTTCAGCAGGGATATTCAAGGCTTTACCTGGAGGAAAGGACTCACGTCAAGTTTCCTTGTAGCTCTAGAGCGTCTCAGGAGGAGCTCCCACCCAGGCTATGAAAGCACCCTGTTGATTTAGAAACAACTCGTTCCCTGCCCAGAGCCCTGCCTACAGTGACTAGAAACTTGTCCAAAACACTGGTATTTAGGTAGGTTCAAGGCGGCATGAATGGAGCTTTCAAAATGGGAAAGCAAGCCTTGTGCCATCAGGTCTCCGTTTCCAGTGAACACGCAGCCTACCTCCTTGTGATTTCTACCAAGTTACTATACACTCTAGCTACACACTGGTCCCTTCCCTGAATAACGTGTTCTTGGCACGGAGTTCTGCATGTAGCGAACTGCCTCTCCCAAGGAATGCTCTAGGTTCGCTATAGGGGCTTAGCCTCTTCTAAATCCCTGCAGTGTAAGAGGAAGAACTGTGCTTTGGTTACAGCAGGAACGCAAGGCAACTTTCTCCTGTAAGTATGGGGTCTTAAGGTATGACTTTGTAGAAGGAATGTGAAACAGTATTGGTTTCTCAGTGCCGCTCAGCCTAGGGCATTGAGGCAGATATGCATGACATGTAGACGTGAGACAACCGATGGCCCGGAGCTGTTGGAGTGCTGAGGAAATCTAGCTCTCCCAAGGAGGCGTGCAGTGTGTTGCCCTACACTTAGCATATTGAGAGTGACTGGGAAAGGTTTCCGGGCCTGGATGTTTCTTAGCTTCCCAGTCGAGCATGCCGGTCCTCGGTGTTCTTGCAGGGAATAGGGTGCCCACGAGAGTTACTAGGTGTCTTCATAAGCGTACTAAGGTTAAAAGAAAGCCGAACTGCAACTCATGTCTCCAGGAAACTGCTCCACGCTTCGGCTTCAGCGGGGCTATTCAAGGCTTTACCTTGAGGAAACGACTCACGTCAAGTTTCCTTTGAGCTCTAGAGCGGCTCAGGTGGAGCTCCCACCCAGGCTACGAAAGCACCCTGTTGATTTAGAAAAAACTCGTTCCCTTCCCAGAGCCCTGCCTACAGTGACTAGAAACTCGTCCAAAACACTGGTATTTAGGTAGGTTCAAGGCGGCATGAATGGAGCTTTCAAAATGGGAAAGCAAGCCTTGTGCCATCAGGTCCCCGTTTCCAGTGAACACGCAGCCTACCCCCTTGTGGTTTCTACCAAGTAAATATTCCCTCAAACTACACAGTGGTCCCTTCCCTGAAGAATGTTTTCTTGGCACGGAGTTCTGCATGTAGCGAACTGCCTCTCCCAAGGAACGCTTTGGTAACGCTATCGGGGCTTAGGCTCTTCTAAAACCCTGCCGTGTAAGAGGAAGAACTGTGCTTTGGTTACAGGAGGAACGCAAGCCGAGTTTCTCCTGTAAGTGTGGGGCCTCAAGGTATGACTTTGTGGAAGGAATGCGAAGCAGTTTTGATTTCTCAGTGCCGCTCAGCCTAGGGCATTGAGGCAATTTGCATGACATGTAGGACGTGAGAGAACAGATTACATGGAGCTGTTGGAGTGCTGAGGAAATGTAGCTCTCCCAAGGAAGAGTGCAGTGTGTTGCCCTACACTTAACATACACAGAGTGACTGGGAAAGGTATCCGGGCCTGGAGGTTTCTTAGCAACCCAGTGGAGCCTGCCGGTACTCGGTGTTCTTGCATGGACTCGCGTGCCCAGCGAGATCCTAGGTGTCTTGCAAAGCGTACTAACGTTAAAAGAAAGGAGAACTGCAAGTAATGTCTCAAGGCAACTGCTCCACGTTCCGCTTCAGCAGGGATATTCAAGGCTTTACCTGGAGGAAAGGACTCACGTCAAGTTTCCTTGTAGCTCTAGAGCGTCTCAGGAGGAGCTCCCACCCAGGCTATGAAAGCACCCTGTTGATTTAGAAACAACTCGTTCCCTGCCCAGAGCCCTGCCTACAGTGACTAGAAACTTGTCCAAAACACTGGTATTTAGGTAGGTTCAAGGCGGCATGAATGGAGCTTTCAAAATGGGAAAGCAAGCCTTGTGCCATCAGGTCTCCGTTTCCAGTGAACACGCAGCCTACCTCCTTGTGATTTCTACCAAGTTACTATACACTCTAGCTACACACTGGTCCCTTCCCTGAAGAACGTGTTCTTGGCACGGAGTTCTGCATGTAGCGAACTGCCTCTCCCAAGGAATGCTCTAGGTTCGCTATAGGGGCTTAGCCTCTTCTAAATCCCTGCAGTGTAAGAGGAAGAACTGTGCTTTGGTTACAGCAGGAACGCAAGGCAACTTTCTCCTGTAAGTATGGGGTCTTAAGGTATGACTTTGTAGAAGGAATGTGAAACAGTATTGGTTTCTCAGTGCCGCTCAGCCTAGGGCATTGAGGCAGATATGCATGACATGTAGACGTGAGACAACCGATTGCCCGGAGCTGTTGGAGTGCTGAGGAAATCTAGCTCTCCCAAGGAGGCGTGCAGTGTGTTGCCCTACACTTAGCATATTGAGAGTGACTGGGAAAGGTTTCCGGGCCTGGATGTTTCTTAGCTTCCCAGTCGAGCATGCCGGTCCTCGGTGTTCTTGCAGGGAATAGGGTGCCCACGAGAGTTACTAGGTGTCTTCATAAGCGTACTAAGGTTAAAAGAAAGCCGAACTGCAACTCATGTCTCCAGGAAACTGCTCCACGCTTCGGCTTCAGCAGGGCTATTCAAGGCTTTACCTTGAGGAAACGACTCACGTCAAGTTTCCTTTGAGCTCTAGAGCGGCTCAGGTGGAGCTCCCACCCAGGCTACGAAAGCACCCTGTTGATTTAGAAAAAACTCGTTCCCTTCCCAGAGCCCTGCCTACAGTGACTAGAAACTCGTCCAAAACACTGGTATTTAGGTAGGTTCAAGGCGGCATGAATGGAGCTTTGAAAATGGGAAAGCAAGCCTTGTGCCATCAGGTCCCCGTTTCCAGTGAACACGCAGCCTACCCCCTTGTGGTTTCTACCAAGTAAATATTCCCTCAAACTACACAGTGGTCCCTTCCCTGAAGAATGTTTTCTTGGCACGGAGTTCTGCATGTAGCGAACTGCCTCTCCCAAGGAACGCTTTGGTAACGCTATCGGGGCTTAGGCTCTTCTAAAACCCTGCCGTGTAAGAGGAAGAACTGTGCTTTGGTTACAGGAGGAACGCAAGCCGAGTTTCTCCTGTAAGTGTGGGGCCTCAAGGTATGACTTTGTGGAAGGAATGCGAAGCAGTTTTGATTTCTCCGTGCCGCTCAGCCTAGGGCATTGAGGCAATTTGCATGACATGTAGGACGTGAGAGAACAGATTACATGGAGCTGTTGGAGTGCTGAGGAAATGTAGCTCTCCCAAGGAAGAGTGCAGTGTGTTGCCCTACACTTAACATACACAGAGTGACTGGGAAAGGTATCCGGGCCTGGAGGTTTCTTAGCAACCCAGTGGAGCCTGCCGGTACTCGGTGTTCTTGCATGGACTCGCGTGCCCAGCGAGATCCTAGGTGTCTTGCAAAGCGTACTAACGTTAAAAGAAAGGAGAACTGCAAGTAATGTCTCAAGGCAACTGCTCCACGTTCCGCTTCAGCAGGGATATTCAAGGCTTTACCTGGAGGAAAGGACTCACGTCAAGTTTCCTTGTAGCTCTAGAGCGTCTCAGGAGGAGCTCCCACCCAGGCTATGAAAGCACCCTGTTGATTTAGAAACAACTCGTTCCCTGCCCAGAGCCCTGCCTACAGTGACTAGAAACTTGTCCAAAACACTGGTATTTAGGTAGGTTCAAGGCGGCATGAATGGAGCTTTCAAAATGGGAAAGCAAGCCTTGTGCCATCAGGTCTCCGTTTCCAGTGAACACGCAGCCTACCTCCTTGTGATTTCTACCAAGTTACTATACACTCTAGCTACACACTGGTCCCTTCCCTGAAGAACGTGTTCTTGGCACGGAGTTCTGCATGTAGCGAACTGCCTCTCCCAAGGAATGCTCTAGGTTCGCTATAGGGGCTTAGCCTCTTCTAAATCCCTGCAGTGTAAGAGGAAGAACTGTGCTTTGGTTACAGCAGGAACGCAAGGCAACTTTCTCCTGTAAGTATGGGGTCTTAAGGTATGACTTTGTAGAAGGAATGTGAAACAGTATTGGTTTCTCAGTGCCGCTCAGCCTAGGGCATTGAGGCAGATATGCATGACATGTAGACGTGAGACAACCGATGGCTCGGAGCTGTTGGAGTGCTGAGGAAATCTAGCTCTCCCAAGGAGGCGTGCAGTGTGTTGCCCTACACTTAGCATATTGAGAGTGACTGGGAAAGGTTTCCGGGCCTGGATGTTTCTTAGCTTCCCAGTCGAGCATGCCGGTCCTCGGTGTTCTTGCAGGGAATAGGGTGCCCACGAGAGTTACTAGGTGTCTTCATAAGCGTACTAAGGTTAAAAGAAAGCCGAACTGCAACTCATGTCTCCAGGAAACTGCTCCACGCTTCGGCTTCAGCGGGGCTATTCAAGGCTTTACCTTGAGGAAACGACTCACGTCAAGTTTCCTTTGAGCTCTAGAGCGGCTCAGGTGGAGCTCCCACCCAGGCTACGAAAGCACCCTGTTGATTTAGAAAAAACTCGTTCCCTTCCCAGAGCCCTGCCTACAGTGACTAGAAACTCGTCCAAAACACTGGTATTTAGGTAGGTTCAAGGCGGCATGAATGGAGCTTTCAAAATGGGAAAGCAAGCCTTGTGCCATCAGGTCCCCGTTTCCAGTGAACACGCAGCCTACCCCCTTGTGGTTTCTACCAAGTAAATATTCCCTCAAACTACACAGTGGTCCCTTCCCTGAAGAATGTTTTCTTGGCACGGAGTTCTGCATGTAGCGAACTGCCTCTCCCAAGGAACGCTTTGGTAACGCTATCGGGGCTTAGGCTCTTCTAAAACCCTGCCGTGTAAGAGGAAGAACTGTGCTTTGGTTACAGGAGGAACGCAAGCCGAGTTTCTCCTGTAAGTGTGGGGCCTCAAGGTATGACTTTGTGGAAGGAATGCGAAGCAGTTTTGATTTCTCCGTGCCGCTCAGCCTAGGGCATTGAGGCAATTTGCATGACATGTAGGACGTGAGAGAACAGATTACATGGAGCTGTTGGAGTGCTGAGGAAATGTAGCTCTCCCAAGGAAGAGTGCAGTGTGTTGCCCTACACTTAACATACACAGAGTGACTGGGAAAGGTATCCGGGCCTGGAGGTTTCTTAGCAACCCAGTGGAGCCTGCCGGTACTCGGTGTTCTTGCACGGACTCGCGTGCCCAGCGAGATCCTAGGTGTCTTGCAAAGCGTACTAACGTTAAAAGAAAGGAGAACTGCAAGTAATGTCTCAAGGCAACTGCTCCACGTTCCGCTTCAGCAGGGATATTCAAGGCTTTACCTGGAGGAAAGGACTCACGTCAAGTTTCCTTGTAGCTCTAGAGCGTCTCAGGAGGAGCTCCCACCCAGGCTATGAAAGCACCCTGTTGATTTAGAAACAACTCGTTCCCTGCCCAGAGCCCTGCCTACAGTGACTAGAAACTTGTCCAAAACACTGGTATTTAGGTAGGTTCAAGGCGGCATGAATGGAGCTTTCAAAATGGGAAAGCAAGCCTTGTGCCATCAGGTCTCCGTTTCCAGTGAACACGCAGCCTACCTCCTTGTGATTTCTACCAAGTTACTATACACTCTAGCTACACACTGGTCCCTTCCCTGAAGAACGTGTTCTTGGCACGGAGTTCTGCATGTAGCGAACTGCCTCTCCCAAGGAATGCTCTAGGTTCGCTATAGGGGCTTAGCCTCTTCTAAATCCCTGCAGTGTAAGAGGAAGAACTGTGCTTTGGTTACAGCAGGAACGCAAGGCAACTTTCTCCTGTAAGTATGGGGTCTTAAGGTATGACTTTGTAGAAGGAATGTGAAACAGTGTTGGTTTCTCAGTGCCGCTCAGCCTAGGGCATTGAGGCAGATATGCATGACATGTAGACGTGAGACAACCGATGGCCCGGAGCTGTTGGAGTGCTGAGGAAATCTAGCTCTCCCAAGGAGGCGTGCAGTGTGTTGCCCTACACTTAGCATATTGAGAGTGACTGGGAAAGGTTTCCGGGCCTGGATGTTTCTTAGCTTCCCAGTCGAGCATGCCGGTCCTCGGTGTTCTTGCAGGGAATAGGGTGCCCACGAGAGTTACTAGGTGTCTTCATAAGCGTACTAAGGTTAAAAGAAAGCCGAACTGCAACTCATGTCTCCAGGAAACTGCTCCACGCTTCGGCTTCAGCAGGGCTATTCAAGGCTTTACCTTGAGGAAACGACTCACGTCAAGTTTCCTTTGAGCTCTAGAGCGGCTCAGGTGGAGCTCCCACCCAGGCTACGAAAGCACCCTGTTGATTTAGAAAAAACTCGTTCCCTTCCCAGAGCCCTGCCTACAGTGACTAGAAACTCGTCCAAAACACTGGTATTTAGGTAGGTTCAAGGCGGCATGAATGGAGCTTTGAAAATGGGAAAGCAAGCCTTGTGCCATCAGGTCCCCGTTTCCAGTGAACACGCAGCCTACCCCCTTGTGGTTTCTACCAAGTAAATATTCCCTCAAACTACACAGTGGTCCCTTCCCTGAAGAATGTTTTCTTGGCACGGAGTTCTGCATGTAGCGAACTGCCTCTCCCAAGGAACGCTTTGGTAACGCTATCGGGGCTTAGGCTCTTCTAAAACCCTGCCGTGTAAGAGGAAGAACTGTGCTTTGGTTACAGGAGGAACGCAAGCCGAGTTTCTCCTGTAAGTGTGGGGCCTCAAGGTATGACTTTGTGGAAGGAATGCGAAGCAGTTTTGATTTCTCCGTGCCGCTCAGCCTAGGGCATTGAGGCAATTTGCATGACATGTAGGACGTGAGAGAACAGATTACATGGAGCTGTTGGAGTGCTGAGGAAATGTAGCTCTCCCAAGGAAGAGTGCAGTGTGTTGCCCTACACTTAACATACACAGAGTGACTGGGAAAGGTATCCGGGCCTGGAGGTTTCTTAGCAACCCAGTGGAGCCTGCCGGTACTCGGTGTTCTTGCACGGAATAGGGTGCCCAGCGAGATCCTAGGTGTCTTGCAAAGCGTACTAACGTTAAAAGAAAGGAGAACTGCAAGTAATGTCTCAAGGCAACTGCTCCACGTTCCGCTTCAGCAGGGATATTCAAGGCTTTACCTGGAGGAAAGGACTCACGTCAAGTTTCCTTGTAGCTCTAGAGCGTCTCAGGAGGAGCTCCCACCCAGGCTATGAAAGCACCCTGTTGATTTAGAAACAACTCGTTCCCTGCCCAGAGCCCTGCCTACAGTGACTAGAAACTTGTCCAAAACACTGGTATTTAGGTAGGTTCAAGGCGGCATGAATGGAGCTTTCAAAATGGGAAAGCAAGCCTTGTGCCATCAGGTCTCCGTTTCCAGTGAACACGCAGCCTACCTCCTTGTGATTTCTACCAAGTTACTATACACTCTAGCTACACACTGGTCCCTTCCCTGAATAACGTGTTCTTGGCACGGAGTTCTGCATGTAGCGAACTGCCTCTCCCAAGGAATGCTCTAGGTTCGCTATAGGGGCTTAGCCTCTTCTAAATCCCTGCAGTGTAAGAGGAAGAACTGTGCTTTGGTTACAGCAGGAACGCAAGGCAACTTTCTCCTGTAAGTATGGGGTCTTAAGGTATGACTTTGTAGAAGGAATGTGAAACAGTATTGGTTTCTCAGTGCCGCTCAGCCTAGGGCATTGAGGCAGATATGCATGACATGTAGACGTGAGACAACCGATGGCTCGGAGCTGTTGGAGTGCTGAGGAAATCTAGCTCTCCCAAGGAGGCGTGCAGTGTGTTGCCCTACACTTAGCATATTGAGAGTGACTGGGAAAGGTTTCCGGGCCTGGATGTTTCTTAGCTTCCCAGTCGAGCATGCCGGTCCTCGGTGTTCTTGCAGGGAATAGGGTGCCCACGAGAGTTACTAGGTGTCTTCATAAGCGTACTAAGGTTAAAAGAAAGCCGAACTGCAACTCATGTCTCCAGGAAACTGCTCCACGCTTCGGCTTCAGCGGGGCTATTCAAGGCTTTACCTTGAGGAAACGACTCACGTCAAGTTTCCTTTGAGCTCTAGAGCGGCTCAGGTGGAGCTCCCACCCAGGCTACGAAAGCACCCTGTTGATTTAGAAAAAACTCGTTCCCTTCCCAGAGCCCTGCCTACAGTGACTAGAAACTCGTCCAAAACACTGGTATTTAGGTAGGTTCAAGGCGGCATGAATGGAGCTTTCAAAATGGGAAAGCAAGCCTTGTGCCATCAGGTCCCCGTTTCCAGTGAACACGCAGCCTACCCCCTTGTGGTTTCTACCAAGTAAATATTCCCTCAAACTACACAGTGGTCCCTTCCCTGAAGAATGTTTTCTTGGCACGGAGTTCTGCATGTAGCGAACTGCCTCTCCCAAGGAACGCTTTGGTAACGCTATCGGGGCTTAGGCTCTTCTAAAACCCTGCCGTGTAAGAGGAAGAACTGTGCTTTGGTTACAGGAGGAACGCAAGCCGAGTTTCTCCTGTAAGTGTGGGGCCTCAAGGTATGACTTTGTGGAAGGAATGCGAAGCAGTTTTGATTTCTCCGTGCCGCTCAGCCTAGGGCATTGAGGCAATTTGCATGACATGTAGGACGTGAGAGAACAGATTACATGGAGCTGTTGGAGTGCTGAGGAAATGTAGCTCTCCCAAGGAAGAGTGCAGTGTGTTGCCCTACACTTAACATACACAGAGTGACTGGGAAAGGTATCCGGGCCTGGAGGTTTCTTAGCAACCCAGTGGAGCCTGCCGGTACTCGGTGTTCTTGCACGGACTCGCGTGCCCAGCGAGATCCTAGGTGTCTTGCAAAGCGTACTAACGTTAAAAGAAAGGAGAACTGCAAGTAATGTCTCAAGGCAACTGCTCCACGTTCCGCTTCAGCAGGGATATTCAAGGCTTTACCTGGAGGAAAGGACTCACGTCAAGTTTCCTTGTAGCTCTAGAGCGTCTCAGGAGGAGCTCCCACCCAGGCTATGAAAGCACCCTGTTGATTTAGAAACAACTCGTTCCCTGCCCAGAGCCCTGCCTACAGTGACTAGAAACTTGTCCAAAACACTGGTATTTAGGTAGGTTCAAGGCGGCATGAATGGAGCTTTCAAAATGGGAAAGCAAGCCTTGTGCCATCAGGTCTCCGTTTCCAGTGAACACGCAGCCTACCTCCTTGTGATTTCTACCAAGTTACTATACACTCTAGCTACACACTGGTCCCTTCCCTGAAGAACGTGTTCTTGGCACGGAGTTCTGCATGTAGCGAACTGCCTCTCCCAAGGAATGCTCTAGGTTCGCTATAGGGGCTTAGCCTCTTCTAAATCCCTGCAGTGTAAGAGGAAGAACTGTGCTTTGGTTACAGCAGGAACGCAAGGCAACTTTCTCCTGTAAGTATGGGGTCTTAAGGTATGACTTTGTAGAAGGAATGTGAAACAGTATTGGTTTCTCAGTGCCGCTCAGCCTAGGGCATTGAGGCAGATATGCATGACATGTAGACGTGAGACAACCGATGGCCCGGAGCTGTTGGAGTGCTGAGGAAATCTAGCTCTCCCAAGGAGGCGTGCAGTGTGTTGCCCTACACTTAGCATATTGAGAGTGACTGGGAAAGGTTTCCGGGCCTGGATGTTTCTTAGCTTCCCAGTCGAGCATGCCGGTCCTCGGTGTTCTTGCAGGGAATAGGGTGCCCACGAGAGTTACTAGGTGTCTTCATAAGCGTACTAAGGTTAAAAGAAAGCCGAAGTGCAACTCATGTCTCCAGGAAACTGCTCCACGCTTCGGCTTCAGCGGGGCTATTCAAGGCTTTACCTTGAGGAAACGACTCACGTCAAGTTTCCTTTGAGCTCTAGAGCGTCTCAGGTGGAGCTCCCACCCAGGCTACGAAAGCACCCTGTTGATTTAGAAAAAACTCGTTCCCTTCCCAGAGCCCTGCCTACAGTGACTAGAAACTCGTCCAAAACACTGGTATTTAGGTAGGTTCAAGGCGGCATGAATGGAGCTTTCAAAATGGGAAAGCAAGCCTTGTGCCATCAGGTCCCCGTTTCCAGTGAACACGCAGCCTACCCCCTTGTGGTTTCTACCAAGTAAATATTCCCTCAAACTACACAGTGGTCCCTTCCCTGAAGAATGTTTTCTTGGCACGGAGTTCTGCATGTAGCGAACTGCCTCTCCCAAGGAACGCTTTGGTAACGCTATCGGGGCTTAGGCTCTTCTAAAACCCTGCCGTGTAAGAGGAAGAACTGTGCTTTGGTTACAGCAGGAACGCAAGCCGAGTTTCTCCTGTAAGTGTGGGGCCTCAAGGTATGACTTTGTGGAAGGAATGCGAAGCAGTTTTGATTTCTCCGTGCCGCTCAGCCTAGGGCATTGAGGCAATTTGCATGACATGTAGGACGTGAGAGAACAGATTACATGGAGCTGTTGGAGTGCTGAGGAAATGTAGCTCTCCCAAGGAAGAGTGCAGTGTGTTGCCCTACACTTAACATACACAGAGTGACTGGGAAAGGTATCCGGGCCTGGAGGTTTCTTAGCAACCCAGTGGAGCCTGCCGGTACTCGGTGTTCTTGCACGGACTCGCGTGCCCAGCGAGATCCTAGGTGTCTTGCAAAGCGTACTAACGTTAAAAGAAAGGAGAACTGCAAGTAATGTCTCAAGGCAACTGCTCCACGTTCCGCTTCAGCAGGGATATTCAAGGCTTTACCTGGAGGAAAGGACTCACGTCAAGTTTCCTTGTAGCTCTAGAGCGTCTCAGGAGGAGCTCCCACCCAGGCTATGAAAGCACCCTGTTGATTTAGAAACAACTCGTTCCCTGCCCAGAGCCCTGCCTACAGTGACTAGAAACTTGTCCAAAACACTGGTATTTAGGTAGGTTCAAGGCGGCATGAATGGAGCTTTCAAAATGGGAAAGCAAGCCTTGTGCCATCAGGTCTCCGTTTCCAGTGAACACGCAGCCTACCTCCTTGTGATTTCTACCAAGTTACTATACACTCTAGCTACACACTGGTCCCTTCCCTGAATAACGTGTTCTTGGCACGGAGTTCTGCATGTAGCGAACTGCCTCTCCCAAGGAATGCTCTAGGTTCGCTATAGGGGCTTAGCCTCTTCTAAATCCCTGCAGTGTAAGAGGAAGAACTGTGCTTTGGTTACAGCAGGAACGCAAGGCAACTTTCTCCTGTAAGTATGGGGTCTTAAGGTATGACTTTGTAGAAGGAATGTGAAACAGTGTTGGTTTCTCAGTGCCGCTCAGCCTAGGGCATTGAGGCAGATATGCATGACATGTAGACGTGAGACAACCGATGGCCCGGAGCTGTTGGAGTGCTGAGGAAATCTAGCTCTCCCAAGGAGGCGTGCAGTGTGTTGCCCTACACTTAGCATATTGAGAGTGACTGGGAAAGGTTTCCGGGCCTGGATGTTTCTTAGCTTCCCAGTCGAGCATGCCGGTCCTCGGTGTTCTTGCAGGGAATAGGGTGCCCACGAGAGTTACTAGGTGTCTTCATAAGCGTACTAAGGTTAAAAGAAAGCCGAACTGCAACTCATGTCTCCAGGAAACTGCTCCACGCTTCGGCTTCAGCGGGGCTATTCAAGGCTTTACCTTGAGGAAACGACTCACGTCAAGTTTCCTTTGAGCTCTAGAGCGGCTCAGGTGGAGCTCCCACCCAGGCTACGAAAGCACCCTGTTGATTTAGAAAAAACTCGTTCCCTTCCCAGAGCCCTGCCTACAGTGACTAGAAACTCGTCCAAAACACTGGTATTTAGGTAGGTTCAAGGCGGCATGAATGGAGCTTTCAAAATGGGAAAGCAAGCCTTGTGCCATCAGGTCCCCGTTTCCAGTGAACACGCAGCCTACCCCCTTGTGGTTTCTACCAAGTAAATATTCCCTCAAACTACACAGTGGTCCCTTCCCTGAAGAATGTTTTCTTGGCACGGAGTTCTGCATGTAGCGAACTGCCTCTCCCAAGGAACGCTTTGGTAACGCTATCGGGGCTTAGGCTCTTCTAAAACCCTGCCGTGTAAGAGGAAGAACTGTGCTTTGGTTACAGCAGGAACGCAAGCCGAGTTTCTCCTGTAAGTGTGGGGCCTCAAGGTATGACTTTGTGGAAGGAATGCGAAGCAGTTTTGATTTCTCCGTGCCGCTCAGCCTAGGGCATTGAGGCAATTTGCATGACATGTAGGACGTGAGAGAACAGATTACATGGAGCTGTTGGAGTGCTGAGGAAATGTAGCTCTCCCAAGGAAGAGTGCAGTGTGTTGCCCTACACTTAACATACACAGAGTGACTGGGAAAGGTATCCGGGCCTGGAGGTTTCTTAGCAACCCAGTGGAGCCTGCCGGTACTCGGTGTTCTTGCACGGACTCGCGTGCCCAGCGAGATCCTAGGTGTCTTGCAAAGCGTACTAACGTTAAAAGAAAGGAGAACTGCAAGTAATGTCTCAAGGCAACTGCTCCACGTTCCGCTTCAGCAGGGATATTCAAGGCTTTACCTGGAGGAAAGGACTCACGTCAAGTTTCCTTGTAGCTCTAGAGCGTCTCAGGAGGAGCTCCCACCCAGGCTATGAAAGCACCCTGTTGATTTAGAAACAACTCGTTCCCTGCCCAGAGCCCTGCCTACAGTGACTAGAAACTTGTCCAAAACACTGGTATTTAGGTAGGTTCAAGGCGGCATGAATGGAGCTTTCAAAATGGGAAAGCAAGCCTTGTGCCATCAGGTCTCCGTTTCCAGTGAACACGCAGCCTACCTCCTTGTGATTTCTACCAAGTTACTATACACTCTAGCTACACACTGGTCCCTTCCCTGAATAACGTGTTCTTGGCACGGAGTTCTGCATGTAGCGAACTGCCTCTCCCAAGGAATGCTCTAGGTTCGCTATAGGGGCTTAGCCTCTTCTAAATCCCTGCAGTGTAAGAGGAAGAACTGTGCTTTGGTTACAGCAGGAACGCAAGGCAACTTTCTCCTGTAAGTATGGGGTCTTAAGGTATGACTTTGTAGAAGGAATGTGAAACAGTGTTGGTTTCTCAGTGCCGCTCAGCCTAGGGCATTGAGGCAGATATGCATGACATGTAGACGTGAGACAACCGATGGCCCGGAGCTGTTGGAGTGCTGAGGAAATCTAGCTCTCCCAAGGAGGCGTGCAGTGTGTTGCCCTACACTTAGCATATTGAGAGTGACTGGGAAAGGTTTCCGGGCCTGGATGTTTCTTAGCTTCCCAGTCGAGCATGCCGGTCCTCGGTGTTCTTGCAGGGAATAGGGTGCCCACGAGAGTTACTAGGTGTCTTCATAAGCGTACTAAGGTTAAAAGAAAGCCGAACTGCAACTCATGTCTCCAGGAAACTGCTCCACGCTTCGGCTTCAGCGGGGCTATTCAAGGCTTTACCTTGAGGAAACGACTCACGTCAAGTTTCCTTTGAGCTCTAGAGCGTCTCAGGTGGAGCTCCCACCCAGGCTACGAAAGCACCCTGTTGATTTAGAAAAAACTCGTTCCCTTCCCAGAGCCCTGCCTACAGTGACTAGAAACTCGTCCAAAACACTGGTATTTAGGTAGGTTCAAGGCGGCATGAATGGAGCTTTCAAAATGGGAAAGCAAGCCTTGTGCCATCAGGTCCCCGTTTCCAGTGAACACGCAGCCTACCCCCTTGTGGTTTCTACCAAGTAAATATTCCCTCAAACTACACAGTGGTCCCTTCCCTGAAGAATGTTTTCTTGGCACGGAGTTCTGCATGTAGCGAACTGCCTCTCCCAAGGAACGCTTTGGTAACGCTATCGGGGCTTAGGCTCTTCTAAAACCCTGCCGTGTAAGAGGAAGAACTGTGCTTTGGTTACAGCAGGAACGCAAGCCGAGTTTCTCCTGTAAGTGTGGGGCCTCAAGGTATGACTTTGTGGAAGGAATGCGAAGCAGTTTTGATTTCTCCGTGCCGCTCAGCCTAGGGCATTGAGGCAATTTGCATGACATGTAGGACGTGAGAGAACAGATTACATGGAGCTGTTGGAGTGCTGAGGAAATGTAGCTCTCCCAAGGAAGAGTGCAGTGTGTTGCCCTACACTTAACATACACAGAGTGACTGGGAAAGGTATCCGGGCCTGGAGGTTTCTTAGCAACCCAGTGGAGCCTGCCGGTACTCGGTGTTCTTGCACGGACTCGCGTGCCCAGCGAGATCCTAGGTGTCTTGCAAAGCGTACTAACGTTAAAAGAAAGGAGAACTGCAAGTAATGTCTCAAGGCAACTGCTCCACGTTCCGCTTCAGCAGGGATATTCAAGGCTTTACCTGGAGGAAAGGACTCACGTCAAGTTTCCTTGTAGCTCTAGAGCGTCTCAGGAGGAGCTCCCACCCAGGCTATGAAAGCACCCTGTTGATTTAGAAACAACTCGTTCCCTGCCCAGAGCCCTGCCTACAGTGACTAGAAACTTGTCCAAAACACTGGTATTTAGGTAGGTTCAAGGCGGCATGAATGGAGCTTTCAAAATGGGAAAGCAAGCCTTGTGCCATCAGGTCTCCGTTTCCAGTGAACACGCAGCCTACCTCCTTGTGATTTCTACCAAGTTACTATACACTCTAGCTACACACTGGTCCCTTCCCTGAATAACGTGTTCTTGGCACGGAGTTCTGCATGTAGCGAACTGCCTCTCCCAAGGAATGCTCTAGGTTCGCTATAGGGGCTTAGCCTCTTCTAAATCCCTGCAGTGTAAGAGGAAGAACTGTGCTTTGGTTACAGCAGGAACGCAAGGCAACTTTCTCCTGTAAGTATGGGGTCTTAAGGTATGACTTTGTAGAAGGAATGTGAAACAGTGTTGGTTTCTCAGTGCCGCTCAGCCTAGGGCATTGAGGCAGATATGCATGACATGTAGACGTGAGACAACCGATGGCCCGGAGCTGTTGGAGTGCTGAGGAAATCTAGCTCTCCCAAGGAGGCGTGCAGTGTGTTGCCCTACACTTAGCATATTGAGAGTGACTGGGAAAGGTTTCCGGGCCTGGATGTTTCTTAGCTTCCCAGTCGAGCATGCCGGTCCTCGGTGTTCTTGCAGGGAATAGGGTGCCCACGAGAGTTACTAGGTGTCTTCATAAGCGTACTAAGGTTAAAAGAAAGCCGAACTGCAACTCATGTCTCCAGGAAACTGCTCCACG